>NW_018745024.1:6242508-6842508 GCF_001683475.1 Chenopodium quinoa
AATTTAGAATATAGGAAAAAATTAGAACATAGGTTGAAAAAATTTAGAACACAGGAAAAAAAAACTTTAGAACATATGTAGACTAAATTTAGAACATAGAAAAAAAAAATTTTGAACATAGATAAAAGAATATTTAGAATATAGGTAAAAGAATATTTAGAACGTAAACAAAAAAAAAGAAAAAAAAAAAGAAACTTTAGAACATAGGTAGTAAAAATTTAGAACTTAGGAAAAAAAAACTTTAGAACATAAGTAGACTGAATTTAGATCATAGGCAAAAGAATTTAGAACATAGGTAAAAGAATATTTAGAACATAAGAAGAAGAAAAAAAACTTTAGAACATAGGTTGGAAAAATTTAGAACATAGGAAAAAAAAAAAAAAAAAAAAAAAAAAAAAAAAAAAAAAAAACTTTAGTATATAAGTAGACTAAATTTGGAACATAGAAAAAAAAAATTAGAAAATAGGTAGACTAGATTTAGAACATAAGAGTAGGCAAAAAAATTTAAAACATAAAAAAAGAATTACAGAAATGCCATTACTAAAGGATGGTTTTAGATGGTTGGATCAAAACTAATAAATGGTTGAGATTGGTTCTTATATAAGATTGAGTTCTTATATAGAGGAAGGTTCTTACATGAGCCTTCCTCTATATATATATATATATATATATATATATATATATATATATATATATATATATATATATATATATAATCGTATAATTTTATACGTGTTAGTGTGAAAACACGACCAGTGAAGTCAATTGTATATACCATACTATACACAAAACACAAGACAAGAAAAAGGATATAAAAGAAAAACATAAAAGTAAAGTGGCCGAAAAAAAAGACACAATCATAGTTCATAAAAGGTTAAAGCCTTAAAGGTAGTGTTTCTTCCTTTCACTCAACATCAAAAAAAAAAAAAAAAAAAACTTTGGCTATATATTAAGCTTTTTTGTCACTTTGGTTTTTATTTTAACAGCTAACAAGCAACAACACAAATTCTTTCACAACTTGTGCTTCCTTAGTTGAAAATTATTGCCTATTTATAATTGATCATAACCTATTATTTTTGTATAATATTCTTTTTCATTATTACTCCCAATTTTCTCCCACTTCAAATTATCCTAAAAAAAAGGTTCATAAAGTTTGATGATTAACTATTAATTAGCTATTATCATCATTAAATAAAGAGAATAATAATTCGGGTGTGCGTGGTACTATTGAAGGAGGACTTCACTAATCACTACACTAAGCTAGCATCAATGTCTGCTAAAAAAGGTACTAATCTATGTTTTTCTTTTGTTATTTCCTCATTACTTTTCAATCTAACATTTCTAAACTTTGCTCCTTTCGTTTTATTTCCAAAAATATGAATATTACCACCACAAAAGGAACAATTTTGAAATCAACTACATAGTCACTTAGCCCATGATGATATATTTGTCACATTACTTGTTTAATTGATACTGTCGATGTGACTATTTACTTTAATATGTATGGAGGATGAAGAAGTGTAATTGTAATATATAATTGCATAATTTTTTTTGTAGATTTACAAACTATTATATTCATGGTTCTTTATTTATTTATTTATGTATTTGTTATTATTTATCAATATCTTAGACATATCTCCCAAGTGTAGACTAAGATTGAAGTATACGATATATACATACTTAATAAAGTTTGTTATATATCATCACACTAATTATCTAATAACAAATGATTGTATGAAGTATTTATTTTAGTTAGCCCCTCCAAACTAATTAATTTTATTTTGAAATCCGATAACGATCATGTCATGTTACATTTACAAATTAACAAATTATACTATGTATTTGATTTTGACAAAATTTTTGGAAATATAGCTTGTATCTTAAAAAAATATTGTAGACTTAGCATAAATATTATGAAAACGCGACATGATGATTAATAAAAGTTTATCTTAACTATTATTAATTACTTAGGACCTGTTCTCTTCAGCTTAATTTCATTTCACTTCCTAATTTCCTTCTCTCATAAACAATTCAGTTCAGCCCAATTTAGTTAAGTTCAGTAAATCAGAACAGACCTTAGTTTCAACAATTTTTTTGTTGGATAAATTAATATTTCTGTGGAATATATAGGTGATAAGAAGAAGGCATTATACAGTGAAGATTTCCAAGCAATGTTAGAGAGATTAGAAGAGGAAGACAATGCAGATACAAGTCGACAATTGATGAAAAAGAGCAGATTATGCTTAGAAAAAGTTAAGGCTTTAGAGAAGCATTTTGAAGTGGAAAACAAGCTGCAACCGGATAGGAAAGTTAAGATAGCTGAAGATGTAGGGCTTGAGCCAAGGCAGGTAGCCATTTGGTTCCAAAATCGTCGTGCTCGATGGAGGGCTAAGCAATTAGAGAGGGAGTATGGTGATCTTCGCGCTAGTTATGATGCTCTTAAGCATGATTATGGTTCCCTTGAGCAAGAAAAGGTTGATCTACTTGGCCAGGTACATGTTTTATATACGTAGTAATTTTACTATTTTAATAATTATACGTCACAAAAAAAACATGACAATAAGATTAGGCTCGCAATAATGGGTCTGATCTAGTCTGATGGCTAAGTTGGTTCAATAAAACCAATAGAACCGCGAATTGGCTGATAGGGGATCTATTAGTTGAACACCCTAGCTAGTCAGTTGGTAATATACGCAAAATCGACATTGCGTATTAGTTAGATATTAGTATGGTATGTGTTTCTACATTCTAATTATAGCAACTCGAGCCAAGTGGACAATACTATTTTTAGTGTGGATAATCAATTATATTCTTTGTATGTTGTGGTACAGTGAACCAAGTCATGATAATTAAGTTGCAAGAGCTTGGGTTATAGTAATACGTACATTTTATGAGATAAACTACATTTCTTATATTTAGATATGTAATTAACACAAAGTAGGAGGTTATCTAATCTTCATTCATTTTAATTATAGCAAAATATGAATAAATCACAATATATACGTACATTCCTCAAATTAGCATGACAAGCTAAGATTTAGTATTATTCATTTAAGACTTGGATAAATATATATGTACTATCACATGTAATTGGAAGGCCACATTTTGGAAAATTGTATTATTTGTCACAAGAAGAAAAGCTATTTTAAAGGACAAATAGAATTTTCCAAGAGGAAATATATATGGTTTGTCGATTGTCGCTACTAAACGATGAACATAAATTCATTATTATCACCAAGTCAAAACAAACATCCTTTTCTAATTAATGCCAATGAGAAATTGGTGATCCTCATTTATGACTTTATAGCGATGACCATCTTCCATGAGAAATATTGGTTGAGCCCCTTAGCTTTGCTTTGACACCATTGTACTTAGCATGAATAGTAGATTAGATGATTTGTATTAAGGAACATCGATATACAATCAATAGACACTAGTGTGTTGGGAGTATCGTCCTGTAACCAACAAAGTTTGATAGTTTATTTGATTCTTATTTAACTTATGCGGTTTCTGCATTCCTAGCCTAAACATAGTGTTAAAAAAAAAATAATAAAAAAAAAAAAAAAAAAAAGTTCACATGAAACAATTAGTACTTCAAAATATATATATATATATATATATATATATATATATATATATATATTTATGTCATGCTAGTCGTCTTCACTTATTTAAAGAACGGGTTTGTCAATTACTTAATTATTTACTTATAGATATCAACTAACTAATAGTCTAATAGTACGTCATTGTAAGTTTAAATTAGAGAGTTAGAGGCTAGGTTTCAGTTTCGACCAATACCTAAAGATGTAGGATTATTGATAGATTTTACCATTATTGTACTATTATTATTATCCTATATATCGTACATGAAAGTAGAATAGTTAAAGTTTCTACTTATTTCTTGCAGCTTAATGACTTGAGATCAAAGATTGAAACAAGAAAATCTGAGATGAAAACTACTAATACTACTCTTTCAAATCCAATCACGATAAATTCGACCGATATCATGAATGAAGGCACTTGTATGAATGTTCCATTACAAGCATCTCCAACTCCTTCATGTAGGACGTTGGATCCATATGATATGCCTTCATCGACGATGACTGCGACGACTTTATCATTGGATGGACTTCAGTTATGCAAAGCTTATCAAGACCATATAACAAAGATGGAAGAAATGGGTGTTCATAATATGAACAATGACATTTCAGGCAGTTTTTTTTCGGTTGATCAAGTTCCTACCTTGCATTATTGGTATAATAATAGTGATCAGTTTAACTAGATTAAAGCAAAATATAATGTTTAATTTATATGGTAAGACATATAAATATTATAGGTAGATGTTAATTAGTATGTAAGGTACGATTTTCTAAGTTTATGTGTATTGACACCTAGTACAAATTATATAATTTAATCTGATACTTAGCTTTGTACTATAACGTAAATATTTTGTTGAGTTTTATGAGCATACATGGTGCATATGAATGTTTTGACTTGTGACCTTATTGGTACAAGGCTCGCGTTTGTCTATATATGATTATCAAAAAGCTTTTTGTAAATACATACTAATGTTCAATTTTTATTAGATATTATTTATTATACCTAACTAATCTATACTATATAGTATATATTAGGTGTTCCTTTTAGAAGAACGGTGTCACGTGCCACTGTCATGTCATAATGCTACGTCACTATCCATATTATGTGCACCATGCAAACTTGTCACTTCATTTAACAAAATAAAATATGCTTTGAGTTAAAATCGAATCCATAACCTCCAATACATACATGTAGTACATTTATCATCTCAACCAACTTTTATTAATGTTTCAAATTTCAACAATAATTATATATTCCATTCATTTATTAAGTAAGTTACAAGTAATTTAATTCATTTATTTTTCAGAAGACTATATAAATTAAATACATATGAGATTAATAAATAAATAAATAAAGTTAAAAAAAAAAAAAATGGCACCCAAGACAATGTCTGAACCACTACACACTAACTATACAAACAATCAAACATGATTACTAAATTAAAAAAGTACATAAGCTAGCAACTCCAGACATCGCCCGAGACAGACACTAGTTATCAATGAAAAATAGCTTCTCCAGTTTATTACTCCGTACAATTTAATGTTCTCTTTCAAGAGGCAAATTAGCTTCTCAAATTTAAGACGATTAAATGTTTTTCCCTTTGAAGCTAAGAGGCCAATTAGGCATCCGATTAAATGATGTAATGGTTTGTTTTCTGTTCCATCATTCAAAATGATCAATTAGGTTTATGTGATGTTAGAGGCTAAGCTACTAGCTAGTTTTTATTCCACTAAAAAGAAGAGAAAAACTTCGAAGAAGTAATTTACGAGAATATTTTCATTTACATGTGTTTTTTTTCTTGTTGTTGTTTAATGTATTAAATTACATGCGTAGCTATTTTACCAAGAAAGTTATTTCATTCCAATAAAAATCAGGCAAATAGAGCAAGAAAATTAATGTTGTGTAAGCTTGATCTCAACCTAATTAACATCTAGATAGAATTATTGTAATTTAAATTGACAATATTGTAGCAACATTTGTTTTCACTTAAAATAAGTAGTAGCTTTGCTGAAATTTGAAAGTTGAGTTCATTTTTTGTGTGGCTAAATTAGTTTAAAAGTTTAGTTTAAAAAAAATAATTGTAGATATTAGATTAAAAAAAAAAGATTTAGTAAACCTAATTAATTTTGGATTATCTCAATACTGATTTGATCAACTGATGATTAAGTATACAACTCGTCTTGTGTGCGGCCGGCCACACCGTGTGACCACTTAAAGTAACCCCTATAACATTGATTAAGTAACTCATGTAAATCTGTAATACCAATCAAGTAATCCCTATAACAGTGTCCGAGTAACTCTATATCAATGATGAAGTAACCCCTTTTACACTTATCAAGTAACCTCCATTACACTAGCAAAGTACCCCTATAGTGGCTGACCACACCGCATATAAGACTTTGTGTTAAGCATACTATATACTATATTCACAATTGTTCTATTCAAAAAAGAAAAATATACTATATTCACAATTGTTAAAATATTCATTCTACTCATTACATTAATCTCTATATTAGTATTTCTTTTAACAGACAAAAGCACTATATCTATACCGGAAACAACAATAACTACAATTGCAAAATGATAAAACCTAATTTAGATCTAAGTTTAATGGATTAGGACAACGAAAACCTTCTCCCTTGAAGGAAACATTATATCATGAGGTCATGTAGTAGTTTAAAATTATCTTGTCGTCACCTACAAAAATATACATTACATCAAATCAAATTTGGTCCAAGCGAAACGTGTGATAATACGATCATTTAGAATTGGACACAAAATTAGAGGTCAAAAAAAGCAACTCCAACCCTTGAAATAATGTTGTTGGCTACTCTAACACGTCTAAGCCGTATTTATTTCTTTGCATTTCTATGAGTTCGATTTAAAATAACCACTATAAAGTGTGAGGTACATTGTTATTGGTCTCCCTTTATTTTTATGTCATTTTCTCTTAGAGTCTTAGATGGATAAGCTTAATCATAGCTTCACAACTTAACAAAACACAACCATTATTGCATCAAGGATATCATCAATAGTTGTCGAGTATACAAGCACATTCAATTATTAATGTGCATAATCTTAATTAAAAGAAGCAAATAAGGTTTACCTATATCATCCTTGTTTCTTTCTCTTTATAAAAACGGAAAGGGCTAGTTTGTTTAATTGTTTTTTTAAAAAACTCTAAAATACCCTTTTATCGAAAAGTGATTATATAAAAGTAATTAAAATAAGAACAAGTTAAATATTCGCCTGAAATAACGCTAAGTCTTCTCATTTTTTCCTTTTAACTTCTAATTTTATCTTATTATATATATATATATATATATATATATATATATATATATATTATTAGAGATATTCTAGTATATCTAGGATAATATTGTGATATTATTGTGTATATTTTTAGGAAACATATCTTGTGTAAAGATATGATAGAATATTTTAGGGTATTGATTATCCTAACTTTATATATACATGTATTGTGGCCTTTGTTATGAATGAGAAGAATATACAGAGAATTATTTTCATAATTTGCCTCTGATTTATCATGGTATCAAGAGCCTAATAAAGATCCGATTTTTTTTCTTTTCTTTGTTTGTTTAATTTTCATAATTAACAAACGACTGCTCCATTAATTTTCTGCTTTGCACCCTTGAGTTTGTGAAGACATGACTGGTGGCGCAGGCTCGGGTGGCGATGGAGGAAAGACTAAGGTCGACATGACCTATCACCTAGGATCAAGTGACGGTCCAGGTAATATTATTACTCCGATTCAGCTTTGGGGTGAGAATTATGATGAGTGGGCGAGGGCAATTAGGACCTCGTTAAAGGCAAAACAGAAGTATGGTTTCATTGATGGCTCGATCGCAAAACCGACAGATGGTGAAAAATTGGACGATTGGGTGGTTGTTCATGCGATGATAGTTGCTTGGATCACAAATACCTTGGACTCATCGATGAGGGCTACCATTGGTGAGTATGATGATGCTTAATTATTGTGGACTAATCTTAAAAACCGGTTTTGTGTTGTGAGTGGAACCCGAATTTGCCAATTGAAATTGTCTTTGGGTGAGTGCAAGCAAGCTGCTTCTGAATCTGTTGCTACTTACTTTGGCAGAATATCAAAAAATTTTGATGAATTGAACACTTATATTACCGTTCCGGCTTGCTCTTGCGGTGGATGTAAGTGTAACATTGTGGCGCGAGTCAAGAAATTACGTCAGGAGGACTTTGTTCACCACTTTTTGATCGGGCTAGACGACACATATAGCCCGATTAAGGGTCATCTTTTAGCACAAGATCCATTCCCTACGGTGGATAAGACATATCAACAGATTATTCAAGCAGAACGCTTGAAGGGGAGTAATGCTATGGCCTTTAAAGTTCAACATGATTCTTCTGTGAAACCACAGCGCTCGAATGATGCTTCTAATCTCCTTTGCACTCATTGTAATAGGGTTGGACATGAAGAGTCTGACTGTTTTCAATTAATTGGTTACCCTTCGTGGTGGGGTGACCGTGGACGTGGAGGTCGAGGAAGGGGTCGTGGTGATTCCGGTGGAAGCAAAGGTGGAGGTCGTGGCAGTGCGCCTGCTGCCCAGGTCCGTTCGCACAAGACAGGTGGTCAAAGTGGCTCACAGACCTCACAAACCCGCAGCAACACTACTACGGACGAGGCTGCTCTTTCGGGGGTAACTCCGGCACAAATACAACAAATTCTCGATCATCTTTCTACTATGAAAAACAAGCTTCATGGTAAGGGTCAATTAGGTTGGATCGTTGACACCGACGCATCTAATCATGTGACGTGTGATTTGTCTTTATTGACAAATGTTACTGATGTGCAAAATTGTCCGGTAGGGCTACCTGATGGGAAAAGTGTTAATGCCTCTAAAATTGGCTCCGTGATTTTACAAGGGGGTTTGACAATTGATAATGTTCTTTTTGTACCTTAATTGAATTGCAATTTGATATCTGTGACCCAATTATGTGATGAACCGAATTGCATTTTGCAATTTACTAACAAACTTTGTGTTATACAGGACCTAATGACGAGGAAGGTGATTGGAGCGGGTGAACGAGTGGATGGACTTTATTATTTCCGTGGTGTTCCTGAGGTGAAATCTTTGACGATAGACGGGGATCGATCGGCAGAGTTGTGGCATCAACGAATGGGGCACCCTTCCATAAAGGTTATGCAACATCTTCCAATTGTGAGTAGTTCTAATAGGAGTCTTAAAATATGTGATGTATGCCCTTTGGCAAAACAACATAGGAATAGTTTTCCCATAAGCAAAAATAAAGCTAGTCGTTTGTTTGAACTTATTCATGTTGATTTGTGGGGTCCTTACAAGACCGCGTCAACTTGTGGTTCCCATTATTTTTTAACAATAGTAGATGATTTTTCTAGAGGAGTTTGGACGTATTTATTACGTAATAAAACCGAAGTTGAGTTGATGTTTCTTAATTTGGTCGCTTTAATTAAACGCCAATTTGGATTTGAGATTAAAATTGTGCGTAGTGACAACGGAACGGAATTTAATTCCTTAAAAAAACTATTTTTTTGCTAATGGCATAATATTTGAGACTTCTTGTGTGGGTACGCCTCAACAAAATGGGAGAGTTGAGCATAAACATCAACACATACTTAATGTGGCCCGAGCTTTGAGATTCCAAGCTAATTTACCTATTAAATTTTGGGGGGAATGTGTTCAAGCGGCTTGTCATTTGATAAACCGTACTCCTTTTAGATTGCTTGACTTTGAGACTCCATTTGAGGTGTTGTTTGGTAAATCTCCTATGTATGAATATATTAAGGTGTTTGGATACTTGTGTTACGCTCATAATCAACGTAGTAAGGGGGATAAATTTGCTAGTCGGAGTCGTCGGTGTGTGTTTATAGGATATCCGTTTGGGAAGAAAGGTTGGAGGGTCTTTTACTTGGAGACTAAGGAGACCTTTGTATCACGGGATGTTAAATTTGTTGAGCATGAATTCCCATTTAAAACTACTGCCGGCACTGTTATTTCTCGGTCTACATATGTGCAAAATATGCCTGATTATGTGAGTGATGATGAATGGAGTGAGAAAGAAGGGGGTAGGACGGTGCAGCGTGAAGTTGACCTTGAGCAGGCTGCCACGTCCACCCAGACAGAGAGGACCACGGCCAGCCCGCGGCGTGACACAGGAGACCACAGCCCCCCTGCGGCTGGGCCTGACAGCAACTCTGCTCAGCTCGATGGGTCACCAGCGCACACTGGTTTGGCTCCGCATGACTCCAGCGAGCTTCGGCAATCCCCTGAGCATCGAGGTGAGTCTCGGCAGTCCCTGACCAGAATAGAATAGGCCTATCATCAGTAGCAAAACGGTGAGATAGCTGACCTTGAGCATATGGAGTGCGGATGACATGGGTAAAGGGAAACGAGAAAAATTTCCCTCTGTAAAGCTTCGAGATTATGTGTCCCATACTATTCGGAATAAAAGTCTATCCACGCATCATTGTTCATCCGCCTCGCCTCCCTCAGGTACTGTTTATCCCATAACACATTTTGTTGATTCTCACCGTTTTTCTGTCAAGCATAGAAAATACATTGCAGCAATTACAGGGAGTTCTGTACCGAAAAATTTTAAGGAAGCCATGAAGCATGAATGATGGAAAAAAGCGATGGCCGATGAAATACAGACACTTGAAGAACAGGGCACATGGGTCCTAGAACCTTTACCACCTGGAAAAAAGGCGCTCGGGAGTAAATGGGTATACAAAGAGAAGTACGATGAGCATGACAACTTGCAGAGATTGAAGGCTATACTAGTCATTTTCGGGAATCATCAGGTTGAAGGTCTAGACTACAATGAAATCTTTGCCCCTGTAGCAATGATGGTGACGGTTAGAACATTTCTTGCAGTTGCAGTAGTGAAGAACTGGGAAGTACATCAGATGGATGTTCATAATGCCTTCTTACATGGTGACTTGGAGGAAGAGGTATACATGAAAATTCCCCTTGGTTTTGACAAAAATAATTCTAGTAAAGTGTGCAGGATGAAGAAGTCATTGTATGGCTTGAAGTAGGCTCCTCGTTGTTGGTTTGCAAAATTAACAACGGCTTTAAAAAAATTATGGCTTTAAACAGTCATATTATGATTATTCTCTCTTTACTCTGACGAGAGGAAAAATACAGCTTAATGTGCTAGTGTATGTTGATGATTTGATAGTTGCAAGCAATGATAAGTCTGCATTGTTACAATTTAAAACATATTTAGGGCATTTCTTCAAAATGAAGGATTTGGGAGTTCTGAAATATATTTTGGGGTTAGAAATAGCCTGAAACCATCAGGGAATTTTCATGTGTCAGAAAAAGTATGCTTTACACATCATTACAGAAGCAGGGTTGATTGATGCAAAACCTGCAGACTTTCCCATGGAGCAAAATCACAGGCTAGCTCTGGCGGATGGGGATCTATTTGATGATGTAGAGAGATATCGACGTCTTATAGGACGGTACGTTTGATTTATTTAGCCGTCACTAAGCCGGACTTGGCCTATTCTGTGCATATTTTCTCTCAATTTATGCAGAGCCCGAGAGTAGAGCATTGGGAGGCTGCTCTGCGCGTTGTGAGATATCTAAAGAAGAGTTCAGGTTAGGGTATTTTGCTAAGGTCTTATAGTGCTCTCGGTTCGGAAGGTTGGTGTGATTCGGATTGGGAAAGTTGTCCATTATCTCGGCGTTCGTTGACAGGTTGGTTTGTGTTTCTTGGTCTATCTTCCGTGTCTTGGAAGACCCAGAAGCAACCCACGGTTGCTATGAGCTCTGCTGAGGCAGAGTACAGATCGATGTCGTCTTGCACTCGTGAGCTGAAGTGGCTGAAGCGGCTTCTAAGAGATTTAGGTGTGCGACATGACAGTGGCATGCACCTATATTGTGACAGTCAGTCGGCATTGTACATTGCGAAAAATCCGGTGTTTCATGAGCGGACGAAACATATTTAAGTTGATTGTCATTTTGTCAGAGTTGCTATTACCGAGGGTCTAATTACTCCGTCCTATGTGCCTACGACGCTACAGTTGGCTGACATTTTCACAAAGGCTTTGGGAAAGGTCAAGTTTGAGTTTTTACTTCGCAAGTTGGGCATATACGATCTGTATGCTCCAATTTGAGGGGGGGGGTATTAGAGATATTCTAGTATGTCTAGGATAATATTGTGTTATTATTGTGCATATTTTTAGGAAACATATCTTGTGTAAAGATATGATAGAATGTTTTAGGGTATTGACTATCCTAGCATTATATATACATGTATTGTGGCCTTTGTTATGAATGAGAAGAATATACAGAGAATTATTTTCATAATTTGCCTCTGATATATATATATATATATCGTGTGTTTTAGAAAATCTAACTCCCGTCTTTTCTATTAAATATAAATAAAAAAATTGTTTATCATAACAAAATATACATTGGACATATACATTATGTGTGGTCCAGATCTACACCACCAAATTAAAGTATAAGTTTAAAAAGATTCGATAAAATATAAAACAAATGAATAAAACAAATATTGCATGTTTACAATAAATCGATTATACAATACTCCCTCCGTTTTTAAATATTTGCTCCACTTTCCTTTTTCGACCGTTTTTAAAAACTTGCTCCATTATTATTTGGAAAGTTTTTACAATATTTAACAATAGTGGACCCATCACATATTTTCTCCGGCGCCTTTTTGGTGCAGCAGGCCACACCGTGTGGCCTGCTTCCAAGTCAGCAAAATAACGGAGAACGACGCGCGCATAACGGGATTAGGAAACAAGCGCTGAACAAAATGACTCTACAAAACACGCGCAAATTTCTAAACCTTAAAACCCATAACAACTCATTTACGAGGAACAAATGCGAAAATTGAGCGAAACCTCACACAAATTTTCTTCCAGAAATTAAAGAATAACAATGGCAGAAGAATTCGAAAAATTACTTGATTCACAAGAATCATTAGAGATCGAACAAATTGAAGATTCTTTGATGAATCTTGAAATCCAAACCAGTAATCAGGTATTGGATCTGGAAGATGAAAACAGATACAATGAAATTGAAGAAATTAACAAGTAACCCCTGTAAAATTAACATGTAACCCCTGTAAAACTAATAACTAACCCCTGTAAAATTAACAAGTAACCCTTGTTAAACTAACAAGTAACCCTAACAATAATTAACAAGTAACCCCTATTAAACTAACAAGTAACCCCTAAAGTAAACAAGTAACCATAACAAAAATTAACAAGTAACCCCTAAAATAAACAAGTAACCCCTAAAATAAACAAGTAACCCTAACAAAAAATAACAAGTAACCCCTATAAAATTAACAAGTAACTCCTGTTAAACTAACAAGTAACCCCTTAAATAAACAAGTAACCCTAACAAAAAATAACAAGTAACCCCTAAAATAAACAAGTAACCCTTATAAAATTAACAAGTAACCCCTGTTAAACTAACAAGTAACCCCTTAAATAAACAAGTAACCCTAACAAAAATTAACAAGTAACCCCTAAAATAAACAAGTAACCCTAACAAAAATTAACAAGTAACCCCTAAAATAAAATAGTAACCCTAACAAAAGTTAACAAGTAACCCCTATAAAATTAACAAGTAACCCCTGTATAATTAACAAGTAACCCCTAAAATAAACAAGTAACCCTAACAAAAATTAACAAGTAACCCCGAAAATAAACAAGTAACCCTAACAAAAATTAACAAGTAACCCCTGTTAAACTAACAAGTAACCACTAAAATAAACAAGTAACCCTAAGAAAAAATAACAAGTAACCCCTATAAAACTAACAAGTAACACCTGAAACTTAACAAAAATTAACAAGTAACCCCTCTAATTCAACAACAAATTCTGTAAAACTAACAAGTAACTCCTAATAAACTACGAGTAACAAGTAATAACCCCCTAAAACTTTACAAATAACCCTTGTAAAATCAACAAGTAACCCCTCCCTATAAAACCAATTCAACGAGTAACCCCTAAAACAAGTACACTGTAATTTTTAAATTAAAAGTAATCCCTACAAAGTAACTATTGTTGTATCTTCTACATTAGCAAGTTCCTCCAGCATCTTCTTAGCAGCCTCCATTTCATCTGTCTTTTTTTCTTTTCATTCTCTAGTAATTCTTCATAAATTGCTTGATTTCTACTCACGAAAATTCTTTTACACCACCAAAAACAATCTCACGATGCTTGTTCAAATTGCAGAGCATAGATGACAAGAAAATCGAAAAATTACTAAAATTAGGGTTTGATTTATATCAGAAGTAGGAGAGTTCAGCGTATATGTCGATCCTTTCTTTATCTTGGGGAAGATTATCTTGATTTTAGTCATTATCAACGAAAAGAACAATTTAGAGGAGAGAGAATTTGAGGAGAGAGAATTTGAGGAGAAGAATTTGAGGAGAGAGAAAATGGAAGAAGAATAGTTTGAGGAGAGAGAAAATGGAAACAGAGAAAATGAGAAAACTTTGGGAAAGAAGAACCTTTTGATGTAATAAAATGAAAAAAAGAAAGACACGTTTTTTTTTTTAATTTAAAATAACGGACCCGTTTGGTATAACGGAGTCCGTTATATAAAACGGGCTGGCCACACCATGTGGCCAGCCACATATAAAAATTTGCCTATTTTCTCTCCTCCAATCCTCTCCACTACTTTTGCTTTTTACAATTTTATATTCTTCCACTTACCCCACTACCTCCATATATTATTATTTTCTCCAAATTCTCCTAAAACTCCGCGCATGGAGAAATGGAGCAACTATTTAAAAACAGAGGAAGTACATAATAATACAGAGTACATGCTTCTTTAGTGGATATTGTTGGTAAACTAGTTCAATGGGTCAAGTCTTGGGTGGGGCGGGTCAATTTTTAATGGATGGGGCAGGTTGGGCATGACATTAATTTTCTTTCTTCTCATTAGATAAACTTGCATGTGACTCTTTGATCACTTTCTATGTATGTCAATGTCATATTCTTCCACCATGAAGAGAATCAAAATAATTAGGGTAAAATAATAGAAAGATCTTGCTAACGAACGCCTTCAGAGCGTTGGATAAGCATTTAAAATCTTATCTAAAGTGGTATTATTAATTTGGGAAAGCATGACAAAATCACACATCGATCGGTGTAATTAATGTTAGTTTTAATTTAATATTTCTACTTTTAACTAGCTTATCCAACGCATCGGGGGCGTTCGTTGGCATTTGCCATAATAGAAATATGATTCAAATAAGTAATTTCTCACATTTTAAAAGTATCCAATATAATTAAAATGACCCGACCCGACCCATTTATTTATTGGACGGATCAGACCCAATTATAACTGGGGGGTACTTTACGGAAATGGGGCTCCAACAATCCAACCCATACAATTGCGAAGAAAAAAAAAACAAGGATGAACTATTGAACATAGCCCTGCCTCCTCCTTCCCTCTCTATCTGAGTTCTCCATTGAAGCGCACTCAACATCGGTAAGCAGTTGTTTCTTTTTGTAATCAATTTCACAATCGTGGGTTTAATTTAATTGTCAGTGCAGTAAGTTTTGGGTTCGAAAATCTCAAGAAAATTATGAGCATAATTTGATAATTGAATCAAAGTTTGTTGCTAATATATATGTATTGCACTACCCTTTTAATGTTATGATTCAACTCTGAAATTAATTAGATTTCTTCTGATTGAATACTACCTCTAAAATTGTATTTTGATATCCCAATTTACAACAAACTCAATGGCCAAACCTAGTGTTCTGGAGATAAAATTATCTAAAAAGGTTACAACTTTGAACTAGATTTATAGGTATGTGTATTTTTTATGAGCCAAAAGAGTCTAAAATTATCTAAAAAGGTTACAACTTTGAACTAGATTTATAGGTATGTGTATTTTTTATGAGCCAAAAGAGTCTTGGCTTTGATGAATGGCTAGTCTTGTGAGTTATGCAGGGATAAATCTTTGTGAGCTTTCAGGGCTCTAGTATACTTGTCACATCGCTTGACATGAGCCACAATGATTGAGAATAGTACTAGGATGAGTGACCTTCTGAGAAGTCCTCGTGTTAGTTCATGTAGCCGACCCAACTTATGGGATTAAGGTGTTAAAGCAGCAGCAGAAGAAGAGTATACTTGTGTGACAGGGTTTTTGCTATCAATGATTCTTAGACACTCAGACCTACCTTTGTAATACCATCTGTAGCCCCTTATATTTTTTGAGTTTGCCTTCATTCTCCCATTTTATTTTTTTCCTTGACAAGAAATTTTTGTTAAGATCTTGAAACTTGGATTCCGTCTTCTCTGAAAGGCAATTTTCTACATGAATTCTCAGAATTTGCTGAAAGTCATTGTGGCAGTCGCTTACTTTATGATCTGAATCATACATTAGTCTGTATCATCACACTTTGCGGTTTATAAAATTTACTGTGTGTCCTAAAATGATTGTCAATTTAGGGTATGCAAATCTCTTAAATTGTCTCTAGGCAAAAAATTGAGTACAGTATAGGATGGTTGATTTGGATAACTAAGTAGCATTTTCATAATGGGATCTAGGTGCAATTAATACTAGAAGAAAAAAAATACTCTCCTCACCATGTTTCTCCGAGCTAATTAGATATTTGAATCAAATTTGTCTGATGGAACTATGAAATTAAACCTTTCTCTTTAAAATTATGTGATTTATTGAGCCTAATTTTCTTATAGAATCAAATTTGGTTGCTACCCTTATATGTTAAGATCAAACTATGAAATTGGGACTTTTCTCCCAGGGCTGCTCTGTAGTAGAGGTTTATCTTTTACTTCCCAAATTGAGCAGGGTAAGTTAGGAATTGTTTTTTAGGGTTTAGTTCACACCAGTTCATTTGCAAATCTCATTATCTGTCATTCTCGTTGGTCCTTGGATCATGGACTGCCCCTCCTGTCCTGCTTCAGGGTTGGGCCTGGGTATAATCACTCATATTGGGTTGGTTTTGGATAATTTGTTCACGGTAGGTTTGTTTTCAAAGAAGTATATTAATGATTGCTATTTATTATATGATCTAAGCTCTTAGCGGTATTGTAATATAGTAGTAGGTATATTTGATAATATAAGGATTTATTGATTGGTTTAGTTTTGTGCTAATTTGTCAGAAAACAAAAGGATGCCTCTGGGATTGTTACTTGGGCTTGGAAGGTCTATGCGCAGGAAGCGTACATCATCACTTGATATCCTTTCTTCAAAGAGGGCGCCAAGGAATTACTATAAGGGAAAGAATTGCAAGCCCACTGGATTTCACACCCGCAAAGGTCTGATCCTTCTTTAGTCCTATGTGTTTTTTTTGTCCTTGATCATATGTATGGAACTTGATTTATTCCCTGCTGTACACAAGCATATTCTGGCTTACCTTATCTAAGCTTCCGGATCATTCAGCAACCTGTATTTGTCTGTGTATGGTTCCTCTGGTTTGTCGTAGTAACTTGAATTTTGTTACAGGTGGCTATGTTGTGGTGCAAGAAAAGCTGCCCAACTACGTAGTTCCTGATCTTACTGATTTCAAGGTACTGTTTGTTTGTATCTAATCTGCACTAGCAAATTTTTTTTTAATCTTTTATTGAAGAATTTTGATCCTTTCCAATAACAAACCCTGCCGTTGTGGAATGGGGCAGTGGCGGATTTAGTATGGGTTTGTTCTGGATCTGGAAATAATTTGATCAGTTATAAGTTTTTCAGAAATTAGTTAAAAACAATACAGCATGTTTCATTTCTAACAATTCTTTAAGAAGTCTAGTGGGCTGGAAGTCTTACTTTTATACCAAAGGTCTTGTTCGAGTATTCCCAGCATCCATTTATTTTGTTTTCCCTCCTTTTTTGGCTTTAACTTCCCTGATGCTCCAATAGTTAACATCCATTACCATGAATTCGTTACCCAATACATCAACAAAACCTAACCATGAATCCATCTCTCAAAAACCATGAAAATTTAGTCACGTTTATTCAGATTTTTTTCCCCCAGTTTAGGAAGATGATGTGATAGATCGTTTGCAAAGCTTGAAGACTCATCGAGTTTTTTTTTAACATGTGCACACCTGTATTTTTTATTGTAATTGTATTATGGCTTATGCTATTTGATTTTGGTACATGTGTTTAGTGACTCCAAACCTAGAACAAAAATTTTATGGATTCGACATTAGAATGCAGCAAGGGCATTAGATTATAAGGGACCTCATGTCCATCTTGCATGTTATTGATGAGTAGCTTTATCTCGTGATGCTAACTGATAATCTGATATGTGTGTCAAATCGACTCAAATGATGTAGAAATTATGAACTTTCAAAATAGTTTCTGGTTAGTGGTTAGAGATTAATTTGGTGAATTTGTAGATTGAAGGCTAAGATGGGAGCTAAATTAGAAGATAAGCTCAAGCTTTCTTATTGGATAAAGTGATAAATTCAATAAGTTGGAATGGTGATTACTCTGATTATGCAGTAGGATTGATGATGATGCCATGAAATATGTGAAACTCCTTTGTAGATCTCTCTAGCTTTCTTTTGCCGTATAAGAGTCTGGCAACATTTCTTCCTTTTAACATTGTCAAGTGCCTTGTCTCTCTAATTCATCTGATATTGGCACTATGCCAATAGAAACTACTACTGTAAAATACAATCCGACAAATCTATACTTCTAATAGAAGTCTCTTAAGTTTCAATTGTTATGATGATCTACTCTTCCTATTTTTCTCGCAACCATCTTTACAGTTGCGTTAAGGCCCTTGTTCTGCATTGATGTTTCTTAAGTGTCTGTAGTGCAGTATTTGACCTCTATCATGTGTTGGCCTGTGCTCATATTAACGAAAAACCTCTATGGTAGAAAAATCTTATTTTGCAAACATAAATTTACTCATCCTTCTAAAATAGTGAACTTTGTGCTTATATCTGTTTGTTGGAAGTTATTTGCATTATTGATCCAATCTTTGACTACTGTGAAGAACTATGTTGTGAAATTAAAACACAAGTTTCCAGCCTCTCGGCTGAGCTCATAACATTTTTTTTTTCTTTTGCAGCTGAAGCCATATGTTTCTCAGTGCCCACTGAACGCCAAGACAACTGCTAATACTGATGTATCAACATAGATTGGCAACACTAGAATGATCTAAACCTTCAAGTTGTTAAGCTGCTTCGCAATCAAGAGTTACTGGATATAATTTTCAGGCAAAGACGTCAATGAAGCTGGATGTAGAATTGACTGTCTTGTTTGTTTAGCCATCATTCTTGGTTTAGAAAAACACAAATTGTATGAAAACTGATGGTCTAAAGAGTTCCTGGTTTGGTATTAGAGTGAAAACATTTCAAAGTTTATTATCTAATTTTTTAGGATGTGTGCAATAAGGTATTCCATCCATTTAGAATCAATAATTGAATATGCCATTTTGAGGCTCTAGCATTGGAAAATTTTACTAGTTTTTTTTTTTTTTTTTTTTTTTTTTTTTTTTTTAAACAAAGAGTACTATTAATGAAAAGCATGATTACAACCTAAACTAAGTAAAGAAAGCAAAATTACACTATAAAACATTGGGGGTTGGAGCAATAACTTCTTACGTTTAGGAAAACAAGTGTACTCGGTGGGACATAATGTTGTTCTTCCGCTTAACCTGCAAAACAAAGAGTTAGCAAAACATGTTGGAGACCTACTTTGCAGAGTGGTATATTTCCTTCTAAAAACCTGGGACGGGAAGATGAGAAAATACCCAACAATAATGCAGTGGAGGAAGTTCTTAGGTGAACGTGAGTCTGCAGAGGGTAAGAAAAAGGCAAAAATGGTAGGAGTATTGACGCAGCTTCACATGATGACTCGTGACCTGCCATACATATGGATGGATCTTCTTGCATCAAGTCTGGAGTTGCTTCACAACTATCGTGCCCTTCCACAAGGGGGGTGACTAAACTCCATTGGTGGAGAAACTTCTTGAATTTCACCACTATCCATCTTATTTAAACGATTGGCTACTCGGATGGTAATGAAATTCTTTTGGCGAGAACAGAAGCATTGGATTGTTTTCCCTTTGGAAATCGCTCCATACATTGTTGGAGTGAGATTCAAATAGGAATCATTTTGCTTCCGGCTTGAGAACCGAAAACTTGACCCTGTTGGATTTGGGTTTTTTGTTTTTGAAGTGCCCTTCAAAACACAATTGTTATCAATAACATTAGGCCTCAGATCTTGGTTGGTAGGCTTGACTTTACTCTCCAAATCCAAAGAATTGCCATCAACGTCTTTTTCCTTTTTGGTGTCGTTTTTCACACTTGAACACCTACGAACATGACCATCATCACGACCATCTCCTTCCTTTCTTTTCCCTTTTTTTAATTACTTCCTACCATTATCTTCCTTCCCACAACGAACATAATCTCTAAACTTCTCATCTTTACTTGTTACTGCTAGTGCCTCATCAACAAAATTCGGAAACCAACCCAAACCCAATAAGGATATCACCTCCTTTAGTTTTTGTTGGGACTCACAATTATTAGGATCTATTTTAAGGGCTTGTGCAAGGTCCATGAAAGCTAAGGTTTGTTTATTGAGCCCTAATGCAGCAATCGCCCTTCTATAGTAAGCTTTCACATTAGTAGTATCAAAACACAAAACCGCTGAACATAATTGACCCACTCTATCATAGTCTTTTACCTTGATGAAGCAAGCACCCAAGTTTAGATTAAGGGACACATCAGTGCCCCCGAAAACATCAATTTTTCCTCTTCATTACAGACTGAAGCAAAGGACAACATTTTAAGAGCAATAGAGTATTTTGCAATAGCAGACCCCATTTGATTTTGCTTGTAGAACATGTTTCCCTCATCTTTTAATCTCTTAACAAAATTGAGAATCCCAAAAGGTTCCTCCAACTGCCCAACTGAAAACTCTAACTCATGGGAAGAGACATCATTCTCTTCAACATGTGAAATACACAACATACCCCTTAGTTCCTCAAAACTTGCCATAAAGATTGAAACAAAGCAGATTAAAACAACAAAAGAAAACAAAAAACTCAGTACTAAAATTAGGCCAAATCGCGACCGTCTCTGACGGTTGTTGAAAATAGTAAAAACGGTCGTCAAAATTAATTGCGACCGTCAACGGTCGGCAAAAAAACATAATCACGACCGACTGACAGTCGCAGATTTTTTGCGACCGTTTTTAATATTTTCAATGATCATTTGGAAAACGGGCGCAGATTTTATTATTGCGATCGTTTTAAGCGGCGGTTGCAAATCTTGATTTTAGTGACCGCTTATGGTCGTCGCTAAAATTAAAATAAAAAACAAAAAATATTACCTTACCTATACTTCACAGCCAACCCCACCACCACTACCCACCTTACAACACCACCAGCCACCCCGAACACACCACCTTCACTCCTATAAATCTCACCCAACCACCACGAATTGCCACCTGCCCACCACAAAAGCCTCCCCATAAAACCTCTACCCATGAAAATTCACACCACCACCGCCACTTACCACCACCACCACCAACAAAATACACAAATTAGACCGTAAAAATCCCACAAATTTCAGACTAAAAAACCCCACAGTTCACGAAATTCTGACTCTAAAAATGCAAACCAAAAATTGACGAAATCAAATGAAATTCGAAAAAAAATTCAAGACTCTAAAAATTCAAACTCTAAACATTCGAAAAAAATTAACGAGAAATCAAAATCAAACCAAAAATCGAACAAAATATAAACAAAGTTCACGAAAATTCGAATAAACTAAATGAAAACTAAATAAAACCCAAAATCAGCAAAAATCGAACCAAAACTATAAAAAAAAAAAAAAAAAAAAAAAAAAAAAAACGCAAACAAAAATTGAATTTTAGATTTATAAATCTACAACATTGCCACTAAACTTAATTAAACCCAAAATCGAAATTAATTAAAATCAAATCCAAATTCAATACGAAATCAAACCCAAAACTAACATAAATTATAACAAAAATTAATCCCAAAATTAAAAAAAAAAAAAAGGTTTTCAAACTCAAACAGAAACAAATCAACATTCGACCATAGAAATTCGAATAAAAAATCAACCAATAATCAAACCAAATTCGAACAAAAAAAAACCAAAAAATTACAAACACCAAAACATTTCTAAAACCCCGAATCGACTTTGATTTTGGTTTTTAAAGGCCAAATTTGACCTTAAAAAGTCTAGATCTACAGTATTCATGGTCGAATTTGACCTTAAAAACCATTAACTTGCTTGAATTTGGTGAATTTTTTTGCACAAAATGATGGATTTGAAAAGGAAAGAGAATGAGAAGGAGAAAAGTAAAGAGAAGGAGAAGAAGAAAACGGATAAGACGAATGAGGGGCGGAAATTCAGAGAAAGAGAAGGAAAAAAGGAAAGAGAAAAGAAATAGAGGAAAAGAGAAGAGAGAGAAAGGAAACAGAAAGAGAAGGAAAAGGGTTAGGGTGTTTTCCGCACTCCTTTTATACCCTTTTTTAAAAAATAAAAAATAATCATGTTGCGACCGCTTATAATGGTCGCAATAGTCGCAATTTGCGACCGTTTTTGGCGGTCGCAGTAGTATTATTTTAATTTATAATTATTTTTCACATATATTTTATTTAAAGAAAATGATAAAATACCTTTGCGACCATTAAATAGGAAATAAGCAGACGCAAATCTACGACCGCTTTTAGAAGCGGTTACAAAATTGTGATTGTATCAAAATTGGTAGCAAATTTTATATTGTGTGACCGTTTTAATAACAGTCGTAAAAAAACGATCGTAATTTGGCTGAATTTTAGTAGTCACTAAACCACTAGGCGGCTTCCCTTTAATTACACAAAAGTAAAAACCATACTAGAAAGAAGATAAAACCGGCAACCAAAGGAAACCCCAACCTTATTGCCATCAATTTAAGAACTTCAGAGAACGATGACGGGTGAGTAAGAAGATGAGCAGGTCGGTGATGAAGGAAACATGAACTCCACTTCGTCTTCACCTACAGGACAAAGAGATAACTGGTGGCTCAAAGAGGATGCCGAACTACCTGTGATCCTTGATACAAGTCGCCAAAGGTACCGAAGAAGAAACCCCAATTGAAACCCTAACCTACCTGTACTCCGAAAAATCGAAGCGAATGGATTGGTGGTAGGAGAAACAAGGTCTAACAAAGCGCAACCCTTCAAAGACTACTCGCCGACGACCTTATAAGAGCAGCAACGCTTAGGTCACCGGCGGCAGGGGAGAGCACGAGGTGGGGGTGTGGCTCTGTTTTGAGGAGAGAAGGCAAAGTTTTTTTAAAAAAAAAAGTCGTAAAAGGGAATTAAGTTTTACTAGCTTGATTTCATATTATTTGCAAATTACAATTTTTTATCAAAAATAGATATTACATATTATTTGCAACAAATGTTTTCCTTCCTTTTTAGGTTGTCATTTCTCTCTATCTCTTGACTCACCACATGCATCCATATTTTTTCTCTCTATTTTACACTCACAAATAAATTTTACCTAAAAGTCCGTGCATCTTCAAAAATTGCAATAAATGCAATAGAGGTAGTAGTATTTGCTTATTTAACTGTCACACTGGAGTATTTCTGAAAGTAGGAAACTAGTCCCCAGACCACCAAGCTACCCTGTTGAAAGGTCTGTACATACATAAATAATTTGTTTTCAAAAAGGTAGCTTGGCTGCTTGGGGACTAGTTTCCAACTCATTGTTACTAGTAAATTGAGGATGAAGCAAATAGGTACGTGGACGAAAGTAGAGGAGACGACGGTGGTGGTGTTTGTGATCTAGGAAGGCAGAAGAATGAAGGAGTATGGAATTCAAAGAAGGGAAGGAAGAGGGGATCGGGGGGAGAAACACCATAATTGGCAAACCCCTGAGTGTGTTCTATAATTGTAATAGTACTCCCTATGTGGGTCCTGTTTATATAGTGTTATTTCAACTTTAAAAAAATCGAAATTACTATTTATTTAATTTTTAAAACAAGTTCTGTAGCTAAGAATTAGCTTTATCAGCTTTAAACGGTATTTTTTTCAACTGGTAGTTTTTTTTTTTATATCAAATAAATACTTTATTAATGAAAAGACATACATCAAGTGAAAAAGAAATTTGGATCTTACACACCAAATTAAGACTTAGAGAACAATGAATTTGTTTTAACTATATAAGAATTTTGTTTTATTCATTTATTTAGTCTAAAATTGATATTTGTTTTGATTCAGCAATTATCTTTACCAATGAATCAGTTTGCATTGTCATAAACTTATACAAATATGGTAATGCAAGATAGAGAATGGTGAGGGTATTAAACATGTCATTAACGCAAAACATGTAAGCTAAGTCTTTATCACTGTTATGTTAATGTGGATGGATAGAGCTGAGTCTAGCAAAACCGCCCACAGTTTTCTGTTCCTCAATTCCAGCAGCCAGCAAAACATAACCCCACCCTTGAAAGACAAATAACAAACAAAACAGACTACATGCATAGCTTGTAAAGCTATTATAATTGACAGACAAAATAAATATTAAAAAAAAAAGAAAATGAAAAAAAGTCTAATTTCAAAATAAAGTTAAAACTATTTTCAGCGTAAAGTGACCAATGAATTGAAGCCAAAGAAAGAATCGAGGAAGAGGGTGTGGAAGGAAAGGGAGAGAAACAGAAAAAGAAGGGACCGAAAAACTCGTGAATATATATTGAATAGTGTGTGCTACAGTTGTAAACTTTAGCGTATACTCGGTAATCTGGTAGTCGTTGCAACATGGCATCATCCTATATTTGTATGTGTTAATTAAAATTGAAAAAAAATAATAATTTACTAAGTAAAACAAGCTTATTTGGCAAAAATCATTTGTATTTATTTGGTAAAGATAATTTTAAACAATATTCGTAATAATAAGTGACAAATTATAGCATGTGTGAATGTGCTTGACAATCGTTGGAAGATGTGGAATAATTGATATTGAATAATAAGGGGCAAAGCACAAGTTTGCCAATATGTTTTGATAGAACTTATAAATCATTCATGGATTTTCAACGAAAGGCGGCATAATTCGCGCAAGACAATTGTGATTTTAAATATCCATCAAGGTTACATCGAATCCATTCACAATCTATGAGATTGCTAACCACGAAATGGTTTTGAACCACAACTGGATATTCGAGGATTGATTAATCAATCAAAGAATCAGTCCCATTAGTTGGGTCGGCTACATGAACCAAAAGTGATTATTCTGTGTAATCATCGACAAAAATCTTCCTCCTCCATCCCTTACAATCCAATGCTCATGCAAATCCATATACTTCATATCCTAATTCCTTACTGATTCCAACCAAGTTAAGGTCATCCTCGGGGATAGATGAAGGAACAAAATTGAGTCAGGATGTCAAATATGCCCATATTGACCTCTACTCGGTTCTTACAAAGACATGTATTATTTGCAATTGAAAAGACTTATTACTCAATCTTCTCTAAATTAAACCAAATTATGCTAAGTCGGTTGAATACTTGAATATATATTAAATGCATGTATGTGTAATAGCTTTTATTGTGATCACTTGATTAAACAACATATAATTAATTAATGGGATCCTATCTAACAAATTGTCCTTAATTATTTTATTAGCTAAGGCGTGATATTCAAATATCGATCTTGATTCACATGTAATATTGTGATTAGACAAAAAAAGAAATAGAAATTATATATAGCACATAAACACGTGACAAATCAATATAGGAAGCAACCTAACATAATTTTAATTGTTAAATTAGCCTTAACATGATACTAGCAAATTCAAAATAAATAAATAAATCAATTAAAATTAAGAGGATTAATTATTTACGCTGAATGGAGCTCTTTAAATTGCTACATTATGAATAAATTGTTAGTAACTTCACGGCTCACACAATTTATTAAAAAAGTTAGATCAAATTATTTGATTCACTATGACTAAAAACAAAAGAATTAAATCAAATTAAATAAATTAAAAAGGTTAGATCACCCTCAAGATTATACCTTCACGGCTCACACATGGTCGAAAGGTAAAACCTACAAATCTTAAAGATTTGAATTGGTTGAATAGGGTTAGTAATATAGCTAAAAAAATGGCATGGTTAAACTTTACATCAAAGCCGTTAGGTAATTACGAAGCCTTATTTTAAAACTCACCTAGATCTAGGTGAGTAATCTTCAAAGCTTTTGCGATTATGCATGGAGTCTTATCTTAATTCATTCGTCTTTTTTTTTTTTATAAATTTGTTTGTTCCATTAGAGTCATTATTATACTTCTTAAATTTGTTGGTTGGAAAGAATTGGTTTAATAATTAATAAGGGTGGTTTGGTAAGATCTTTTGGAATGAGTTGTAATGTTTCATTCATTTTATTACTTCTTTAGGCTTTTTAGAATAGGAACTTCGTATCTAGCGAATTATAATTACACTATTTCCTTAATATTCACCACGTTCCGTTAATGAAATGTAGACGAAACAATTTTAACAAAAAAAAATTTCGAGCTAGTAATCCATATCTTTTTTGTATGAGATTTCATATCAATTTATGTTATTTTATCGAATCAAACGACTCATAATAATAATACTTTTATGAATTGAAATGGTTAACCAATCTTGTACTTTTTTTAATAGAATAATTGAGTTATACTTGATAATTATCATTTAAATGGACTGGGGTTGATGGCTTTTTTTTTTTGGAAGAGACAATAAAGAGACAATAAAGAATTAGTGCAAGTGGGATTAACAGAGAAAAACCATAATAATAATGAATTATTTCATACCAAAATAGAAATTGTTGCAACCGCTAAAACATCAAGCAAATGAAAAAGGCAAATGTAGTAATATTCATTCGAATATCTGATACTCGTATCACAAATCTTTTAATCCTTATCTTGTCACATCAATCATACTATATACTAAAGTAATCATCAGAGTTATCCCTTAAATACACGTGTCACATTCACAATAAAAATTTTCCCGCCTAAATATTTTTATTTTTATTTTTTAAAAAAATTTCTCACTTTTTTTTCCCTTAAAATATACGGAGTAACATGATAAAAAATTTAATAATAAAAACTTACTCCGTGCAATAATTTTTAAAATATTTTAACAATGTATTTAACAGGAGAATTTTAAGGCCCTAGCCATTAAATTAATTCAAATTATATATAATTCAGTTTATTTAAGCTAACTCTATTTTAATTGACTTTTATTAGAGCAACTTCTTGGACAAGCTAATTGCCAAATTAGTTTGCCATGTCACTTAGGATTGCAAAGCTATTCTTTCTTCTAGCTAATTCATACCACAATGGTTAGGCTAATTAGCATTTAAATTTTTCAGCTTTATTTTTTAAATAATTAGTATTTTATTAGAGACAATTAATTTCTAAGCTAATTAGCTTAGTTAAGCTAATTTGCTTGGCATTAGCTTGGCCAAACTAATTATCAAAGTATCCTCCAATGGTTTGGCTATTAGCTTTTATTAAAATTGCAAGCTAATCCTTAAAAGCAACCATTGAAGTTGCTCTTATATGAATTCGTGCATTTGCACGGGATATAACTAGTTTTAAATAAAACAATTCACTATTTGTTTCACATTATATTTTCTTGTGCGCATTAAAAATCTGATACTTAATACTTTATATGTAAGTTTGAAAACATTTTAGGTAAAAATAAATTTGAAAAATTGATACATGCATGTATTTGGCTTTCATTAGTTTGCTTAAAAAATGGTCAAATTGATTAAATGGATAAATGTAACCTTATTCTATCATAATTTTAGCGCCATATATAACACAATAATCACACAATGTCTAGCATAAGAACAATAAAACCCTTTCAAATTACTAGTTATCTCAAAACTAGCTAGACATGAGCCTTATTTTCAAACTCATATGAGAAGGATTAAATCAATGGCAGGTCTGAAACACTCTCTGATGGTTCTGCTGCCTTCGGAGTCGTTGTCGAAGGAGCTACAAACTCCGTAGCTGGTTTGAAATAGACCCCAATGGAGTTGATGCGATCAGAGTCACAGGTTCCATGAAATCCGCCGAATTGATTGAACCCTCCTAGATCATACCAGAACCATTGCTTGTCATCGGATTCTGATGCTTTTCCGAATAAGTATGTCATCTTGTTTGTTGAAACTGTTAGTTCTTCTACACCCGAGTCGCTGTACCAACCTCGTACCATAGTTATGTACTCATTCGGATAGTCCAGTTTAATCTGTAGTTCACATAACAAAATCCAATGATTATATTGATCATAAATTCTTGAATTAAATTACAATATTTATTTCGGTTTTACTTTTTATTCCTTCAGAAATATCAATATAAACAATTTTTACTATAACTTAATTAGAGACATAGATTGAGTTTTAAGAACTAGCTATGGTTTTGATACAAATTTTCAATAATCCTAAATCAATTAATTGAATCTTGCTCTGGGTCCGTTTGACATTAATATGGTTTTCTATTTACCGATTTTTGTTTTATTTTCAAAATCATATAATGAATTTAAAATTTGGTCAAACTCATTCTAATCTTAATAAAAAAAAAAATTAAAAAAATTAAAAAACAGCTTTTGTTTCATGTTTTTGGTTTTATTGATTATTGTTTTTCAAAATCATATAACACTATCCTTTCAAAAAAAAAAAAAAAAAAATTCATATAACACTAAAATAGTTTTTTTTTGGTTTTTTATAAATAAAATAAAAAAAATGATATTATCAAATAAAATCTAATTTAGGGTTTAGATTTATTAATCCAAATAATAACTCCGTTAACATTTACTTGCAACTTTGGAATATTTTATGTCTCTCATATAATACCCAAAGTTGCAAGTAAATGTTAACGGAGGTAGTATTTGGATTAATACCCAAAGTTGCGAGTGAATGTTAACGGAGGTAGTATATGTTTCTTCTAGATAAATAAATGTCACGAATATGAATATGATATAGAAAGAATTTGTTGGAACAAGTGTGTTTTGGTGTAAATTTTGTGGAAAACAAAAAGTCCCACATTGGTGGGAAATAGAAGTTTGTCCTCCCTTATATTGGAGAATGTGGAGTATTTGGGTGTGGCCCTTGGGCTACCCACATTTTGTGGAGAGGGAGGACTTACCTACCAAGCCCACTTATCACACACGCGCGCCGAACCGAGCCGGGCCGGGCCGGGCTGGGCTGGGCTGGGTCAGGTCGGGTTTATTAATTAAACTTAATTTTTGCTCAGTTTTTGAACAAGGCTTAATTACGTAATTAGTGCCTTGATTTTTGCTAAACGGTTTTGACTGGTTATCTCTCTAACGTTTATTTCCAGATTAATTAAACTTTCGCCGTTTTACTAGCTGTTTTGACTGGGTAAATTAACGTTTTAATTGACCGTTTTTGGCGTTAATCACGCTGGTGTTGGAACGGTTTTTGCTACCGTTATACCATTGTTTTGCCTATAAAACATCATGTTATGTTCACTGTTTTTATATAACAAAAAATCACAGAATTTTCTAATCCCTTTTTTCTCTTACAAAATATTCGAGCAGTGTTCTTTATATTTTTTGGTGGTTAGTTGTCCACTGGTTCTGTGCAAATCCACTGGTATTTTCCTTGCTTAGACAGACTGTTTTATCCTGGGGAACATCCGGTTGTTGTACGAGCTGCTTGCACACATTATAGGGCAGTACCGTGAATGTTCTAAAGAGAGCGACATAGTCCGCGACTCAGTCTAATTCCCGGTAACTTTGTTCTGTTTTTATTGTTTACAGCAGTTCGGTTTATAACAGAATTAAATTAGATGATTCATAGTAAGAGATCGAACTGCGCAAAATCCAGATCCAACGAACTCGGGGTTGCCGAACACCTCAGACAACTTCAACCTCCCATTATCATCTTCATCAATGTAGTGAAACTGAAGTGAGTTAATCTTTTGAGGTTCGTACGAAACGATGAATTGAACGATGGCATTACAACCCTTAAGGTCCCATACTTTCCCTTGCTTGTTGCCGGATGGTCCAACTTTGTTCATTAGTTTTGACGTTTTCATGTTCATCGTATAATAACTCGCGAGATTGTTGAACCCTAAAAGAGCTGAGATTTTTCTATTACGAAATATGGAATATGACGGATGGGTGACTAATTTTCAACCCCTAGTGTTGTATTTATAGACAAATTAGTGGGCTTTTAGATTGGGTTGGTTGAGGAATTAACTCTTCGTGTTAATGAAGTTTCGGCCCAACTTGCAATTTTGAATAATATTTATCTGTATAAAAATTTAACGTTTCTTATTTTCAACTTTTATCCATTAGAATTTGTTATCCCACACCCGTACAAGGTTAGTGTTTGCAAGAACAAAATACTTATTGGTGTACGGTATATCCGGGTGTATATAACAAGTTTTCTTTATTTGTAGCACTAAAAAAAACACAACGGAATATATTTAACTGTCTTTTTATTTTTGTTTTTAATTTTTGTTGGGTTAGATGTTTTTTTTTTTATTTAAAAAAAAAATTGAAGGAAAGATTAGATAGTTTTGTAAGGTTATTTTTGTCAAGAGAATTTTCCCAATCAAAAAGGGGTGTGCTCTTACAAGATTATCATAGGTAGTGGAATCATGCAAGCCTTGCAACTTTGCAAGTGTGCAAGTGTGTATATTTCTTATTTTTCCCAACATTACTGAATTGTAGTTTGATTCAATAATGTCACTTCAAAAAATTTGATGTTTGGAGTACTTTTGATTTGATTTGACTATTTACTCCTTCCATATTTTATTACTCGCACCATTTCTCCACACGCGAAGTTTAAAGAAAAATAGTAGAAAGTAATAAAATATAAAGGAAGTAGGGTTGGTGGAAGAGTGAAGCTAAGTACAATAGTTGACAGGAGAAATAATTTGAAAGAGTGAGTCTGGGCGCATAGCGCCTATGGGCGAGCTATGTAAATAGGAGGGTAAGGAAGTAATTTCAGCTGATTCAATTTTTGCTTCTAGAATAAGCCTACTCTTTAGTGGTACATTATAATGTCTAATAATGTACCATTATGCATGCATAATGTACCACTAAAATATAAGTTATTTGAATAATACTATTTGTGGACTATTACGAGTGTAGTGATACTTTTTACCATCCTATAAGTTTCAACTTATAGAAAAAACTAAATCTCTAGTAATACATTATAATGTATCATTACGCATGTATAATGTACCACTAAAGTATAAGTTATCTGAATAGTACTTTTTAATTGCAATTTTGTCATCCTATATGCGCTGAAATCAATAGGCACTATGTGCCGAGACTTAACCAATTTGAAAAATTTAAAGAATGATAGTTGATAGATGAGAGAATTTGAAAATGTTAAAATATGATTATTTTGGATCCATTAGAAGAGAAAAAAATAGTAAAATATTATGAAAGGTATCTAAAAAAGGAAAATGGAGTAAATAATAAAATATGGTTGCAATAGAAAAGTGGTGCAAGTAATAAAATACGGAGGGAGTACTACTTAATTTTTATTTTTTAAACTTAATTGTTTTCCCTTTTACCAAATTTTGTAAATTTTATGATGTTATACAATGTATTGATTGTATGTTTTTGGATTCAACTAGTATTTAGCCACACTGTGTGGCCAACCACTATAGGGATTACTTTAGTGTAATGGGGGTTACTTTATCAGGTGTTAAAGGGGTTACTTCATCATTGTTATAAAGTTACTCAGTCAGTGTTATAGGGGTTACTTGATTGATATTACATGGGTTACTTAATCAATGTTATAGGGGTTACTTTAAGTGGGGATGTGGCCGGCCGCACACAAGACGAGCCGTAATCTTTTTGACTAAATATATGCTTTGAATTGAAGAATTGTACTATTGTAGTATTGTGTATTTGAATTAGTTTTCATAATTTTTTTTTTTAAATCAAACATGTAAATATTATTCTTTGTTAAATAATGGAATATTTTCTCATTTATTTATTAATGGGTTAAAAATTATGTGATATCTATTAACATTTACTAAAACAAAACATTGTTGACATCATCATCTCTTAATTATCCTATGTGTCATTCTCTCATTAAAAAGTTTCCCCCAATTTCTATTGATGATATGATGTCATTAAATATCATTATTATTTTAATTCTTTTTAACAATTATTATTTTAATTTACATTATACATTTTTATCAAAAAATAATTACCACTCATTTTTACACAAATGATAAAATTAATTAGTTTTGTATTTATTTAATGGATGGAAATTGTATCTTTTTACTCATATAAGGAAATATCTTTCCAAACCCACCGCTCCCTCAATCCCTAAAAAATTTTGAGATACACCAATAATAACAAAACTTTTTTTATTTTCGTTTTTTGTAAAAAAATAAAAATAAAATCAAAACTTTCCTTTCCTTTCCTTTTGTTTTCTCACCTCATACTCTCTCTCCTCATTTTTCTTCTTCTATAAATACAGCTACATAACCCACCGCTCACGTATTACATCTTTCTAAAATTCACCGCCATAAAATATCTTCATTGCTTGTATTCACAATGGAAGATCAAACCCTAAATTTTCCCGAAGATTTCTTAGTCGATCCAATAATCAAGAAAAGAGCCGGAAAGCGGAAGATTGAGAAGAAGCCTATCATCAACAAAGCAAGCAGACAAGTTACATTTACGAAGCGGCGAGGCGGGTTGTTTAAGAAGGCGGCTGAGTTATGTTCTTTATGCGGTTCCGAGGTTGCCGTCATCACTTTCTCCGGCGCTGGTAAACTCTACTCCTTTGGTCACCCGAATGCCGACACGATTGTTAATCGCTATATTAATTATACGGCGGGAATAATAAATGGTGGTAATGAGAATGAGAATAATTACTTTGGTACGGGTGGTGTACCTTCTGAGCAGTATAAGAGGGTTTTAAGTGATATTGAGGTTGAGAAGAAAAGGACCAATGGGATTAGTCCACATGGTGATAATTGCGAGGTCGGGTTTTGGTGGGATAAGCCGATTGATAATTTAGGGCTTTTGGAGCTTGAAGAATTGAAGGTTTCTCTCGAGGGCTTACGTGATCAAGTTTCTTCTAGGGTTAATTCGATTAATAATAATATTAATTGTTCTTCCAATAATTCGACTAGTCAATTTTCTGACTTGGTTTAATTTTGATCGAAGAAAATTAGGGTTTTATGTAAGATTCCTAGTACTCTAGTAATATTACTATTAGATATTTAGCGGTACAATTAATATTCTTTAGTATCTCAATTTTAATCGATCAGTTTAAAGTAGTAAATTCGATTTATATTACTACTATAAATTTGATCAAATTTTGTAACCTCGGCTATGAGATACAATTTGTTTTTGGTGATGAATTTGTTATATCTATCTAAATCATTCGATCTATGATTGCAGCGATATTAATTTCTTGAGTGGTCGTTAGATTTATCATTATTGATGTATAATTGATTTTTGGGTAATTGATTGATGTTTCTATTGATACTTTGAGTGTGAGTACAATGGTATATCGATCAGTTTAGTACTTATTCTTACATTTTGGTATAGATCAATGTTGAAACAGTAGCTTGTATTCCATTTTAATTAATGGTCTGAATTATTACAACAGATGAATAATTTGCTGTTCTTTGTTCTCCGACAAATTTATACCAAAAGATTAAAACAAATATTGCCTTGTTAGTTTGTTCCTTTTTTTCCCCTTTTTTTAGGGTTGAAATTTCTGTATGATTTTGTGTTCTGCCGCCATAAGTTTTTGTTCTGCGCCGTCATAGATTTATGTAGTTTTTTTTTTTTTTTTAGGAAGTATAATTAGAAAGGTCATATAATAACGGGTTGTGTAATAAAGAGTCGTGTACTCGTGTGTAATTATAAATGTTCAAGTGCGGAGAAGCCTAAATTGGAGAGCCAATTAAGTATACCCGAGGTCATTTGCTCATTCAACTAACAAATAAGTAACAATATTAATTACTCATTTGTTGATTGAATGAGCAAATGACCCAGGGTGTATATAACAAATTTTACCTAAATTGTCAATTAATAGGGGGTGTTAATTAATTTATGGCCAACAGATTAAGCTAGTTTATAATTAGTGTTATTTAAAGTCAAATTGGTTTTTGATGTAAAAAGCTTATATATATATTAAGATAATTGAAATCACATTAGTAATAGTACTGATGAAAAGACACAAAATTAGATTATCATAGTCAACAAAATTAAAGAATCGTTCCTCAAAAAAAAAAAAAAAAAAAAAAAAAAAAAAAAAAAAAAAGCATTGTCAGTAAAATAGTCTCTTAATATCACACGAATATTCTTTGATATTTTATTAATTTCATATCTCTAACACTAACACAGTACATTTAAACATCCTCTTTACCTTTGTTGCCATCATCACCACCATTTTCACCGTTGTTATGAGCGTCAATGTTGTTGTCCTCATCATCAACTCCATCATCATTAGTACGAACTCGTTTTCGATTAGCAACGATGTTGTTTCGAGTACCAAAAGCAATAACCGGCGTAAAAGTAGTAAAAGGCTTGAAATAAACACTGATTGAAGAGAGATATTGATCATCACTGGTGCCAAGGAAATTGATTACGTAGCCCAATATATATGTTTCTCTCCCAGTAAGGTCACGATAAATTGTGCCAAACGGTCCGTAAGTGGCTTTGTTTGTATGAATTGATAATCTATTCACGTAAGAGAAGCTGCATTCTACGGTAACTCCAATTATCTTCTCTGATGGAAAATCAATTAAGTTGCACCTAAATTTTCCAAAAAAAACTAAATAAATAAATAAATAAATAATAAAAAGTATAAGAACAAGTGAAAGGCAACTAACTATGTCGTGCAATAGGGAAAAAAAAGGTATAGTGTTCCAGGCTTAAAATTAAGATTTTCATGTATGTCTAACTAATTTAATAAAGTACGCTAGCTAGATGCAAAATAGAAATAAAACTAATACTCTGTAAAATAAAATAAATAAATAAATAAATAAATAAATAAAATTGTAAATAATGATCCCAACTTTGTAACATTTTCATTTAATAATCCAAACTTTAGATTATGCTAGAATTGAATAATTCCAACTTTGGGGATACTGTTTACTTTTTTCAATTCCAAATCGGTCAACAAAAATCAATGACTTGCCATCATAAGTTATGTGACACGTGTCACATTGTGATTGATCCAAAAAAGAAAAAAAATTAAAAAAACTTAACAAAAATGAAGCCCCTACCTAGCCCTTCCACCACCGCCCACCGGAATCCCAAACCTCAGCCGCCCCAATTTCCCTTGGTTGTTTGTAGAGTTTTAGAAGAGTTGGTTGACTTTGGTTGTTTATTTGAAGCATGGTAGATTTTAGTATTAGAAAACTACTGTTTACGAAGCTTCTCATGGCTTCGGCCTTCGGGATTCCATCACTTCATGGAACGCACGGTAATATTAACAAAAATTTTGTGAAATAAAATATCTCAACTTACCCGATTTTTGGTATGCACCATGTTATACTGTGCGTATTTAGTGTGGAGGGGCACTAAATAAAATGTTTGTATAAGGGCTTGAACCTAAGACTTTTAGTCCAAACTCAATGCATTACCACTATGGCAAAGCTAATTTGATGTTATTTATTACATAAAAATTGTATTTAACCTATAAATTTATATATTTACTTAAATAAAAAAATAAAAAATAAAAAATTTGGGGGGGCCGGTGCCACCCAGGCGCCTTCATAGATCCGCCTATGTGTGCGGTAAGGATTACTTAAGTTTCTCGATCAAGGGTTACACTAGTTGCCGGGGTTACTCTAGTTGCCGGGGTTACTCGAGTTTTTCAGTCAAAGGTTATTTGGTCAGTATTTACTCGAAATGCCGGGTTCTTCGAGTTTCTCGGTTAAGGGTTACTCAAGTTCACTACTAGAAAACGGGCAAATTCTGACGGACTGGTTCCGACGGACATGTCATTCCGTCGGAAAATTTGAAATTTTCGACGGATTTTTTTCCGTCGTATATTTCCGACGAATTTAAGCAATCCGTCGGAAATTTCCGACGGAATATAAATCCGTCGAATATTTGTACTTTCCGACGGAATATTTCGTTGGAAATGGTCATTTCCGACGGATAAATATTCCGTTGGAAATTTCCGTCGGAATATAAATTAAAAAAAAAATTCTTTAAACCCTAACCCTAACCCCCTTTTCTCTTCCGTCCCATTTTTCTTTCCCTCTCTTCTTTCCAGTCTTTCTCTCTCTATCCCGCCTTTTCTTTTCCTTCCTCTATTCTCTTTCTCTCTCCTCCTGGTCCGCCTTTTCTTTTCCTTCCTCTCTTCTCTTTCTCTCTCCTCTTCCTTCCTCTTTTTTCTTCTCCATCTTTCCTCTGTTCTCTCTGTCCGCCTCTTTCTTCTCTCCTCTTCTTTCCCCTCTTTCTTCTATCCTTGACCAACAACAACCAACACCACCGTACCGCCACCACCAACAACCAACAACAACGGAGACCACAACACCACAATCACCGTGCAACAACAACGACGGCCACAACAACATCAGCTACGCACAACAACGTCAATTGCGAGAATCGTCAACCGCACAATTGCACAAGTATTGTAGATCTTGTTTAATTCAGAATAGGTTGTAGATCTAGTTTTATTTTTTGATTAATTTCTGATTGTGTTTAAATTTTGAAGTAATTGTAATATTAGGTTATAAATTTTATGGATAATTGTATATTTATTTACTTAATTTTACTGTAATTCGTTTTCCCCTGTTTCGATTTTTTTTTTTACTTAATTTCGGAATTAGATCTACTGGTTTCGATTTGGTTTGGTGCTAATTTCGTATTATTTGTGGTATATGTCGATTTATTTTTTGTGGACGGAGGTTAGGGGCTGGTGTGAGGTGAGGCCGTAAGGCTTGTGGAGGTTGGGGCTGGTGGGAGGTTGGGACTGGTGTGAGGTGAGTCCGTGGGGCTGATGCTGGTGTGGGCTAGTGGTACGGGTTAGGGGGCTAGTGGTGTGGGCTAATGCTGGTGTGGGTTGGTGGTACGGGTTAGGGGGCTAGCAGTGTGGGCTGGTGGTGGGGGTGGTGGGAGGCAATTTTTTTTGTTTTTTTAAAACCATTTAACGACGGAATTTCCATCGCATTTTTCCGATGGAATACGGTCCGTCGAAAATTTCCGACGGACTGTTTCGGGCCTGAAAATCACTTATGACGGACTGAATTCCGTCGGAACAGTGTTTTCGACGAAAATTCCGTCGAAAAAGGCCATTTTCCTACAAATGATATTCCGACAACTAGTTCCGACGGAATTTTCGTCAGAAACGTGTTTTCCGACGGAAATTTTCTATCGGTATTTGACTGTTTTCTAGTAGTGGTTGTCGGGGTTACTCGAGTTTCTCGGTCAGGAGTTGCTCAAGTTACTCGGTCAAGAGTTACTTGAGTTACTCCTGACCGAATAACCCCTCAAGGAACCCTTGACGGAGTAACCTCTTGAGTAACCCCTAGCTGAGTAACCCCTGACTGAACCCTCAAGTAACCCCTGACCAAACTCCTTAAGTAAAACCTAATTTAATTACTCGAGTAACTTCTGACCGAACTCTTTAAATAACCTTTGACCAAACACTACTACAAAAACACCCTATGGAGTCGCCCTTTTAGAGTCGCCTCAAATTAATAGGTGATGCGTAAGGTTTTAGAGTCGCCTCTTACAAAGTATGTGACACCTAAGGATAGATAAAAGACATCAAAAAATGAGTTGAAAGGAATAGACATCACCTACACTATAACAAGCGACACGTAAACTATACGCGTCTCGTCTTTCATTAGGTGTGACTCATAAAGTATTACTTTACAAGTCGCATGTAGTATTTTACTATTACAAGCAATGACACCTATGCCCAGTTTTGTTTTTTTTTTTTTTTATTTTCTCACATGGGATACCTCCCTGACTCCTCTCTTGCGCCTCTCCCTCTCTCATTTTCTCTTGCCTCCCTCACCCAGTCGCCCTCTCTCTATCTCTTTGTTCCCATATCTCTAATATCTGATCTCTATCACTCATCCTCCTTCATTCTTAACTAGATCACTACCATCTTCACCACCGCTAGCCCACTCTCACCTTTCTTCTCTCTCCGTATTCACTAGGGGTTGCGATGGTGGCGATGATGGCGACAATGATGCTTCAATTTTTAGGGTTTCGGTTGATTTTTTTTGGGCATGAGGAGTTTCTTCAAATACCCATCTTTTAATGTTGATTATATCTGCAATATTTAGATCTTACGGAGTAACGTAGTTGCTTTTTTTTGGTTCAGATAATAGATCTAAAGATATCCATGTACACGGGTTGTGAAGAGTATGGATCTAGGCTTGCATCTCCTCCAACAATAGCGACGACTTCCACTTCTCCAACAGCAGAAGCAGCGGCTACCACCTCCTCCAACAACCGCGATAGATTTCACCTCCAACCACGATGCTTCCACCTCCTCCAGCCGCAACGTACCTCCTTGTAATTTCGTTTGAGCATTTGAGCATGCTAAGGTTAGCGTTTTAGTGTTTTTTACCCAAATTTTTTCACCTAATTTATTGATTTTTATTTTTTGGTTTTTAAATACGATGTAATTGATTCCTCTTGAATACAGTCCTTACTTTATAATTGTATTTTATGTGTTTCATGAATTGAGTTTACAAGATTTGAGGAATACCCAGTTCAAAATTTGATGATATACACTGTTTTTTATGCTCAATTAATGGATCCAAACCTTAAATCTTAGGTTAGGGTTCCATAATGATAAGGTACAATTGTTAATTTTGTGCATTTTGATTTGATTTTCTTTGTTTTAGGTAAACCTCACTTCATTATTTTGGGTAATTTTGTTGTCTAACTGAAGCTCATTCAATGAATTTTCAGGTGTTTAATTTGTTGTTGTTTTTTGGTACCTTAACAATGATCCATTTGCTTTAAAGTTTGGTACCTTAACAAAGAATAAAAAGGCAGAAAGAGGTCTTTAATTTGTTGCTGAAAATGTTTATTTGTATTGTATATGTGCATGAGTTATCTAAGCAGAACCTCATATTATTTTTGTGATCATAAAAAATTTGAACATCTGTAGTAGGTCTATATGTTACTGCTTTGAACCGAATTCATTATTGGTTGACCTTTGCCACTTTGAACTGAATTCACTATTAACTGAATTTTAAAGTGGGAACTGAATTCACTATTAACTGAGTTTTAAAGTGGGTATACAACTCTATTAATGTAGAATTGCAGACTACAATAATTAATTTAGGGGTTATTCACTGTAATATGCAAGGAATATCACATTGTTTTATTGGTCATGTCTCGTTGTGAGTCGGTTTCTCTTATTTGGAGGTTTTGAAATCATCATGTTTCACGTGAGTTGTGAGGTTGTTTGAATAGTAGTGTGCCATTGTCTTATAATTTTGGTCTTTTAGAAAGGGAACGCTGTAGAATTAATTTCCTGATCTTGTACTTGATTTGAATGTATTTTCCCCTATCAATATTTCTGTAATAGGTTGTCAGATATATTCAATGCTTAGTAGTCATAAGTTGAAGCCAAATAGTGAGACAATCAGAAAAATTATCAACATGAACGTTAGAATGAAATATGTGAGTTTTTAAAATGCACACCATTCTTCATTTTTCATTTCCCTGTTTTAGTCTACTTTTGCTTCATTTACCGGTTCATCTTTTGCTGCTCTCTGTAGTTTGATAATGCATATACCGTGTGAAGGATGTGGGAAAGATTAAGAAAGTTCCTTCAGCGAGTATGTTCAATGCTATATTGGCTGGTTATTACAGAGGTGAATTTTCCAGTCTTTGGTCTCCCTGATTTAACTAAAGGTAAAATTATACTAAGTTTCTTCCTCTATTTCTAGAATTTGTGATTATTCTTATATAATTCTCAATCTAAAATCAAAATGTCAGTTATTTCATGTCATTTGATTTAATTTGATAAAGTGCACAATTGCTGCTTAGCTGCTAAATTAGAGAGAATATGTGAAATTGAACAAACTCAATTACTTGATTTCCATTGATACGTCCATCGCCAATATATAATACAAGGTTTCCCTAATATGATAAAAATAGGAAATATCACAAAGATCTCAAAAGATTATATTCTAGGTACAAAATATAGCAACTAAACATTATCATATAATTTCCTAAAATATAATATCCCCTCAAGTTGGAGCATGGGGATTGTAAATGCCCAACTTGGAAAGAAGATGATCAAACTGAGACTTCCCTAGCGCCTTAGTGAAAATATCTGCAAGTTGCTCCTTAGTGGAAACATAGGAAGGATCAATTAAGCCCTCTGTAATGGCATCACGAACAATGTGACAATCAATCTCAATGTGCTTCGTACGTTCATGGAAAACTAGATTTCGAGCTATATATAAAGCAGATTGATTGTCACAAAACAACTTGATCGCCTTAGGGTGTTCAACACCCAAACTCAAAAGCAAGGCCTTCAACCATTTCAACTCATGTGTGGTTGAAGACATGCACCAATACTCAGCCTCAGAAGAGGATGTGGCAACTGTAGGTTGTTTCTTGGTCTTCCAAGAAATAGGTGATTTACCAAGGAACACAAGCCAACCTATCAACGAACAATGAGTAAGAGGACATGCCGCCCAATCTGAATCACACCATCCCTGCAAAGTCAGGTCACTATCTGCACTCAACAAAATACCCTGTCCTGGGGTACCTTTTAAATAACGAACCACCATGAGAGCTGCTTCCCAATGCTCAATTTGAGGCTCGTACATAAACTGTGAAAGAATATGAACCGAATATGCCAAATCCGGTCTAGTCACCGAGAGATAAATCAACCGCTCTACCAGTCTACGATAAGACTCACGATTCTCAAGTAACTCACCACTAGCAAGACTTAGCTTGTGGTTCTGCTCAATTGGAAAACCACTAGGTTTCGCACCTAGTAACCCTGCTTCAGAAACAATATCCAAGGTGTATTTTCGTTGACACAAAAATAAACCTGATTTACTACGAGCAACTTCAATGCCCAAAAAATACTTCAAAGGACCAAGATCCTTCATCTTGAAACAATCACCAAGATAAGCTTTGAACACATTTAGTGCAGCGGAATCATTCCCAGAAATAATAAGATCATCAACATAAACTAAGACATTAATCTGAACATTGCCTTTAGTGTATGTTAAAAGAGAATAATCAGAGTAAGACTGAATGAAACCATACCCTTTTAGAGCCGTAGTGAGCTTTGCAAACCAACATCTCAGAGCTTGTTTCAGCCCATACAAAGACTTTCTCAAACGACACACCAAACTCGAATCCGAGCTCTCAAAGCATGGGGGTAATTTCATGTACACTTCCTCTTCTAGATCACCATGTAGGAAAGCATTATGAACATCCATCTGCTGAATCTCCCAAGTTTTTGGAACTGCTATAGCAAGAAAAGCACGAATAGTAGTCATTTTTGCAACCGGAGCAAAGGTCTCACCATAATCAATGCCTTCTCGTTGATGATTACCAAAGACAACCAAACGAGACTTGAGACGCTCAATATCACCATTAGACAAAAATTTCGTCTTATACACCCATTGACACCCTAGAGCTTTCTTGCCGGGAGGAAGATGCTCCAATGTCCAAGTCCCATTATCTTCCAATGCCCTTATTTCTTCTTTCATAGAATGTCGCCAACCTTCGGATTTCATCGCTTCTTTAAAGGATTTTGGATCCTTTCCTAAAACAACGGCTGCAAGGAATTTGCGATAATTCACAGAAAACATGTCACAATTTATATAGTGTGCTAGAGGATAAGGCGTACCTGAAGGAGGGATTGGAGACGGAGTGGACGGAGACGAACTTTTAGCAAAAATTGAGTGAGTCACATAATCACGATGACGAACATTGGGAATTTTTTTCCCGGAAACCACGACCCAAGGGAGCCGTGTCATGTGCTGTTGAGCTGCTGCCCTCCTCGGCAGTCCCAGCTAGCTGCTGCTGGCGATCAGAGGAGTTGCTGTCCTCCTCGGAAGTCCCAGCCAGCAAGTTATGCTGCTGTTGCGGGGCTGCTGTACCGGCAGGCAGCTTGTTCTGCTGCTGCTGCTGGACTGCTGTACTGGCAGGCAGACCAGTGGCGTGGCTGTGTTGCTGCCTTGCTGTGCCAGCAGTCGCGGGGTCCCCGAAGATGGGCTGCTGAACCGAATCATGGTACGGGTGCTCTGCCACACTGTCATCCCCCACATTTGTGCCCAAACCATCGTCATTATCACCCCGCAAATCAAACTCCACAAAATCATCATGAATGTCATAATTCGACTCATACACTTGTGACTCAAGATTAACAACTTTCGGAGTAGCAAATGGAAACACATCTTCCACAAACTTGACATCCCGAGACACAAAAAAAAAACTTTCGAACCAATTTCATACAATCTCCATCCTTTCTTCCCAAAGGGATATCCCACAAAAATACATTTCCTACTTCGACTTGCAAATTTGTCTCCATTTATTTTCTGATTATGAACAAAGCACAAACATCCAAGAACACGAAGGGCATCAAATAAGGGAGGTTTATTGAACAAAATTTCAAATGGAGTTTTATTTTGTAATAAAGGAGTGGGTGTATGATTAATTAGGTGGGCAGCGACAAGAACACATTCCCCCTACCATGCTAAATCAGAGAGAATATGTGAAATTGAACAAACTCAATTACTTGATTTCCATTGATACGGCCATCGCCAATATATAATACAAGGTTTCCCTAATATGATAAAATTAAGAAATATCACAAAGATCTCAAAAGATTATATTCTAGGTACAAAATATAGCAATTAAACATTATCATATAATTTCCTAAAATATAATATCCTCAATATTAGCTCTTTAGTTTACTCACACTGTATTTTATATACTTCTTACTAATTATTTCATTCTGGGTCCTCAATGACCTTTGACTCTTTGAGATGGAGAATTGATTATCTTCTATAATTAAATATTTTAAATTAACTTTTCTTTGCCAAGAATCAGACTTGATTCATAACTCCATTAATTTAATCTTGGAATTGACTATTGAACCTTAGATATATAGTATATATAAATTTAATATATTGGATTGAACCTTAGTGGAATTTTGTGGCTGTTTGGTTGTTTCTTCGCTGAGCTTGGACCTTATTGTCATTTGTCTTTGTTATTCTAGGATGTATATGTTTATCTTGCTATTTATAATGTTAGTTTTATAGAAGTTTTGTCATAGAAGTTTTCAAAAGCCTATTAGCTCAAATGGTAGAGCAATGTGCTATTGCACATAGATGTAGGTTCAAGTCCTACATAGGTTATATTTATAGTAGCAAGTGTGAAATTGGAAAAAGAAAAAAATATTGTATTTTGGGCATCGCTATTGAAGAATTATATTTTTCATGAAATTACTTTACGCATCGCCTCATAAAAAGCAGAGGACTCATAAAATACACCTAACGCGTCGCCTATAATGAAAAGGCGACTCATAAACCAACCTAACGCATCACCTATAACAAAAAAGACGAATCATTAACCAACCTAACGCGTCGCCTGCAATGAAAAAGGCGACTCATAAACCAACCTAACGCGTCACGTTAAAGGCGATGCGTAAAGGGGTACCTACTGTGTCGGTGCCTGTAGTGTCGCCCTTGAAGCGATGTGTAAGATGGTTTAGAGGTGACTCGATAGGGGTTTTTTGTAGTAGTGAAATAATTCGAGTAACCTCTGACCGAGTAACTTGAGTATATCCCATGACCGAGTAACTCCTCGATTAACAATAAAGGAAAAATTGTCAAAAATAATACAACATTTAGCCCATTCTTTTTATAAAATAAAAATTTTCGGTGGATTTTGAGGTGGGAAAACAGGAGGGGATAATCCCCCCTCCCCACCACCAAAAACTCATCCCCTCCCATTTCCTAACCTCAAAATCCACCGAAAATCCGATTTTGTCTTGTTTAAAATTAACGCCCTTTTCAGGTTGTATTGTTGCAAAATAATCCAAATCTTGTATTATTAAAAAAACTAGCCAATATTTATATTATTTTTGGCAATTTTTCCAAGAAAAAAAAAAATCAAAGTAAACTTGCCTTTAAATGATCTTTCAATTTTTTCTCAAAAAAAAAAAAAAAAAACAAACAAACAAACCAAAATGACATGTCATTTTCTATATAATTATATAGATCTCGAGTCATGCTCAGTTTTATAAATTAATTGCTCCGTATAATTTAAGTATAGAGGTATTTAGAGAAATACAATTCAAGGACGAACGCCCCCGGGGCGTTGGATAAACATTTAAAATATTACTTAAAATGGTATTAATTTGGGAAAACATGACAAAATCACGCGTCGATCGGTGTAACTAATGTTAATTTTAATTTAATCTTTCTACTTTTAGCTAGCTTATTGAACGCCCCCGGGACGTTTGTTAGCTTTTGCCATAGTCAATCATAATAGTAATATCTTCTACAAACAATTATTAAATTCATAATATTTATTGTAGAAGCATCAATAACAACAACATTAATTTCCATAAATACTATAATTGGCTATTGAAAAATTAACCCAATAATCAATTATAACCCAAGCAATAATTTTATTATTACGAGTATAACCCAATAGTCAATTACTCCCTCCGTCCTCTTTTGATAGTTCCTTATGGGCAAATTTTAGTCCCAAAATGTTCGTTCCATTTATCTTTTCCAACAACCATTAATATTAATTTATTTTTTTTTACCGAAATTCCCTTCAATTTGCAACAATATTTGTGCAAATTTAACTTTCCCCATGTAAATTTTGTTTTCCCATGTACTTTTATTACTTTCTCTCTCTATTTTTTTGTATACCCAATGTTAATTTATTTTTTTAATATACTTTAACTATTCTTATTTGTGTTTATTATTTCCCGTAAAAAATGCCCATAAGGGACTATCAAAAGGGGACGGAGGGAGTATAATAATGAAATTAATAATTCTAACAACAACAACAACAAAAAGTAGAGTTTTAATTAAAGGGCAAATTCTCCCAAAAAAAAAACTGTAATTTAGAATTCCTTGTGTCTTATATATACAAAGCTTGTATTCAATAAAATAAAAGTTTGTTTTTATTCAAAGGTTATACTTTATACTCCCTCCGTCCCTTAGTACAATGTCTCTTTTGAGCATTTATTCCTCACATAATAAAGAGAAAGAGACATTGTATTAAGGGACGGATGGAGTAACAATTACTACCATCCCGAATCATGCTCGATTTTATAAATCAATTAAAGTATAGAAATTTTTAGTGAAATATAACCCAATAATCAATCATAATAATAAATAAATGCTTCTACAAACAATTATTAATTCATTATATTTATTGTATAAACATTAATAATAACAGCATTAATTTCCCAACATTATTATAATTGGCTATTGAAAAATTAACCTAATACTGTAATCAATTATAACCCAAGCATTAATTTCATTATTATATCCCAATAGTCAATTACTTTCTCCGTCTCCAAAACTTCGGCCCTTTTGGCCTAATTTTATTCTCAAAATGATCGACCCATTTGCATTAAAATACCCATCAATTTACAACAATATTTGTGCAAAATTAGCTTCCCTATATAAATTTTGTTTAATTTTTTCATGTATTTTTAATACTTTATCTCGCTCTCTACTTTTTTTACAAATCTCATGTACATTTATCTTTCTAATATATTTTTATTTCTTTTTATTTAAGTTTCTCAATAACGGCAAAATCAACCCAGAAGGGTCAAAGTTTTGGGGACGGAGGGAGTATAATAATGAAATTAATGCTTCTACATACAACAACAACAATAAGTAGAGTTTTTAAGGGCAAATTCTCTAAAAAAAAAGGTAAAAAAAAAACACTCTAAGGGCATGTTCATTTCAGCTTCAGCTTGAGTTAAGTTAAGTTAAGCTCCAATCAATTTAGTTTAGTTCACTTCAGCTCATAATTTCCTTCTCTCATAAAATATTCATTTCAGCTCAGTTCAGTTCAGTTCAACTCCAATCACTTCAGTTCAGTAGATGTAAACATGCCCTAATTTAGTACTCCTTTTATCTTATATCAAATCTTGTATTTAGCAAAATTAAAATTTTATTTTATTTAAAGGTTTTACTTTTTGACAATATTATCCTTTATTTGATGGGAAATTCACAATGGTGACCCTCAACTTCTGCTGTGCCCCATTGGCGACCTCCTTTTTTTGTATTATACAAAATAACCATAATCTAAAAATTTATCTCACTTATGATATTAATGAGTGTTATTTATTAAAAAAATAAACTAATATCGTTAACTTTTAATAAAAGAAAAACTAAAAAATAAAAAAAAAACAACAATAACCTAGCCACCACCTCCACCTCCACCTTCATCCCCAAGCCAGTACCAACTCTACCCACCGGAGCCACCAAGACTAAACAACGACCACCTTAAACCACCGAACCATCGCCTCCACCCTTTCCTTCGCATAGACCCAAACCCTAACCTCACAACTCTCTCTCCTCTAACCATTCCGCCTCTAACCTACAATTCTCGTCGCTTCGTCATGGGCCGTTGGGTTGGTTTTGGTCAAGGAGGGGTGGGTGGGTTTACGGTTTGAGATTTTAATTCTTGGCAGGGATCGGAGAAGGCGGAAGGTAAAGAGAGAGATCTAGAAGGTGGAGGAGAGGGCAAAGAAGAAAGAGAGAGGGACGATCGGTAATCTGGGTAATTCAGTGTCTGGGTGATGTTGGTTTGGGTTCAGCGATCTGGGGGTGGTCGGGGTTCTAAGTTTGGTGATCTGGGAGTGGTCGGGGTTCTATGTTCGACGATTTAGGAATGGTCGAGGTGGTCAAGGTTCTATGTTCGTCGATCTGAAGTGGTCGTGGTTTGGGTTCAGTGGTCTGGGGGTGGTTTTGGTTTGGGGCGGTATGAGGGTGGATGGTCAGGGTAGTCTCATCGGAAAGGGAGATGGTGGCTGGGCGGGTGGAGGTGGCTGGTTTTTGGTGATTGGGTGAATTTTTTTTTTTTTTTTTTTTTTTTTTTCAATATAAATCTAACTTTAATTAATTTTAATCAACTATTTAATGAAATAAGGTTATGAATGAAATGAAAATCTTAACTAAGGTCATTTGTATAATTAATTTTCAAGAGGGTCACCATGTGTACGTGCGTAGCAAAAGTTGGGGGTCATCGTTGAAAATTTCCCTTATTTGATTAGTTGTCATTTTTTTTAGGAAAATTTGTCAGGAACTACATGCTTAATAGGGGTATTTGGAAACAACGACCCACTAAATATTTTTATCAAAAAAACTACCCCCTAAATTTAAAAAGTTGGAGTAGCACTATCCATTTGCATTTTTCGGTGAGAATGTCCGGCGCATGGGCCCACTTTTTAATTTTTCTCTGAAAAGACACGATGCAATGACAAATTGGACTCTAATTCGTAACCCAAAGATAACCAATTTGAATTAAAAGCAACAAATTCAACCAATTTCAAATTATCTCCAATTTCTAAGAACCCTAATTTTTCTAATCGTTACACCCTTACATCAAAATTCATGATTAGTGGATTAAAAGAGAAGAATTACCTATGAATTGCATACCCTACTTGTTTACACTTCTTCAATTAGGAATTTTCAGAAGAAAAATTGAAAAAGTGGGCCCTACACGCCAGACTTTCTCGCCAGAAAATACAAATGGGTAGTGCTACTCTAACTTTTTAAATTTACGGTGTAGTTTTTTTGACAAAATTTTTTAGTGGCTAGTTGTTTCCAAATACCGCTATTAAGCATGTAGCTCCTGATAATTTTTCCTTATTTTTAAGGGGGAGTGCCCAGTTAATCTTCTTGATTGACAAACTATGTCAATCTTTGACGCCACATCCGCAGTTTGAGTTACTGGAAGATGAGTCAGCAGAATGAAGCTACACGTAGGCAAGCCTTATTTTAACGATGTTTGTTTACTTCTGTCAATTCATTAGTTAGCTGGTGAGTTTGTGAGTTACTTGAGGGTGAAGGCTGATATTACTTAAAGCTTTTATTGTAAGTAGTTGGTGGACCAGTCAAATCAACAATACTATTGACTACAACTTCAATGAAACAACTATGAATAAAAATGAAAAAAAAATTAGATATTTACCTTCACATCGTATAAAAAATAAATTTGTAAAATAAATTTTATTTTACTGCACATACCTAAATGCTACTCCCTCCGTCCGCGATTGATAGTCACTTTTGAAGAAAAATAACGGGAATTAAGGAGAATTAAAGAAAGTATATTGAAAAAGTAAATTTACATTGAGTATGCAAAAAAATAGAGAGAGAAAGTAAATTTACAACGGGAATTAAAAATTTTACTTTCGCATGTAACTAAAGTACATGCGAAAGTAAAATTTTTATGAGAATGTTAAATTTGCACAAATATTTTTCCAAATGTTAGAGAATTTTGGTAAAAAAATAATATTAATAATACTTGAAAAAAGCAAATGTGACTAACATTTTGGGTCACCAAAAATGACAAAAGTGACTATCAATCGGGGACGGAGGAAGTAGTATAAATGAACAGATTAATATGATTACCGCTAAATTATAGTGTTAAATTACAAATAAATAAAGGCGTTCGTAACCATGTATGAACATATACTAGTATATTTCTAGAAAAACATTTCAGACAATAGCAATAAGTACCAACTGAAATAGCAGAAAAGATAGATTGTACTTAAAAGTACATTTCAAATTCCAAACAGTACAACAAACATAAATAAAAGAAAACACCAAATTAAACAAGTCTGCAGTCTTCTGCTGCCAACATAAAACAGAAATTAAAACACAAATTAAAGGATGCTGATATCCAGATTAAACCCCGTTTTAGAAAGTGCAAGCATTGGGAGGTATTGGCTGATTGACATCATGAAGGCAATAAGTCAGCTCGGCGAGCCTAAGCCACTCCAATCTTCTATGCAGACTGAACCTTTCATCATTCCGATAGTCAATGTGATCAGTTTCCGGGTCTATATAATTTAATCCATTAGGCAACCCAAATACGCTATCAGTTGAATCTTCATCATCATCAATTGCATCATTTATTGCATCATTTTCTTCAGGTGTCAGCACAGTTTCTCCAGATGTAACCTCTTCATCTTCACCCTGTGGTTGATGTGGTTGCTGTGATCCTCCTGGCGGGCTGTCAGCCTGTCGTCTGCGCTCTCTAAAAGCTATTGCTGCTGGTGCTGGTGGTGGTCGGCGAACAAAGTTTGCAATTGACATCAGACTCTCTGTATACCCAAGGATACTCATGTCTCCAGGGACATAAAGTGATCTCATTTCTCTTGTAAGCAAATCATACCAAGTTATTACGTCTAAGTCGGCGTAATTGCTGAACACAATCTTCCTGTTCTTCCACAGCACCATCTGAAGGCTGAAGCTCACCACATCAGGCAGAGTGATATACTCGCGCTTTTCCCAGTACCCTGTCGGACCATACTTCTTCAACACCCATACATGCATACCTCTAGTATGCTGGATCATGTCATCTAGATAATACAAGGTAGGGAACACATTGTTGGAGCCCTGATCCAAGAACCCATGACAGTACTTTGTCTCATCAGGCAGAGGGGTTTCGACGAACTTCTCATCAACCATGTCAAATGAGAGAAGATTCGCGAATTCATAGGCAAAATCACAAACAATCCAGTGATGTTTGCGACCATTAGAGGTAGAAGGAGTACCGTAAACCACAGACTTCCTACCAGGCCCAAAGCAGAACCCGGCATCAACATGCCTCCAAGAATTCGCAGCAAGAGAGTACAGAAGTACAATGGCAGTAGTAGTCACCTCATTACGATTAAAACACACAACCTTATAATCATTTGTCACATCATCATACCCAAAACCAACATAGAAAAACCGAAAATGTTTTACATCAGGAAGACTAAAGACTTCCCTAGTAGCAGGGTTCCACAGCAGAAGCACATTTTCATAGGCTTTGCTCAATTGTATCAGAAAGAGGCCGTTACAAGGGCCGTAGACATAGCAGTCTGTAATGATATCGCGATGGGAAATACCATAGCTAGGTGGTTCAGCTTCAACATCAGAAGGACTGAACCTAAAGACGGTTTTTATGGTAAGGTTGTCATAGGATAGGATTGAAATCGAACACGCAGGAAAAAAAGTTGTCAACAGGGCATCACATTCTTGATGATCTTTTGACAGTAGACGCAAACGAGTTGCATAATGAATGGTTGCAAAATCAGTTGAACGAATGATGGATAGCCAATACTTACAGACAGTACTAAGGCGAACCAATGATTTTACAGGCAACCGCGAGATTATCTCTATCAACACATCCTGTGACAATTCCATTTCCCCTGCTCAATTGAAGACCTGCAAATTTTAAGAGTTCAATTTGTAAGAACCCAAAAAAAAAAAAAAAAAAAAAAAACCATACTGGCTTTTACCACCTACTTTTTACTTTTATTATTATTATTATTAGGCCAAATTAGAAAATAACACCTGCTAAAGACCCCGATTTTGATAATAACACCTGTTGAAAAAAAAGTTTTATTATAACACCTACAAAAATCCCAAAATTTTGGTTTCACCACCCACTAACGGACTTTTGGATGGAAACCGTTAGTGGGGCCCGCCATGTACACGTGTCAATAAGGTATTGGTTTTAAAAAATGATAAATAAAAATAAAAAGTAAATTTCAAAGAAAAACCCCTAAACCCTAACCCAGCCACCAGAGCCACCACCGGCGGCCGTCACTCCACCGCCGGAGACCCCCACTACCGCCGGAAACCCTTCCTTCACCGGCGGAATCACCGGCCATCACCCCCACCGACATTAGTCCCCCCACAAATCCCCTTCCCCTTCCCTCTCCCCGAAAAAATCACCCCCACCCACCACAGCCCCCCCGCGAAAACCACCTAGCCCCTTCGCCCCCTCGCCGAAAACCACCCCTGGAATTACCCCTCACCTTCAAACCGGCCGAAATCGACCTTAGAAGCCCCAGATCTGTCAATTTTGCGGTGGAGGCGAACGAAATTGGCTGTTTAGGGGAATGCCGGTATTAGGGGAGGAGGTTTGGGGGTTGTCGGTGCTAGGGGAGGGGGTTTAGGGCGGTGCTGGTGTTAGGGGAGGGGATATCGGGCGGTGCCGACGTTAGGGAAGGGGTTGTCGGTGTTAGGGGAGGAGGTTTCTGGGGCTGGCTGGGTGTTAGGAGGGTTCCGGCGGCTGGCTTGGCTGGGGCAGGTGGTGCCGGTGGTGGGGCGGGTTGGGTTAGGGGGTTAGGTTTTTTTGTTTTTTTTAATTTTTTTTTATACCAATACACAACTGACACGTGTACATAGCGGGCCCCACTAACGGTTTCCATCCAAATGTCCGTTAGTGGGTGGTGAAACCAAAATTTTGGGATTTTTGTTGGTGTTATAATAAAACTTTTTTTTCAACAGGTGTTATTATCAAAATCGGGGTCTTTAGCAGGTGTTATTTTCTAATTTGGCCTTATTATTATTATTATTATTATTATTATTATTATTATTATTATTATTATTATTATTATTATTATTATTATTATTATTATTATTATTATTATTATTAATTCCTCCATTTTTTATTATTGCATCATAAGGGTTGGGTACAAATATTTTGGTAGTGGAAAAAAGTAAAAGAAAGAAAGGTAAAAATACAAAATTGTCCATGTGATAAATTGATAAATTAAAAAGTAAGTGTGAAAAAACAAGGGTATGTTGGGTATTTGTAGTGTGAACACAAATAATTTTTTTCCTAAAGTGAAAATGGTGCAATATTTGTGAAACTTCTTAAAAAGGCAAGTGGTGCAATAATAAAAGAACGGAGGAAGTATTATTATTATTATTATTATTATTATTATTATTATTATTATTATTATTATTTTATTTTACCACAAAAAAAAAATTATTTTTTTTTTTTACCATTTGTCTTCAGGAACCTTTCATTAAATCTAACTAGAGGTGATAAAAAAATCGGGCTGAAGCGGCCTTAACTTAATTTTTTGTGCTCAAACCCGTAGAAAAGTGGCAGGTTCCTAGGGCTAAAGAGGACTTTTAATTTTTTTTTTTTTTTTTTTTTTTTTTTTTTTACTAAAATTGTGTTTTTAAGGCTTACCCAATCCCTCAAAAAAAAAAAAAAAAAAGACTTACCCAAACCTGCCCTATTTTCAAGCCGGACTAGCAAGCCTGATCACCTCTAAATCTAACCTAATTACAAATTTTCTTTTATTTATGTTTCAAAAACATGGTTTCATGAGATTTTGGGGTCATTTTATCACTAAAGAATTCGATTTGATGTCGAAATTGACAAAATAAAATCGAATGTGCCTCGATTTGCGTGTTTCACACTAATCGAGGTATTTTTAAATAAGCAAAATGAGACACTTCCGTTATTTTTTGTCAATCTCGACCTCAAATCGGACCCTTTACAACCAAATTAAATTGAACCCAAAATTTCAAAAAACCATGTGTTTCACACGAAAATAAAAATAAAATAAAATTAAACCATTACATTATATAAGGGATTTCCTAAAAGCTGGTGGTGAAAACCGATTTTTAGATTTTTTTTTTATAATTGTAAAATAAGAAGAAAAAAAATAGTAGATGGTAAAAGCCAATATCAATAATTTTTTTTTGGTTGTGGTAACAATCAAAAAACCAAAAAATAAATAAATAAAAAAAAATTACAGAAAAATAAGCAGCAAAAGCAAAATGCAATGCTTAAAATGAGATGAATGAGAACTCAGGTAGTTACCAGTGAATTGAAAACGAAGCAAATCGGTACACAGAAGACGAATGGAGGAGACGACGGTGGTGGTGTTTAGGATCTAAAAGGAAGAAGAATGAAGGAGCTTGGGATTGAGAGAAGAGAAGGAAAAGGGGGAGAAACAACCAGAATTGGCAAACCCCTGAGAGTGTGCTCTACACTTGTAACGTTTAGCACATACTCTGTAAGATGATACTTCCTCTGTGGCCCTGTCCTGTTTATATAGTGTTATTTTCAAATTTAAAAAATAAGGAGTTACAACTTATTTATTTTGTAAAATAAGTTTATTAGCTAAGAATTAGCTGTATATAGTAAAGATCAGCTTACATTATTTTTTTTAACCGATAATTTTTTTTAATACTGAAATAATTACTTTATTAATGAAAAGACATCCGTCAAATGAAAAAGAAAATTGGATATAATAACAAATACACATCCAATTGAGTCTTGGGGAACAATGAATTTGTTTTAACTTAGTAAGATTTTTGTTTTATTCATATATTTAGTCTAAATTTTATATTTGTTTCGATCCCGCATAAATCTTTACCAACGAATTAATTTGTCATACAATTGTTTCAAATAATCACTAATACAAATATGGTAATGCAAGATAGAGAATTAATGGTAAGGATGTTTTAATTTTAAACGTGTCATTAACGCAGACAAAACGTGTAAGTCTTATCAATGTTATCTTAATGAGGATGGATAGAGCTGAGATTGGAAAAACCGCCCACAGTTTTCTTCTCCTCAATTCCAGCGGCCAACAAAACATAACTCCACCATTAAGAGACAAATAACAAACAAAACAAACTACATGCATGTCTTGTAGATTTATTATAATTGACAGACAAAAAAGGCAATATTGAAACAAGAAAAAGAGTAAGAAAAAAAGTCTAATTTCAAAATAAACGAAACTGTTTTCAGCGTTAAGAGACCAATGAATTCAAGCCAAAGAGAGAAACGAGGAAGAGGTGTGGAAGGGGAAGGGAGAAAACCGGAAAAAAGGGACCGGAAAACTCGTGAATGTTGTATAGTGTGCACTACACTTGTAAAATTTAGCGTATACTTGGTAAGCTGGTAGTCCCTGCAACATGGCATCATCCTATATTTGTATGTATTAATTGCAATTGAAAAAGTAATAACTCACATAGAAAAACAAGCTTATTTGGCATAAAATTAGTTGTATATGATAAAGATAATTACTTTAAACAATTCTTGTAAAAATGAGTGACATATTGTTGGTGTCCTAGGAAGTGCGCCTACCTTAGAACATATGAATGTACTTTGAAATCATAGGAAGATGTGGAATGATTGGCATTGAATCGAAAGAGAAAAAAGACGAGTAAGGATTCGCCAACAAGTTATTAAGGAACTTATAAATCATTCATGGATTTTAACGAAAGCGACAAAGGAAACTACGATTTTTATTAATCCATGAAGGTTAAACATCATCATTCACAATCTATGAGATTGTTAACTTCATAATATCCCTGAATCACGACTAGATATTCAAGGATTAAGGTACAAAATTGAGTCAATATGTCAATTATGCCCGTATCGACCTCTACTCAATTCATATAACGACTTGAATTATTTACAATTGGAAAGACATATAAAAAAAATTAGGGAAATTAACAATGATACACTCCAGGTTTTGACTTTTATCAATGATACACCTCATTAAACTTTCATTATCAGCGATACACCTAAACTTTTCCCTAATTAACTATGGTAACCTAAATGCTAAATAAACGTTAATTGTGATTATTTGACATCAATTTTGGTTTGACTTGGCTTGACTGAAATACCCCCCCACCCACTCATTAACACTTCATCCAAGCCCAACCAACAACATTAAATACAAAACTCCCTCCAAGCCCAACCAAGCCATTGATTTTTCAAAGAAAAAAAAAAAGAAAAAAAAAGAAGAGACTATGAATGGAAAGGGAGCATACAAACAGAAAGGTGTATGAGTAGGGAAAATTTCACAAAAAGGGAGGGGAAAATGGAAGGGAAATTTAATGAGAGGGGCAATTCAGTATCTTTAGCCGCCTAACCTTTAAAACGCTGTCAACTAATCATAATTAACGTTTACTTTACGTTTAGGTTACTGTAGTTAATTAGGGAAAAGTTTAGCTATACCGTTGATAATGAAAGTTTAATGAGGTGTATCATTGATAAAAGTCGAAACCTAGAGTGTATCATTGATAATTTCCCAAAAAAATAATTCAATTTTCTCTGAGCTAGATTATGCTAAGTCGGTTGAATAATAAATGCAAATGTAATTGCTAATATTGTGACCACGTTATTAAACAACATATTAATGGGATCCTATAAGTTTTCCATAATTATCTAAATAGGTGTGAATGTGTGATATTCAAACACCGGTCTTGATTAACACGCTACTTAATTATACACTAAAGAACGTGACAAATCAATATAGGAAGCAATAATCTAACATGATTTTAATACTTCCTCCGTTTTTTAAATACTTCCTCCGTTTTTTTTTCATTAACAAAAACATGATTTTAATACTTCCTTCGTTTTTTAATATTGCACCACCCATTTGTGTTTTAAGGAAGTTTCACAAATATTGCACCATATCCATTTTTGGAAAAGAAATATCTATGTTCACACTTGAAAACCTAAGATACCCTTACTTTTTAGATTTTATAGCTTATGCATACAATTACATGGGCAATTTTGTATATTTATCTTTCTCTCTCATCCTCTTTTCCACTACCAATATTCTTGTGCCCAACCCCTCTGGTGCAATAATAAAAAAAAACTGGAGAAGATAATTAAATTATCCTTTATATGATACTAGCCTTAAGGTTGTCTAGGTTTGAAACGTCACTAGTAGAAAAACACAAATGCGTACCGAGTAATTTGCATCGGCTCTTAAAACCAGTGAGAAAAAAATAAGGCGCGATGTAGTATAATAGAAATGGCACTGGTTCAAACCAAACCGGTGCAAAATTAGTGAAATGGCACCGGTTTGAACTGGTGGGAATTTAAAAAAAAAAAAAAACACACCTCCCTTTTATTTCCCTTTTCCTTTTCCTTATCTTTCCCTATTTTCGTTTTCGTTTCTGAACTTGCTCCCTCTTTCGAAAATACTCATCAGCATCCATCTCCACCATTGTCGTCACCTACATCTGAATGCCACCACCGTCCTTCACCGGCCACCACAAAGGCGGGACTTTCTCTTTCTCTTTCTGGTTCCCTCCTCTTCACATGCGCCACCTGTGCGAACAGGTACCCCCTCCTTCGGTGGCGGATATATGATTTTCGAACTTATGAGTCACCATCAATAATTGATCACTTGTTTCAATCCAAAAATTATATAAAAGAATTATATTTCACCAAAATGATTTCAATCCAAAAATAGGATATAAAAATACATACTATAAAATTATTACTTTGTACATTAAACTAACTTTATGGGTTTTTTTTTACTTAAAAACAAGAATTATTAAAAAAAAAAAAGTTAGATAACTTAAGAGACCGATTATTAAATATAACAAGTCTCTTTAATGAAATATGAAAGCAGCGCAAAAAATTATTCTAATTCAATGCTGACAAAAAGAGACTTGTTATCTAGATAACAAGTCTCTAATGATGTGGTGGCAATAGCAGCAACAAAGAGACCACCTATCTGATATTTTAATAGGCGGTCTCTTTGATATTTAAAAAACTGACAGTGAGCTAATCTCAAATAGAAGCAACAAAGAGACCGCCTATTTGTAATAGGCGGTCTCTTAGATTTTTTTAATTTTTTATTTTTTTTGTGCTGGTGAGTCACGTGACTCACTGTGCACCTTAATAGATCCGCCCTTTTCCTCCACCACCTTCCTCCATCACAGCCGGTCAGCCGCCACCTACGCGCACGGGTACCCCTTTTACCACTGTCGCCACATACTTTTCTACTACAGCCGCATCTTTTAACGACCGCCACGAATCACAGTTGCATCCCTCTTCATTTCAGCAGCGACATCTTGCTCCAAATAATGGAGTAGCTCCGACATCCACCACAGGCGCCTTCTCCACGGGCCATCTGCGTGCAGCCACTGTCCTCTGCCCTCCAACTTTCCTCTTCTTCCATTTCCAATTAAGGTATATTCCTTCGCCTCTTCCATCTAATGTTAATTTTAAATTTGTTAGGCATTTTGAACAATTATTTTCTTTTGCATTTTGAACAATTGTTGGGCATATGAGCAAATTAAAGTTAAGGCTTGAATATAATTTAACCCTACTTTTCTTAATCTTAGGTTGTTTGAATGAGTAATTTTGAATAAATTGGAGATTAGTAACCTTGTTACTTAGTTGAATTTTTGTATGTCAAATATAACTTGGTTTAATTTAGCTTAATAAATTTATACTATTTCCCAAATTTCTAATTTTGTATGTATTAATGATTAGCAATTGTGTTACAAATTAGTGAATAAGTAGTTTAGCAATCGGTAGTTTGATGAATGATGTGTTATACTTTAGCAATGTATGTATGTACTAATTAATTACTAACTTGTTTTTTTAATAGATTCATATATATTTGAAGCACCAGTGTAGTTTGAAAACTACATATTTAGCTCAAGTGGGAAGTTATAAAGTCACTACAAGAAATCAGGCTATTTTCAACGGACGAGTTCCGACAGACACGTAATTCCGTCGAAAAAATAAAAAATTATGACGGATTTATATTTCATCGAATATTTCCAATGAATTTAATATTTCCGTCGGTAATTTCTGATGGAATATAAATCTGTCGGAAAATATGCAGTTTTCGATGGATATTTTCATCGGAAACTACTATTTCCGACGAAATTTAAATCCGTCGGAAATTTTTCGACGAAATTTCCGTTGGAATGTATTTAAAAAAAAACCCATTTAAAATATTAAAACCCTAATGCATCCCCACCCTCTTTCTCAGTTTCTCTTTCTGCCTCCTCCTCCATTCTCTCTCCTGTTCTCTGTCTTTCCTCATTTCTCCCTGTTTCCACCACCTCCTTCTCTCATGTTCTCTGTCTTTCCTCATTCCTCCTCTTTCTAGCCTTCGATGTTCAATTCTCTTCTCTTTCCTCTTTTCTCTATCTTTCTTCTTCTCTTTCTGGCCTTTCCCTTCTCTCTTATCTATTGTTCTTTTTTCCCTTCGATCTTAAACCACCACCACCACATCTTTCTTTTCCCCCTCCTATCTCTAACCACCACTACCCACAACATCTGTACAACAACAACAACAATACCGGCAGGAACACAATAACAACACTACCGACGACAACTAAAACAACAACGCACAACAACAATAACGGCTCAACAACATTCAGATCTAGTTTTTTTTCTTAAGTTTGAAATTAGTTAATTTTTTATTTCATTGTAATTTTAGCTGATAAATTTTGTTAAATAATTGTATATTTGTTTATTTCTTTAAATTTATTGGGTAATTTCGTTGTTTTGTTTTGGTAATTTTCGTTTTTTTGCGTAATTTTAGTTGCCAATTTTTTCCGGTAATTTTTGTGTAAGTTTTGGTTAATTTAAATATTTTTGGTTAAATTGGTGGTTTCGGATTAGTGTAGTGGGGTTTGTTTGGGGTGGTTTCGGTGTGGGTTAGGGTTATCGGTGGTGGTGTTTTTGATTGTGGTGGGTTGGGGTGGTTTTGGTGGTGGATCTGGGTTTTGGGGGGTTTAAGTGGTGGTGGGTGAATTGCAGTTGTGGTGGGGGTGAATTGCAGTTGTGGTGGGGGGTGAATTGCGGTGGTGGTAAGGTTATTATTGATGGTGGTGGTGGGCGGAGAATAGGTACGGTTTAGGGGTGGGTTATTTTTATTTTTTGTTTACTTTTCGACGGATTTGAGGGTGTTTTCGACGAAAATTTTCCATCGGAAATGGCCTGTTTTCTAGTAGTGAGTGTACATTCATTACACTTGATATATATATTACTCGTTTAAGGCTTTCTCAGTAGGAGAAAGTATTGAATAGTCCCCGGTTGGAACTTTTCTTGAATGTTTACTCTTACTTAGGTGGTGAATGTATGTCTTCTTTTTGATTTTAACGAACATCTTAGCTTATCATTTCCTCACCATGTTCTCTGGGTACAGATGTGGGTAAGTAATTATCTACATCATGTACTTGGAGAACTAGGGGGAAATGCTACCGGGTCTTCCTTAAAATTAGAAAGTTGACATACATTCACTAGTGAGATTAGACATTCAAGAATAGGTTAGGTTGAAGTGATAAGGAACCTTTGGAAACATGCATTTTTCACTATATGAATGATATATGCACGGTGTGTACTTGAATTTGATTTATATAAAATAATATGTAGCAATCATACATAATTCATAATATGTTGCTATGTTTAGAGACAATTTACTAAATGGAGAAGGATCGTGGTTGGATATATGGTAGACGTGATACATTGAAATTTTTTCATAGGGTTGAAGAGTTTTGCAAGTGGGCTTTATCTCACTACAAAAAAATGATAATAGGCAACACTTAATATTGCAACACTTACAGAAATGTTACTCTTATTAATCTAATGCAACAATATTTATTTTTTACCTAGAACTAAAGTAACAGGAAAAAAAGTGTTGCTCTGTCGCTTAAAGTGTTACCTTTTTTCTTGTCTAAGACAACAAACATAATAATTAATTGTTGCATGAAAAGATAGCAATAACAAAACTATTGTTTGAAAATGTAACATTAATATCTATGTTGTCATCTATGACAACATTTCCCTACCTTATAAAAAGTAGGAGATTGCTCTTAGGAATAGTGCATGGACCATAATACCCCTCAAAATAAATGTTTACCTTCTTACCCTCAAGTGTAATTATGTAATTTTTCTTAAGACCAATTAATTAATTAATTAGAAATTAAATGAAGCATGGAATAATAAAGTTTAAAATTTTCTATATATAATGGGGGTTATGGTTCATCAACTATATGAATAAGTCACTAGACAACGAAACGTTATTGCTTTATGTGGGCGTTATTTTAAAGTAGCTCAACGCCTCAACTAAAGTTTAGAACATTGCACAACTACACAATATCCAACACATTTATCGTCTATATGCAAATAGCTTTAATAAAATATTATACATAAACTAGCATAGGACATAGAGAACATTGATAATAATTCTTCTAAAAATACTAGCTATACGCACGGAATCCCTAGTATATTAAAAAAAAACAACATAATTTAAGATGTTGCTTATATGGCGAGTTTGTGTTATATATATATATATATATTTTTTTTTTTTTTTTTTTTTTATATATATATATATATATATAATATATATATATATATATATATATATATATATATACTCATCTTGTGACATTGAGGTAACAAGTTTGAGCCCTACCAACTAGGGATGGCAACGGGTCGGACTCGGAGCGGATTATGCTAAATCCGACTCCTACCCGACAGGAAGTCGGAGGTTATATCCGACATCCAACTCCGACTCCGACATCCGACTCCGACTCCGACTTCAATATCCGACCTCCGACTCCGACTCCGATCCGACCCGACTCCGAGTTTTTTTTTTCATTATTCAATATACTTTGAGATGTTGGGCTATTTGGGCCTTTACAAACCACACCCAATGCGACCATGACCCACACAAAAATCTACTATCTATTGGAGTCGGAGTCGGATAATCCGTTAAAGTCGGACATTTGTCGGAGTCGGATTTTTTTCTCGAATTTTTTGTAGGATCCGACTCCGACCCTCCTCCGACTCGGAGTCAGATTATTTTAACGGAGTCGAACTCGGATTATTTTTTTCTCGGACTCGAAGCGGATATTTTACCTCGGATCGGGGCGGAGTAGGGTCGGATCCGGACTAGATTGCCATCCCTACTACCAACTAATAAATTCTTAGGAGTGGCAACATTTAGAAACATTTTTGAATTGTCTCCTTAGATGGCAACATTTTTCATTTGTTGTCTATGTAAAAGTGTTGCCTTATGTATCATTTTACCTTGGCTTTAAAAATTGTTGTTTATGAATAAAAATGTGTTGCCTTATGAATAGATAACGGGGGCATATACTACGCCTCATATGTGTTGTCTTAGCTACAAGGCAACACTTTTTTTTGTATTAGGCAATGGTTTTGCACTGTTACCTTTGCTTTATTTTGTTGTAGTGTCTTATCAACGCAAAATGGGTGTCAATTGCCTTTATTGTCCTTGTGTTGATTGTAATAATGTGAAGGTGGTCAATAGTATTGAAATCATCATTAGAGATCATGTAATTTGTCATTGGTTTAGGCTTAAATACCATGTGTGGATTTGGCGCGGTGAAGATGTAATCCCCCATATTTTTAACTTAATTAAAATTTATTTATATATTATTCTTACAAATATTTTTATGTCAATTTCATTAAATAAATTATTTTTATGAAAAGATTTAAGTAAACTAATATGTTTTTACTTACTTACATACAATTTTTACTTAATAGCCCAAAACCCAAATATTATTCCTAATCTAATTAGGAAACCCAAAGCCCAATAAAACTCTCAAAAACCTTTACACTTCTCCTCCTTCTCACGTAAAAAAAAAAAAAAAAAAAAAAGAGAGAGAGAAAATCTTTCACTTCCTCCTTCTCCCTGCTTTAACGAATACACTAAAAAAAAAAAACTGAAGTTACCGCTGCCCCAAGACCGACGCACCACCACTCCGGCCACCGCACCGCCCTCCAGCCAGCCGCACAGCCAGTTCGCCTCTCCTCTCTTCTCCTTCCTCTTGTTTTCTCTTCCTTTATTTTCTTATTATTTTGATTAAAGCTTCAATTTTTATTTGATTTCAATTATAAAATTATTGTTATTAGGCTTTAATAGTATGTATAAATTACAAAAGATTATAAATTTATGGGTTTTGTATGTCTAAAGTATTAAATAAAATTTCAGATTATGTATTTTGTATATTATAGGGTTTAAAGCATTGATTTTTCATGTTTTAGGGCTTGATAACGTGTTAATCAAACTATCTAATCATACTATGTTTAAATTACATTAAAGTATAATTATCTTAATCATATATAAATTTTCAGATTTATTAAAGTTTCAATTTTTATGAACAAGTAGTGTTAATTTCATGTTTTTATGCTTCTAAACCTATAAAATAATTATTGTGAGTATTTTGTGATTGAAAAAGCTTTGAACTTTAAATTCTAACTTTAAAAATAATTTTCAGATTTCATATCTTTTATTTTGAAGCCTCTAATTGCATTGAATTGATATATTCTTGGGTTTTTAACACACTAACTTGCTATATAATGACTATTTCAAGTAATTATGCTTATGGGGTTATTTTATATACTTAAAACAAATTTCCAGATTTATTTACCCACTTTAAAGTTGCTGTAATTTAATATAAAAGACTATATTTTCATAATTCTAACATATAAACTTAAAGTTGGGATGTTATATTACTAACTTTGATTATTGGGGACAATTTAAAGGCTTTATTTTGATGATTTAAGAGGTTTTAAAGTAGTTTAGTATTACTGTAATTTTAATTGCTTTGGTATTGATTTATTTCCAATTGTTTGGTTTAGGAGAGGACTTTGTAGAAGGCGACTTCTAGTTTTGAAGTGGCCAACCGGATTGTTTACACAAGGTACGTACAAGTTACGAAACCTTGCTTGTAGGTGCATGTTTAAGGACGGATCGAGAACTTAGTATCATGTATAGGATTGACTGGGTTAAATTGTCTGGTTATACATTGTGAATTTCAAATGATGTGCACTAGTTTATAATGCAAGTATTATTTGTGCTTTAATTATGCAAGGTGTGCTTAAAGGCAAAGGTATGTGATTGGTGTAAAGTTCAAATTATTACTCATTCATGATTATGTAAACAGGATGAGTAAAGGAGAAACTCAAGTCTTGTAAGACGAGGTTAAGGTTATGGGGTGCCTTATGCACTCAAGGTGTTTATACACCGAGGTAGTAATGGAATAATTAATAAATGTTGTTTATCACTAATAAATCAAGAATTTAAAATGAGAAATTGCCATGTTTGATTGAATTGTTTTTGGAATGTTTGTATTGAAATGTATATGAGTCACCACCAAGTCTAAACCTGTAAATCACGTAAAGTGCAAGATGGATGAGCAATAAAACTCTGGAATGGTGCACATGTGGAGTAATGACAATTAGGGGTTGGGGTACATGGGGTATTAGCCGTGTACTTTTATCGAGGTCGTCTGATCTACGAGTCTCCTATTTCAAATATTATTTTTCTAAAACTAGGAGTTAGGTGAGATCTCATACTAACTACGGTCACGGAGTCGCGCCCGTGGTCGTTGGATGTTTATTGATGTTCCGAAAGGAGGCATGGGGTTTTTCTTTTATTGATGTTCCAAATGGGACATGGGTTGGACAACCTTGTCTATTGCTAAATCCAATGAATTAAATAAATGAGTCAGTCAATAGCAATTAGTGAGGTCTTAATAAATTTAATAATCGAGTCATAAATTGAGTCTTTATTTAATGATGCTTGTGCTTGATTATTAGTAGCATGTTAGGTATTTTCTTAATTTATTTCGCAGCTTATATTTACTCAGCTTTGCTGACTGCGTGCTTTTGTGTGTATCTTTCTTTGGTCATGGCCTTCGTCTTTCAATGACCCTGTGACGATCCAATTTTTATACTTGTAATATTGGGGAGCAGAATAACCACAGGTTCTTACACATGCAGCATTCATCAGGGTTGTGGGATCTTGAGTAGAGAGTTGGTTGTTTGCATTTTATTTCTTTTGCAAGTTTGAATTTATTTTAATTCGATTTTATTTGACACTAATTCTTTTGGGTTTGAATTTGTTTGAACACTGGATTTAATCACTTACTACTTTTATTGGGTTTTGAATAAGGGCCTTAATGGTTCCAACTTGTAACACTTATTTTGATTTAATTCTTTTGTTTTGAAGTTTGTTTATAACTGTTTTGGTTTTCCGCTGCTAATTTCTGAGATAGCCTTAGCGTTTGAACACGTGGCGGTAGCACGCCAGTAATCTCTTGAAATTGTTCAGGTTATATACAGGTTTCTCATAAGTTTTAAGAGAGAATTATTGGGGTGTTACAGAAGATAGAGAGTGCAGTAGGAATCTTGATAGGAATGATGTGCATGATAGAAGCAATAATGAAATTCATGTAGACGAGGAATACGGGAATGATGAATATATTATTGATAATGGTGAGGATGGAGCTAAAGATGATCAAGTGGACGAGGTCAAGGATGAAGAGGTGGATGATATTATTCATGGTGTTGAAGGTGGTGTGTTTGAGTCATTATCGGAAACTTCCAAAAAGCCTTTGTATCCTAGGTGCAAAAAATACTCCAAACTATCAGTCATGCTAACACTATTTAACATTAAGCCATAGCATGGGTGGACGGACATTAGAATAATTGCTAATTTGCTATGCATTTTTTATTCATTCACCTTGTTCTTATGCTAGTGCGCACAAAGAGATAATGGAGTTGATTGTGGCCTATACGTGATAAGATTCATGCTTGACATAGATAGTGAGTCGTTTTACGGACACTCTACAGCTTGATAAGGTATGCCATTAACTTAGTAACTTGTTATTTCCATGTGATTTAAAGCCTTAGACGCCGAAAACTAAGTAATATTGTTGTGTTATGAGAAAAAACTAGTTTATTTGATAAGAAATATAGAAAATGGGCAAAATAGAAGTCATGTAGGCCTTATTTGGGCCATTTTGGATGAGAATGCATCCTAAAACTTAGTAAAACACTCTTTTAATGTGATTTCAAGCCTTAGCCATCTAAGGGCCTATTCTCTTCAGATTATTTTCAGTTTAATTTAGTTCAGTTCAGCTCTTAATTTCCTTCTCTCATAAAATATTCAGTTCAGTTCAATTTAGCTCAGCTCAGTTCAGTCAATCAAAACATGCCCTAAAAATATGTAACATTGACATTTTATGAGAAATAATGAGTTAATTGGGAAAAGTAGAAGTCATATTGTAGACACCCATTTGTGTCTCCCCAAAACCAAACCCAGTGATGAGTACCTTCCACGTCGAATCATAATCGAATGAAGCGAAAGTGTAGAAGGTCTAATATTGCGGATAGTTTTAATTTCTTTTCTCTTCTCTCTGTTTTTGAAAACTTATTTTTAGAAAACATCCAATCCAGTTTGGTTGGTCCATGATATGGGTCCAATAGTAGTGTATTTGGATGGGGTTGCAAAGACCTTTCCAACGGTATATTATAAGCCCAATTCCGATGAATATTGAGGAAGTTATGGCCAATTTACTAAACTGGGCCCGGTTTGAGCTTTATGTACGGCCCAATGATCTTGGGGAGGGCCTAATATGATTTATCATTCCTAATACAATTAGGAATGGTTTTAGTCTTCTAGATTCTTCTAGAAGGTTCTTTTCATTCCTAATTCAATTAGCATTGATAAGTTGACCTTTGTTGACTTTTCAGAGTTTTAATGAAGATCAAATAGCATTTTCGAAGAAATTATATTATTTTATCCTCCAGTACGGTAAATTTATCGGATTTTCGAAAACGTGTTAAAATCAAGCTTGGCATCCAACCCTAGGCCTTGGCGCCTGGCGCTAGTGCTGGTGCCTGGCGCCAACTAGCCAGTGTTGGCGCCAGCTCTGTTTCCTGAGCGTCAGACTCTGTTTTGTTAATTTATCTTTTTTGGCTGATTTTCTCTATAAATATCGTATTAAAAGCTTCGTTTTCAGGGACGAATTCTCACCATTCATCACCAACCATTAATCATCTACATCCATCATTCATCAACAATCATTAATTCTTTAGCCTTCTCTAATCATTCATCTCTCTTAAACAAACATTCTTTCTTTTCTTACTTTGCTTTTCATACAAAATTCCGCATTCTCAAGATCTAGAAACACCTAGCCATATTCGAAGTTGCCTTCGCCCTAGACGTGAAAGGTTTAATTTCTGAGGGTTTGGTCCCAAATCTCTATTTCAATTATTTAATTTAATTGTTGTTTATTATTTTCCTTGAAGTTACTAACGTGTGTATTTTGTTATTAGAAAGAGGTACAAGGCATCAAAGTAAGTACTTTAATTGTCTTAATTGATATTATGATGTAGAAATCATGTTTATATTGTTATTATGATATTCCTAGTATCATGTCTAGGGTAACTTTAATATTAAATATGATTCCTAAGATGCTTCCTATGTTCTTCCTAATATTTGTGATTGTTAGTATCATGTTAGGGTCAAAGATTTGATTTTTATTGCTTAGTGACATGCTAGGGTTTGGTATTAATCTTGTTAGTATCATGCCTAGGATCTTGCTATTATTGTTATGCTTTAATATTAACATGAACATGATTATGATTATAATTGTTATAATTTATGATGATTATGAATATTATTGTTATTATTATTATTTTGATAATGATTATTTTATTTATGATTATTATTTTGATTATAATAATATTATTATTATAATTATTATTCATGATATTGATTATTTATTATGTTGCTTGATATTTATTTATTGTTATTGCTTGATCACGCCTTTTATGCATGTTTAAAGGGAATTGGTACTTGTAATCACGCTTAATAAGATAATTAATAATCTTGTTTAGGGTTAATTGTGATTATAATTCAAGTGATCATCAATAATATTTTGTTTGTGCATTAAATTCAACCAACATAGATTAAACAGGTTTAGGGTTAAACCTATTGATTGCATGTTAGTCAAAAAGCGCACATGAATACGATCAGAATAAAGTAGAGGCCTATTATTAGGGGAGGTTCAATCACTTTTAGGTTGGATTTGTACCATCATCCCCGAACCCTTATTTGGTTCTAGACCTTATGGAGTTGACGATCTCTTGGATCGTTAAGGGGTGTAACCTTCACCTCGTGAACGGTTTACAAGTTCCTAAAAAACTTGTTGGCGACTCTTTTGTTCTATCTTCTTCCCTTTTGGACGCCACCGTACTTTAGTGTATGATCACAATGGGATTCAAGCTAGGGGTTTAATGCTTGAAATTTATTCCCCACAGTTTTTTTGCGACTCCATTGGGGAGGATTTCTATTTTAATTCCTGAATTTGTTTCGGCGATGATTTAGAATGAGTGGATAAGACTCGAAAAGTTCTATGTATTTCATGTGCGTAATTTTGATTAACATTATTGTCATATGCATAAAAAAGATCTTATTGGAAAGACCATCCGTAATGAGTTAAAAACATAGGATTTTACACGTAGGAAATTTGAGAAACGTCTTTCACAACTAGGAAACATTTACATTGACCTCAAAAGTGATCAAGGTTAAGTTCGGAAGCACAACAAATGCAATATTAGTGCTGCAAACCCAGATGGAGTTCTTCCAACTGCACATCAACGCCCACTGCACCAAAGATCTGGACTCCAGCGACCTACTGATGGTGGCTCAGTTCCATCCCAGCAATCTCTACCTTCACAGCAGGAAGCTAGACAAGTTTGTCAACTTGGGCCCTCAATCCAGCCAAAGTGTCAGGAAGGACTTCCTTTAGGAGGGCTACATCCCTGAACCTATGATTATTGTAGCCTGGAATGCTAGGGGCATTGCTAGGGGCATTTTCATTCCCCATGCCCTTCACATCATTGAAGAACATAAGCCTGACCTCCTCTTCATTTCCGAAACTAAAACAAGCAGAGCTCACACTCTGCACATCATCAAAGACCTTCCCTATGACAGCCACTTCCTCGCTGAACCCCTTGGTGCGTCTGGTGGCATTCTGCTGCTCTGGAACTCGGCGATCATGGATTTCAGATCCCTGAGTCGAGATCTGCATGCTGTGCATGGTGTGGTGAAGGTATCCACCTCTTCCTTTTACCTTACGGCTATTTATGCTAGTACTAGATTTAAATCTAGGTGTGACACTTGGTGTGATTTAATGCGTTTCAGTGATTCTATAAATGAACCATGGCTTGTGATTGGAGACTTTAATGAAGTAACTAGTCAATCGGAAAAATTAGGTGGCAAACCGGTTAAGTTAAATAGAATAAATAAATTTTTGGATTGTATGAATTATTGTGGGATGTTGGATGCTGGCTTTAGTGGAAACAGGTTCACTTGGTCCAATAAAAGAAAGAGGAGGCCAATCCTCCAAAGGTTAGACAGAGCATGGATAAATACCCCATGGATACAGGCCTATCCCCAAACTTCATTTCTTCACCTACCTAGAGAGAGCTCTGACCATAATCCCCTTCTCTTGACTAATGAGACAATCCCCAATCATCCTATCCCTTCTGTCTTTCCCTTCAAAATGGAATCTCTTTGGTACCACCAACCTGGCTTCACCCCTTTCATTCATCAAATTTGGCCCCAGGAAAATACTAACCTTGTGCAAAAGCTTGCCTCCATTACCCCTCTCATTCAGAGCTGGGTGAGAGAAAATGTCCCAAACCCTAGGAAGACCATCAACTCCATTCTAAAGAGAATGGATGGTATTCAAAAGAGCCTTGAATCCGACCTAGGAAATTCCTTTCTCCACAACCTTGAGTCCTCCCTCTCCTCTGACCTCACCCATGTGTACAAGCAAGAGGAAGCTTTCTGGGCTACTAGGGCCAAAGTTAACTGGCTAAATGAGGGGGATAGGAATACATCTTTCTTTCATAAGTCTGTCCTTATTAGAAGAAGGAGAAATAGAATCCAGTTCTTGAAATATTCTGTAAGTGAGACCATCCCTGATCATTTGCTTAATGATCACATATCTTCCTACTTTGCCTCCCTCTTCACCTCCCAGGACACTGCCATCCCTGATCTGCCTCCTATAACTCCTACCTTCTCTATAGTCCAAATACCTGATCTCCATGAAGTCCATACTGCCATATTCTCCATGAGGAAACTTAAAGACCCTAGCCCGGATGGGTTTCACCCCCTTTTTTCCAAAATAATTGGCCTACTCTCTGGCCTGACCTCCTTCTATTCTTCCAGCAATGTTTTGCTACCAAAAACATCCCTTTGGAAGCAAACAAGACCATAATCTCCCTCATCCCTAAGGTTAAGGACCTAGAGACAATCAAGCAGTTTAGACCCATTAGTCTTTGTAACACCTCTTACAAAATTGTCTCCAAGATTCTTGTCCAAAGGATTAGACCCTTCCTGAACTCTATCATCTCTCCCAACCAAAACAGTTTTCTGCCTGGGAGGGGCTGTGATAACAACTACATAGCTGCTTCTGAGATTCTGTATACCATGAGGAGGAAGACTGGTTGTAGAGTCTGGTTTTGCCTTAAGATAGACCTAAAGAAGGACTATGATAGACTTGAGTGGCCCTTTATCAAATTTTGCCTTCTCAATTCTGGGTTTTATAGTGATTCTGTGGAAATGATTATGAACTGTGTGACCAATCCTTCTTTCCAGGTGCTTATCAATGGCACCCCTTTTGACACTTTTCTTGCTTCCAGGGGGATTAGACAGGGGGACCCCCTGTCTCCATATTTATTCATCATCTGCATGAATTATCTCTCATACCTCATTGAGTCAGCTTGTCAGGATGGCTCTTGGACTCCCTTTAGGTTCAGAAACAACACCACCCTAATCTCTCACCTTTTATTTGCTGATGACCTCCTCTTATTTGGGGAGGCCTCTTCCACCACTCTTAATAGCCTGCAGGATACCTTGGATATATTCTGGGCCATGTCTGGCCAATGCATGAACCCCTCTAAGAGCAAACTCTATTTCTCTAAAAATGCAACCCCCTTCTCTATTGACCTGCTCAGCTCTAGCCTTGGTATCTCTGTTAGCAAAGATCTAGGCACCTACCCGGGATTTCCTCTCACTTACAAAAGACCCACCAGGGCTCAACTTAATCACATCATTCTTAAAATCAGAAATAAGCTAAGTAACTAGAAAGCAACGCACCTTTCAAAAGCTGGTAGATCTGTTCTTATCAAATCAACGCTATCTTCTATCCCTGCCTACTCTATGAATGCCATCTACCTGCCAAAGAAGATAAATCTCCAGATTGATCACCTTTGTGCCCAATTTTTCTGGGGTTCAACCCCTGACTCTAAAAAGACCCCTTTGATGGCTTGGGACAAACTTTGTTGCCCTAAGCAGAAACGGGGTTTAAATTTAAGAGTCTCCCATCTACAGAACAAGGTTGCCATGGCCAAGCTTTGTTGGAAACTGCAAAACTCTACCAACCTCTCAGCCACTATCATTAGAGAAAAGTATTGCTCTAGGGACCTTGTAACTCCCTTCTCTAGAGGATCCCACATCTGGCAGGATGCTGGGAAGGGATGGGAAACTCTCACTAAATTCACTCAGATATGTGTGGGGACAGGGGACAATTGTAGTTTCTGGAATGATAATTGGACTGGGAAAGGTACCCTTAGATCTACTGTGGCTGGTCCTTTACCTTTGGGTGAAGAGGATAGGCTTGTCCAATATGTCTTGGTGGGGGGGGGGGGGGGAATCAGACTTGACCAGACTACCAACCACCATATTCTCCCAACTCATACATGTATAACCTAAGTAATTAATTCTAACAAAATTTTTGTATATTCCAAAATTTGCAAGGTACAAAAGGAAGTTCCGTTGACAAGAAAGGAACTAAATGATGTTTGAAACATGTTGGAGTCGTCATTCATCACCTTTAATTTTTAAATGTCACTTCTATATGAATTTATATTTTGTTAACTTTTTAACTACATTATTAATTAGTATTGTTTGTATATATGACACTTTTTTATTGTATTGAATTTCGGATTATTAATTTATATCTATGAATTGTTGTTCTATTCCAATTTAGAAATTATTCTTATTATAAATATTATTAGTATAATAATTATAATTATTATTGTAATATCAATTATAATGGCAGAATCTATATAAGATGAACATATTTTTTTATTATTATTATCGCAGCAAACACTACTAGAAAAAAGCCGATTTTCGACGGAAAAATTTCGTCGGAATCACCCCATTTTCTGTCGAAAGATATGTTTCCGACATAATTTCCGTCGGAAGCGGTTGTTGGAAAATAGTTTATAGGAAATATGACCTTCTCCGATGGAAATTTTCTATTTGAAGACATTTTTCGGCCCGGAGAAGTCCGTTGGAAATTTCCAATGGATATTATCCCGTCGGAAAATTCCAACGGAAATTCTGTCAACAAATCCTATTAAGAAATCAAAAATAAAAACTGATCCCCTACCCCAGAACCACTAGCCCCCCCCCCCCAATTCTGACCCCACTACCCCCCCCCCCCAATTTTGACCCCACTACACACTGAACTGAACCACCAACTCACCATCCACCACACTCACAGAAGCCCCTATCCCACCTTCACACACCACCACTTACGCCACCACCACCGATCCCACCGACACACACCACCACTGACACCACCAGGCCCTAACCCACTATAGGGAATAATTTCAAGCGTTAATCCCCTAGCTTGAACCCCACTATGATCATACACTAAAGTACGGTGGCGTCTAAAAGGGAAGAAGATAGAACAAAAGAGTCGCCAACAAGTTTTAGGAACTTGTAAACCGTTCACAGGGTGAAGGTTACACCCCTTAAGGATCCAAGAGATCGTCAACTCCATAAGGTCTTGAACTAAATAAGGGTTCGGGGATGAAGGTACAAATCCAACCTAAAAGAGATTGAACCTACCCTAATAATAAGCATCTACTTTATTCTGATCGTATTCATGTGCGCTTTCTGACTAACATGCAATCAATAGGATTAACCCTAAACTTGTTTATCTATGTTGGTTGAATATTAATGCACAAATAAAACTATTATTGGCGATCACTTGAATTATAAACAAATTAACCCTAAACAAGATTATTAATTATCTTATATAAGCGTGATTACAAGTACAAATTCCCTTTAAACATGCATAAAAGGTGTGATCAAGCAATAAATATCAAGCAACATATTCATTATAATAATTATAATAATCATCAAAACAATAATGATCATAATAACAATCATATTAATCATAATCATAATAATCATGTTAAAGCATAATAATAGCAAGATCCTAGGCATGATACCAACAAGATTAATAACAGACCCTAGCATGTCACTAAGCAATAAGAATCAAAAATTTAACCCTAACATGATACTAACAATCATAGATATTAGGAAGAAAATAGGAAGCATCATACTCTTAATCATACTTAATATTAAAATTACCCTAGACATGATACTAGGAATCATAATAAAAATCTAAACATGATCTCTACATCATAACATCAATAAAACCATTAAAGCACTTACTTTGATGCCTCGTACCTCTTTCTAATAACAAAATACACATGTTAGTAACTTCAAGGAAAATAATAAACAAACAATAATTAAATTAAATAATTGAAAGAGAGATTTGGGACCAAACCCTCAGAAATTAAAACCTTTCACGTCTAGAGCGAAGGCAACTTCGAATATGGCTAGGTGTATCTAGATCTAATGAATGCGGAATTTTGTATGTAAAAGCTATTTAGAAAAAGAGAGAGAGAGTTATCAAGAAAAACTTGATGAGAGTTGGTGGATTGTAGATGAATGTTGATGAAAACTGGTTAAAACTGGTTGTAAATGAATGAAAATTGGTTTTAAAATAAGAATTGATGAGAATTGATGAAAACTGGTTATCGATTAAAACTTGTTATCGAAAATGGAGTTTTTAATACGTTATTTATAGAGAAAATCAGACAAAAAGATAAAATATCAAAACAGAGTCTGGCGCAAACAAACCTGAACCAGCGCCAACGTTGGCAATTGGCGCCGAGCGCCAACATTAGTGCCTAGCGCCACAGCTGGCGTTTGGCGCTGATTCAGAAAATCACGTGTTTTCTTAAAATCAGATAAAAATTGCCGTATGGGAAGATAAAATCGTATTTTCCTCAAAAATGCTCTTTGATTTTAATTAAAACTCTGAAAAGTCAACAAAAGTCATTTTATCAATGCTAATTGGATTAGGAATGAAAAGAACCTTCTAGAAGAATCTAGAAGACTAAAACCATTCCTAATTCCATTAGGAATGATAAATCTATATTAGGCCCTCCCCTAGATCATTGGGCCGCATATAAAGCTCAAACCAGGCCCAGTTTAGTAATTTGGCCATAACTTCCTCAATATTCATCAGAATTGGGCTTATAATATATCATCGGAAAGGTTTCGTCAATCCCCATACAACTACACTACTATTGGACCCATATCATAGACCAACCAAACTGGATTGGCTGTTTTCTTAAAATAAGTTTTCAAAAACAGAGAGAAGAGTAAAGAAATTAAAACTATCTGCAACACTAGACTTTCCACACTTTCACTTCATTCGATTATAATTCGACGCGAAAGGTACTCATCACCGGGTTTGATTTTGGGGAGACACAAATGGGTCCGATGAATATTGAGGAAATTATGGCCAATTTACTAAACTAGGCCCGGTTTGAGCCTTATATGCGGCCCAATGATCTTGGGGAGGGCCTAATATGATTTATCATTCCTAATATAATTAGGAATGGATTTAATCTTCTAGATTCTTTTAGATGGTTCTTTTCATTCCTAATTCAATTAGCATTGATAAATTGACTTTTTGACTTTCAAAGTTTTAATCAAAATCAAATAGCATTTTTGAGGAAATTATATGATTTTATCCTCCAGTAAAGCAATTTTATCTGATTTTCGAAAACGTGTTGAAAACAGGCTTGACGCCTGACCCCAGGCTTTGGCGCCTGGAACCAGGCCTGGCGCCTGGCGCCAATGTTGGTGCCTTGCGCCAGTTGGCCAGGGTTTGCGCCAACTCTGTTTTTTGTGCGTCAGACTCTATTTTGTTTATTTTATCTTTTTGGCTGATTTTCTCTATAAATAGCGTATTAAAAACTCCGTTTTCATTCACCAATTCTCATCATTCACGAGTTCTCATCTACAATTAGCATTCTTTAATCATTCAATTCTTTCTTTCTTTTTCTAAACTTTGTTTTCACATACAAAATTCCGCATTCACAAGATCTAGAAACACCTAGCCATATTCGAAGTTGCCTTCGCCCTAGACGTGAAAGGTTTAATTTCTGAGGGTTTGGTCCCAAATCTCTCTTTCAATTATTTAATTTAATTGTTGATTATTATTATTTTCCTTGAAGTTACTAACGTGTGTATTTTGTTATTAGAAAGAGGTACGAGGCATCAAAGTAAGTGCTTTAATGGTTTTAATTGATGTTATGATGTAGAAATCATGTATAAATTGTTATTATGATATTCCTAGTATCAAGTCTAGGGTAATTTTAATATTAAATATGATTGTCGTGATGCTTCCTATGTTCTTCCTAATATTTATGATTGTTAGTATCATGTTAGGGTTAAAGCTTTGATTATTATTGCTCAGTGACATGCTAGGGTTTTTTATTAATCTTGTTAGTATCATGCCTAGAATCTTGCTATTATTATTATGCTTTAATATTAACATGAACATTATTATGATTATTATTCATGATATTTATGATTATTTATTATGTTGCTTGATATTTATTGTTATTGCTTGATCACCTTTTATGCATGTTAAAGGGAATTTAGTACTTGTAATCACGCTTAATAAGATAATTAATAATCTTGTTAGGGTTAATATGATTATATTTCAAGTGATCGCCAATAATAGTTTATTTGTGCATTAAAATTCAACCAACATAGATAAACAAGTTTAGGGTTAATCCTAATGATTGTATGTTAATTAAAAAGCGCACATGAATACGATTAGAATAAAGTAAAGGCCTATTATTAGGGCAGGTTCAATCTAATTTAGGTTGGATTTGTACCTTCATCCCCGAACCCTTATTTGGTTCCAGACCTTATGGAGTTGACAATCTCTTGGATCGTTAAGGGGTGTAACCTTCAGCCTATGAACGGCTTACAAGTTCCTAAAAAAAACTTGTTGGCTACTCTTTTGCTCTATTTTCTTCCCTTTTAGACGCCACCGTACTTTAGTGTATGATCACAGTGGGGTTCAAGCTAGTGGGATTAACGCTTGAAATTTATTCCCTATAGTTTTTGGCGACTCCACTAGGGAGGATTTCTATTTTAATTCCTGAATTTGTTTCGACAATGATTTAGAATGAGTGGATGAGACTCGAAAAGTTCTAAGTATTTCATGTGCGTAATTTTGATTAACATTATTGTCATATGCATAAAAAAGATCTCATTGGAAAGACCATCCGTAATGAGTTAAAAACATAGGATTTTACACGTAGGAAATTTGAGAAATATCTTTCACAACAAGGACTGAAATAATACCGCGCAAAACTGGAAAATTTTATCGAGCACAGAAAGCTGCTGAGGCATGTGGGAAGTAGCGTCAGGGGCCAGAGCTTGGTGCCAGTATTTTAGTTGTACGGCCAAACGTTAGTATTGGCGCTAGGCGCTACAGTTAAAAGCTGGCGCCAGTCTCTGTTTGCTGGCGCCAATTTCCCCCAATACCGAGCCAGAAATATGCGTTCTAATTTCAACCGGTTTTTCGTATTGTTTGCTCGATCCTACTTTCTGATTGAATTTTTTCTCACTTTTCTAAAACCCATATGCGTTTAACATATGGGCATAACCCTCTGGGAATTTATGCTCCATCTACCTGATTGAACGCTCCGTGCAACAAAGGGTACATCCGAGATGTTGAATTCACCAAACCATGGAAGCGAGTTTTTTTCTAAAACTCGCGGTGTCGGATCCATTCGCGCCAACCCTTCACGGTTAGGCTTCCGCGCGGTGCATCCGGACAATTAATCATGGACCCTCTATTGACTAACCCATATCCCGAACTTTAGAGAACTAGAGCAATGGTTAGGTTGCAAACGCATTGCATCATATTGTGCCTACTTGACTAATTGTGCATTATTTGTTGTGCATATATATTCTATGTTTCTCTTAACCGTTTGTTGACTTGTGTTGAGACTAAATAAATTAATGACTTAAGGAACTTTTCCTAATTAATTAATTAATTAATTAATTTGAGTCAATAAAGTCTAATATTTTAATCGGAATTAACCTAGTACGACTTTAGGCATACCCCAGTTGACTAATAACACCGAAAACAGTCCCAGACTGAAGCTCCAATATTGGCACCAAGGTCTGAGCTGTAGCGCCATATTATGGAGTGTAGCGCCTGACAACAGCTCTGTCGTCTGGCGCCAAGCTCCACAGTGCGACCCCAGTCCTGTCGTTTGGCCGACAGTTCGGATTATTGGTCGAGTCATCACCTAGAGTCTAATTAATCAGTTTTCTAATTAATTCGGTTAATTTTTACTGTCAATAGTACTTATTTGAGTCAATGATCGAGTTTAGGCACTGAGTCCCATGGTCTTACACAAGAGTCCAAGCATGTCACTCACACTCAACGCACACACCAATACACATACTTTGACCATGTTTAAGAGAGTCTTGTGTGCGCGTTTTGTCCGTCATTTTTTTAAGGGGGTAAGTCGGATATTAATCCTCCAATAAAAAAAACTATACTTAAAATATGTACATTATTTTTGCCATAAAATATGCACCCTTTTCTTTTTCTTTTTCCCCTAAAATAAACCGTAAAGTCAAGTTGATTCGAGTCAAGTAATTAAAACGCAAAATGGTTTAATTTACAGCGCGTGGTCAAGAATGGAAGGACGGTTAATCAAAGACAACCTCTTCATACAAGTCCAACTTTTCGACAAACCCATAGCTCGTAAGAGGAAAGCTAAGACTATAATGGCAACACAAGAAGAAGTCAATGATCTTAAGAACCAACTGGCTACCGTGACTAAGACACTGACTCGCACTCAAGATCGATGATCCCATGAAGCAACAACAGATGGACCTCATGCAAGAGAGTTTAAGCAAGTTGTCTAGCGACTACAAGTTTTAAGAGCTTACATCACAAGGGGTCTCGGTGGACAAAGATCTTCTTCCGCAGAAGTTCAACGCCAATGACATCCCAAAATTGAGAGCAACTGACAACCCTTACTTTCATTTAAGAGCATTCGAAACAATAATGAGTATTAAGGGTATCGATAAGAAAGTTTTCCCCTCTCTGTTCTCACTATCTCTCGAGACCGTTTGTCAACAATGGTTCTTTTCTCTCGAGAAAGAAAAGACCTCTACCTGGGAGTCCATAGAAAACGCTTTTGTTGATAGGTACAAGTGCAACATTCATGTCGAGACTGACCATAGGGAACTTGAGATCCTCAAGCAGAAAGAGAATGAAGGCTTCACCTCTTTCTTTAACAAATGGAGAGAAACCTCAACTAAGATGATTGAGGTGCCAAGTGAAAAAGAATCTGTGAGGGTGTTCATTAAAAATCTTCAAGAAAAATATTCCAAGCATCTCAAGTATCAAAATAATCTCCATACCTTCAAGGCCGTTTATGACATTGGGATCAATATTGAAGATGACTTGGCTAAGTTAAAAGCTGCCAACAATAACTCTAACAGTGGTTGGAAAGGAAAGAAGAACGACAATCCTTCTTCTTCCAAAACCGCCCACTCAAACAACGTTAACACCTTTAACTTAGGAGAATTCCTTGCTATGAACAATCAAGGACAGAAGAAACCATTTAGGAGGAACTTCACTCCTATTGGCATGAGTTATGACATCGCATTTGATCGATTAAATGCAAAAGGTCTTATAACTCCTATTGGATCATTTGGGGACCCACCAGTTGAGAAGAGGTCAGCCAATTGGAACCCCAATGCACACTGCAAGTATCACCAAGGTAGGGGCCATCTCACTGAAAATTGTTGGAAGCTTAAAGAAGCCATCCAAGACTTGATCGACAACAACAAGCTGCCGTTGCCCCCTGCCTGTAAGAAGCCAAGCATTGACAATGCACCTCTCGCTCATACCCTGGCTATCTCCGATGAGGAAAACGAGGTTGACCCCTCATCTCTCATTAGACCTGTCAAAGAAATCCGTGCCATAGAAAAAGAAAAGGAAATCTTTTTCGATGTCAAGGATAACCTTCCAGAACCGGCAAATAAGGATGATATACAATTGCTCAAACTTTCTATGAGGGAAGTATCGCAACTACTACGTGAATCTTTCAAAGCTATGAACGAACTCCATAAGAAATATGATGAGCTTCCACTTCCGAAAGATAAAGGAGAATTCACACCCATAGGAATGACCTATGATGCTATTTTTTATCGTCTTTATGATCAAGGACTAATCAAACCTATTGGTCCAACAGAGGATCCAACATTAGAAAAGCGATCTCCCAGATGGGATCCCAAATCCTACTGCAAATACCATCGAGGAAACGGTCATACCACTGATGAATGCTACAGGTTTCAAAACCTCATTCAAGATCTTGTGGAAGCTAATAAGATCTCATTACCTCTAGTTAGAAAGGGAACGACTTATGAGGCAAAGCATTTTCCCTTACAAGTCACTGAAAAACCCAAGAAGAGAAATAGAATATACACTCCAATTGGGATCCTATATACACAAATGTTCGAAATGCTCTCCGAGTGGCGAGATCAAACCTCTCGAACCGAGACCATTCGAATCGTTGAAAAGGACATATAGATATTACTGTCAGTATCATCAATCAGGGGGTCACACTATAGAAAACTGTTTCAAATTCAAGGATTTGGTACAGAAAATGATTGATGAAAAGAAACTAGTCCAAGTTCAACAAGAAGAGGATACGACCATTAATGGAGTTTGGGACAGTGATGAAGAAGATGTCTATCTAAAGGACCTAGTAGGATCTACACCTTCTGTGTCATACACCACAGATGACATTTGGGCTGAAGAAGACTCATCAATAGACGTCCTCACAAGATCCGGGAGAATGCAACCTCCCGTTTCAACACAACCTATGCCAACCACACAACAAGTTCCCATACCTATCATTGAAGACAATGACATTGTTAAGCAGTTTAAGAAGACAAAGGTTGAGATGAATGTGTGGAAACTTCTGGCAACATCTCGAGAATATAGGTTGGCTGTAATGAATGCCTTGGACAAAATTGGGATAGATTCTGACACTACTCCTGAGGGACTAGCCAACTTCCTCACAAGTGACCTTCCTAGCCCGATTAATTTGATCACCTTTTCTGATAAAGATTTACCCCAGAAGGTAACAAACATTACAAGGAATTAAACCTCACAGTAGTTTGCAAGATGATGAATGTTCCTATTACTCTTGTAGACAATGGATCGGCCATCAATGTCTGTCCACTTAGAACTGGGAGGATGCTCGGCATAAGGGACGGAGATTTAACTCCATCCACACAAGGAATAAGGGCCTACGATAACACTCGTCGTCAAGCTCTTGGCAAGATTACCCTAAATGTAACGGCAAGAGCAATAGAACATGCTACTACTTTCCAAGTAGTAGACATCAAAGCTTCATTCAACTTATTGTTGGGACGCACTTAACTTCATGATCTAAAGGCCGTCCCTTCATCTCTCCACCAACAAGTAGAAGCTATAGTTGGGGGAATTCCAATCACCATCGATGCTTTGCTTATGATAATCAAATCCATAGAGAATCCAATAATTAATGTGGAGCACGACGAGGATGATGAAGATTTATGGGGCTTTAACGAAGAAGTCTCCTTAATCCAGGAGGATGAAAGGTCCCTTCTTTGCCATGACCCCCATTCCAACATGATTGTCAATGCCATGCTGAAGAAACAAGGACACTTTCCTGGGATGACCCTAGGGAAGAATAAAGGAATGGCAAAACCACTGGAGTTACCTAGCCTCCCTAAGTTAGACACTTTCGGACTTGGTTTCGAACCGACTCGGAAAGATCTCAAGCGAGCCTAGGAAAAGTCAAAAGCACGTAGGGATGCTCGCATTCAAAAGAAAGCAATCCCAATGGACCAGTACCCCCTTACGCTTAATGGTCAGTTTATAAAAGAAGGAGAGGACTATCCATGCCATGAATTTCCCGAGCCATTTGTTGTAAACGACATAAGGCAACCGGGATTCGAGATTTTCTTGGATTGCTACTTCACTGATGAAATCCCAACTCCCGTCCACAAAGAGAAAACACCCCCATGCTTTGACTTTAACGTCATGGGATTACTGATTGGGCGAGAAAAGAATGAGCCAACTTATAAAGAGGATAACTCCTCGCTCATTCAAACAGACCTACAAAGCAAAAGCTTCGATCCCTCGAAGCTAATTACTCCAGCTGAAGGATCACTACAAGGGTGGCGCAAGACTATCAAGGTGACTACTCCAAGCCTAAGGAAGATATCCATCACGACAGGGCAAGGACCAATGTTTGAAGAGTTGTCTGATTCGGAGTCTTAGTCAGAGTCCTTCCCCCTAGAGTCTTCTAAGTCTTTAGTAGTAACACCTCCCCCTCCTATTTCTTCTCCTAGGATAATTAGTGATCCAGTCCCTGAGGACATATCACTCTTTGATGTAATGATCTCAGAGTATAATAATATTTCCCATTCTCCTTAGTTCTCGTGTTCTTCTCTAACCCAAGATAGAAAGCATTGCTTAACTAACAGTGAAAAAGAAAAATAAATTATTAAAGCAATGGAAACACTCGAAAAGAAAACACCGGTAATTGAAGAAACTGAAACAGTTGATATCTCAAATGATTCAACTCATAAAAGAGAAGTTAAAATCGGATTAACACTGAATATACAAGAAAGAACCGATTTAATTAACTTACTTAAAGAATTTATCGATGTATTTGCTTGGTCATATGAAGATATGCCAAGCATTAATAGAGAAATAGCTCAACACACTATACCACTAATTCCAAGAATGAAACCTGTAAAACAAATAACTGCAAATACAAATAACTGCAGGTTTCATCAAGGTATCCAAATACCCCGAATGGGTCGCCAACGTCGTCCCAGTTCCGAAGAAAGACGGAAGGGTAAGGATGTGTGTCGACTATCGAGATCTAAATAAGGCAAGTCCAAAGGACGACTTCCCTTTGCCACACATCGATATTCTAGTAGATAACACAACAAATCACGCGCTTCTCTCGTTCATGGATGGTTACGCAGGTTACAATCAGATTCTCATGGCAGAAGAAGACATGGAGAAAACAACTTTTATAACACCATGGAGCACTTACTGCTACACGGTAATGCCATTCGGGTTAAAAAACGCGGGTGCTACTTACCAACGTGCAGCAACTGCTTTACTCTATGACATGATGCATAAAGAAGTCGAAGTATATGTCAACGACATGATTGTAAAATCAAAAGACTGTCCAGGCCATTAAGTAGCCTTAAGGAAATTTTTCGAAAGGCTAAGAAAATATAACATGAGGTTGAATCCATCAAAATGTGCTTTTGGAGTCACCTCAGGCAAGATTTTGGGTTACGTCATAAGCTTTAGAGGAATAGAGGTAGACCCAACCAAGATCAAAGCAATCATGTCAATGCCACCGCCCAAGATTGAGAAACAGATTCGAGGATTTATTGGCTGGTTGCAATACATAAGTAGGTTCATATCAAAACTAACGACGATATGTGAACCAATCTTCAAAAAACTCAAGAAGAATGTACCTGTAATATGGGATAACGAGTGTCAAAAAGCCTTTGAAAAGATCAAAGCCTATCTCGCAAATCCTCCTGTATTAGCACCAGCACTTCCCGGAATACCCCTTAGGTTATATTTGACGGTTATAAAAGAGACAATGGGAGCTATGTTAGCACAAGAAGTAGAAGGCAAAGAGAACGCAAACTACTACCTAAGCAAGAAGATGCTCGAATACGAAGCACGCTATACACCGCTTGAGAAGTTGTGCCTCACCTTGGTGTGGGCCACAACTAAGTTAAGACATTACATGCTGGTGCATACCGTCTTCGTAGTCTCCCGATTAGATCCACTCAAGTATCTATTCGAAAAATCTACACTCAATGGACGCATATCAAGATGGATAGTCAATCTAGCACAATTTGATGTAAGATTTATGCCACAAAAAGCTATCAAAGGATCAGCGGTGTCAAACTTTCTAACAGATTTTCCAATAGAAGACTCGACGCCAATACAAGACAATGAATTTCCATATGAAGACCTAATGGTTACTGATGATGATACTTGGACCTTGTACTTCGACGGATCCTCAAACCAAAAGGGATGTGGCGTTGGAGTGTTACTAGTATCACCTAAAGAAGAACATGTTCCAATCTCCATAAAGCTCGATTTCGACGTTACCAACAATGCTGCTGAATATGAAGCATGCGTGGTAGGCCTTGAAACAGCTTTGGCATTGGGAGTGAAAAATTTAAGGATATTCGGAGACTCTTGTTTGATTATCAATCAGATATCTAAAAGGTGGAAAGTAAGGAGCAAAAGTCTAGCCCCTTACCAAACCTATCTGGAAAATCTTACCGATCAATTAGACAAGGTAGAATATACATATCTACCTAGAGAGGAAAATCAATTTTCTGATGCCTTGGCAAGATTAGCCTCAATGGTTAGGATTCCCACGGAAATCGAGCAAATGCCTCTAACTATAGAAAAAAGGCACAAGCCAGCATACATCCAGGCTATAGAAGACGACGAAGTAGTCTAAGGCGAAGAAGAAGAAGAAGAAGAACTGTGGTACACGGACATACTCAATTACGTCACCAAAGGAGAATACCCTCCTCATGCTGACAAAAGAGCAAAACGAGCATTAAGGCTTTTAGCTTCCCAATATGTACTCATAGACAACGAGCTACATAAAAGGTTACCTAAAGGTCGAGCTCTCTTATGTGTAGAAAAAAAGGATGCACAAAGAGCAATGAGAATAGTCCATGAAGGAATCTGTGGCACTCATATAAATGGCAAAATGTTAGTCCAGAAAATAATGCGAGAAGGATATTATTGGACTACAATGAATAAGGACTGCCATCAATATGTAAAAAGATGCCCTAAGTGCCAAATTTATGCCAATTTACAACATGTTCCTCCATCCTTGCTCTACACCTACACATCGCCATGGCCATTCCCTACATGGGGAATTAACATCATTGGCAAAATCACTCCCCCAGGAACAGGAGGCCACGAATATATCTTAGTAGCAATCGATTACTTCACAAAGTGGGTCGAAGCGCAATCATACGCTAAACTCACTGCAAAACATGTAGCACTCTTTATCAAGAGAAATATTATTTGTCGATACGGAGTCCCACATGAAATGATAAGTGACAATGGAACTCACTTTCAAGCCGAATGTGAAGAATTGCTATAAAAATACGGCATTCAACATCATCATTCTTCCCCCTATATATAGACCTCAAGCAAATGGAGCAGTCAAGGCAGCTAATAAAAATTTAAAAATTATCATCAAGAAAATGACGGAAAATTATAAGGATTGGCCTGACAAACCTCACTTCGTATTGTGGGGTTATCGCACGTCAATCTGTACATCAACAGGACATACGCCATTTTCTTTGGTATATGGAATGGATGTCGTACAACCTGTCGAACTAGAAATACCATCTCTACGCATTGCACTGGAAAGTAAACTCGATGAAGTTGAATGGACTAGGGCAAGATATGAGGAATTGATTCTACTCAACGAGAAACCACTAGAAGCTCTACATCACACTCAGTGTTACCAAACTCGTATGGCTAGGCATTTTAATAAGAAGGTCAAGACAAGAAATATCAAAGTTAGGGACTTGGTGTTAAAAGCACTAAGGAAAAATGTTTTAGATCCAAGGGGTATATTTAGACCTAATTGGTCTGGACCCTACATTGTCAAAATAATCCTGTCAGGGGGATCAGCAAAACTAATTGATATGGATGGCAATGAATTCTCGAACATGACAAATCTTGACCAACTTAAGAAATACTACCCATAATTACTTGAGTAGGATACTCAAGAGAGCTACGTTCGGCCTGATTCCTTAAGAAAGGATACATAGGCAAATTTTTACGGGTGCGGCCACTTTATTTTTCTACATCTCCGCGTTCCAGAATTAATTAAAAATTCAATAGAAGATCGGCGAATTATCGGCGTCGCAGAGAAGAGCTTGGCGCCAACCAACAACCATCAGCGTCAGCCGATGAAATTGGCGCCTGGCGCCAGACTTCAATGATAGGCGCCAATTGCAAATAACTGGCGCCAAGTTGAAAATAAATTCTGGGCAAATTTCGATGTTTTTTCGGAAAATTTTCGACTTCCGTACTCGAAGAATTTCTGGAAAATTAATGTTTCGGTTTTCATTGCTTTAATAAATTAAATTTAGAGTAAATAATTTAATTAAAAGCTGAAATTTCATTAATAAAATAAAATTACATGCATTATTGATGGAATTTAAATAAAGTTGAAATAAATTAACTTTAAATGAAAAATAAACTAAGTCTAATGAATTGAAAGTTAAGCAATGCTCCTAATCTTTCTTTTCTTTTCTAGCCCTTTTCCAATTCTTGTCTTCTTCCTCCTCCTCATCCATAACTTTAGCTAGTAGGCACCCTTTAGAGGACCTACATTCAATCTTAGAGTAGATAGTCTCCCCTTCAACTAATACTCCATGCTTTTTCTCCACCCAAGCTTTTTTATCTGTGGTGTTAGCTTTCCTTTTTCCTTTATCTTTGGTAGCACCTTTCTTCCTAGGCATTGCAGGTGTTTTGAATTCAATTCTTGCACCTAGGCGTTCCTTGGTAGGAATCACCCTGTCACCCAGATGACTCTTCACATCAGTTTTACCCTGATCTTTCTTCGAATCCTTCGACGACTTCTTCAGCAACCACTTCTTCACATCATTGGGCAAAGAAGGAGGAACCTTTTGGGTAATCACTTCCCATAAAGGTCTATCACGCCAGTAAGCATCAAATTTTTCTACTTCTTGGGAAACAGGGTACTCAAAGGGAGGACGAAGATCCCCGAAAGGAATATTCTGAAGCAAGTCGTATTGTCTTTTTACCCTGCAGGGGTAATAATAAGTCACACGAGACAAGCTTGGAAGACGGCAGAAAGGTTGCTTGTTGACACCAACCATCCTTTCTATTTTCCACCATGGGACGACCCATTTGATAGCAAAATCACGAGATTCGAAGACTTTCCTCCACCCACGGCGCCCAATCTTAGGGAAGCGTTTCTTCCTCCTCACGAAGCAATTGGGAGTATACTTCTCAATATCGTCTGGAGAGCTAATTAATCCTAGCCTTTCCATTAGCCACATCTGTAAAAATTGCAATGCAAATAAATTATTATTACAATACAAAAATATATTTTTTTGATTTCTGTAATTAAAAATATTATTTTCCTACCTTGAATAAATTGGAGAACCGCGAAAAGGTGCTTTTGGGTCCCTTTTCAGTTCATCAAGACTAATCATAGTCTCTCCAACTAGCAATGGCATTGGATTTCTCCCTGATTCAATTTGTTCTAAGACAGTGGTTATAATTGATTGGCCTTCATTATTTTTACCACTACTAAGAAAAAATTGATTAAGCATGCAAAATAGGAACGCCCTTCTTCTATATATATGAAAAGATTCAGACAGAGGTTTATAAAAATAATGGCGTGCAAATTCTTTCAAATTAACTATGTTGCCATCTACTATTTTTGATAAATCTCTTTCTTTTAAATTAAAGAAGCGCTCAAAATCCTTATAATAATATGCATCTACTCTAGGGATTACTACAAGGTCTATTGCAGGGAAGCCTAAAATAGCACCAAATTCCTCTGGCAAAGGGCTAATCTCATCATACCCTATTCTAAAGCAATGAGTACCAACATTCCAAAATTCTAGAGCGGTATGTATGAAATATTAGTCAAGATCTACCTCTTTTGATGCCATAAATTCCCCCCAAGTGAAATAAATCTACTTCTTTTCTCTCCCTAGCATTAAGAGATCGACACCATTCATGAGTATATTGGGTGAAGGTTTTGGTGACTAAAGACATGGTTATTATTTTTTCTAAAGCAAAGAATTATTTTATTCGCTGGAATTATGAGAAGAATTGGCTGGGCAGGGGGCTATTTATACACAAATTGCGAGAAGTTTTAATCAGAATGAAATACGGTATCAGCGCCAATTGGCGTCAAAACCCCGTAATTGGCGCCAGCCGCCAGCGCTTGGCGCCACACGCCAAGTGAAGCGCCTGGCGCCACGCGCCATATTGTGGCGCCAGCAGGCGCCAAGTTGCCACATCAGACGCGCGTGCTTAACTTGCATTTTTAATCCTAAACTCGAGTCGACTAATGACTTTATGGCTCTGTTTATCTTTCCTAAACATCTTTTTTACCCCTTTTCTTAATTAATTAAAATAGCTATTTTATTAATTATATTATTCTTTTTTTTGGATTTTATCTAGATTAATTTCCAAGTTTTTTCTTTTTATATATACCTAACATGTTATTTGATTTTTCCTTTTTATCTTTTCTTTTTGGGGGAGAGAGTCGGATACTCTCCATCAATAATAAAAATGACGGAATTTTTGCGCAACATTGTTTGTCACACTTCTCTTGCACACACAAACATACACATAATAATAACAAACAAATAAACTCATAGTAGCATGAATATACAAAATGTGTCTAAAAATAATGAGTCTAAGGAAAAGTTCTATGAAAAGTCAAAATAAAATATACACAGGAACAAACTACGGCGCTGGAGGACGTAGGCCCATCATATCGTAAAATTGCGCCGTACGAGGAGTCACCTCTCCACCAGCTCCAGTCTCCGTAGGAGGAGGAAGACTCAATGTAGGTCCGCTCCACCCAGGATCAACCTGATACTGAGGCTGCGGAGGCTGCTGCGATGACGAGCCTACCTCGTATATCCCACCACCTCTGAAAGCCGAGGTAGCCTCTCCTACCGGTGCAGCATGAGCACCCTCCAGAAGAGGATCCCGAGCCCTCTGCAACGTCAGCACGAGCAGCCTCAGAGCGACCACCTCTACCCCCTGACGAAGTACGACGACGTCTCGAGCTAGACCTTGCCGGATCCCTCCGCCCCTCAGGTCTCGTGCGGGTGTGAGAAGCAATAGGCTGGCCTTGCTAAAAAAATTAAATCAGAAACAAGGCAAAATTGAAGCGGTAATGCAAAAATAAATATATAAAGAAAAGACTACCTCTCGGATGACATCGTCCCGACGACAGGTGGCCGCATTCCTCATCCGGACGAGCTGACTCCGGAAGGCATCTATACATCGTGCCATTGCCGAAACCACTTCGCGCGAAAAATGTCAGAGAAATAAGTCAGTAAATATGCATGATATATGAACAGAAAATTCTGAAAAACTAGGCTTACTCGAGTCTGGTGGCGAGGAATCGACCGCTCCACAAAGCGCTCGCCCTCGGGAGCCGGAGGACTCATCTCCTCGATCGGCCCATATGTCCCCTGGTAGTGGATGGACATACGGGGTGGCACGAACTCAGCAGCACCGTCCTGATAAAATAAGAAAAAGTCAGTAAAACATTACTTGGGGGCTACTTAATGGAAAGTAAAAGATGAAAAATCTTACCCTCACATCCTCAGCCGGTATGGGGGCTGGAGCTAACAAAGGTAGTAGCTCCTCAGCATAGCACCACCCAAGGATCACATAGGACCGCCAAGGGGTACCATCTCCCTCAGACATGCTCGACAACCGCGCGTCATCGAACATATGACGTTGTAAAGGAGTAGGAACGACGAAGAAATCATAGAAATGCTGTCTAGCAACCCTCTCTCCTAAGTATGCGATCGCCCCATAAATCCCAAAGAAATAGCAACGCTCAGCAGAATACTGTGTGGCTAACCCAGGGACTGTCCAACCGCCCCACGGCCGGTATACCACCTTAGGCCCCTACAAAGAACATCAATCAGGCGAGAGTATACCTAAAGCATCGTAAAAAAGCAAATAAACAATAAAAATCGTACCGCGATGATCCAGTTCCGGACGTGCGTAGTAGACACATCCACATGGCGGCCGCCCCAAGAGGCGCTCACTGGAAATCCCCGCGGCGATGGTCTCGCCGGCGCAACAGAAGGGAAGTGCTCGTAGAACCAGATCTACAAGGAGTTAAAATTGTAAGTAAATGCTAGCTAAAATGTAGAGCTAAACTTTATAGGGAATAATGTTTACCTCTACGACCTTCCAAAAGGCAGACAAAGCGACGTTCGTCCCAAAGTACCGGTGTCGACACGAGTCCCTCAGCGCACGAACAAAGTCAGCATAGGCCAAGATGGCCCAGTTATAAGTCCCGATCCGGTGAAGATCACGGACAGCGGGAAGATAGTAGAGCAACGCCCTACTACCTTTGTCAGGGGAGAACGTCCCCGACAACAACATCAGCGCAAAGATGCGCACCCGCTGCTCTCGGGTGGTCGCATCGTCATCAAAAGCCGCTGCCAGCGTCGAGCGGCGAATTCCCCTAGCACTAAATTGAGTCGTCTCAACCTCAGCGCGGGACCGAATAGCGATCGGCCCCAATAGCTCCTCGACCTCCGAAGAAAAGACGTCGATCCCACTGTCGAACGGCAGTGGCACAGAGCTGAACTCCAGTCCTGTAATGAGACTAAAGTCCGTAGGGGTGACCATCATCTCGCCCCAGGGGAAATGGAAAGTGTTGGTGGTATCCCAGAAGAACTCCACCAAAGCGCGCACTACATGGTAACCCCCGCTCGAGGAAACCATAGCCTCGGAGGTCTCGAATAGCGTAATCAGTCCACAAGACTCCCATAGGAGTCTCGTCTCAAGATCCCCGGCGATGTACATCTTGTACAAATCGCCCAAACCATCACAGCCGGAACCGTGATAGCGCGTCCTCCCAACTGTGATACCCCGTCTCACCCTCTCTGAAATGTGGTGGACGGGGGCAAAGAACAGGGTCTGCTCATCCCACTCCAGAAGTCAACCAAGCGAAGTGGAAGGCGTGACGTCATCCTCTACGGGCTCATGCTCCCGTCGAGTGTTTCGGGACCGTGAACCCAAACCTCGTTGTCTAGCCATACTACATTGTGAAAAAACATCATAAATTAAGGTTCTATAGTATCTAAAGTTCTCCTAGCCGCATGATACTATGTTCGAAAAAACAGAGTACGTAATACTAAAACAGAGCACAAATTCAAATTGAGCATATACGACATTTTTCAAGAAATCACACAATTTCTTGCAATACTATAGTAATTATTGTGACAAATTGGACAATAATTTCTAGCAAAAACATTAAGAACAAGTCACATTGTTCTTCACGACCTTAGGAGGTCCAACAATGGCAAATTGCTCATTTCTTCACCAAATTGAGTCAAACAAGTCTCAAATTACTCCCAAGGCAATATACAAACATAATCAAGCAATTTCATGGCATAAAACTTGACAAACAAAGCAAATTGAGCATTATAAATTTCAAATTTTCATGAAATTCGTGAATAAACATGCCAAAAATTCATAAAACCGATGTGAGTTTGAAGAAAACTTACATAGATCTGGAAAATAGATGGAAAGAGCTTTAATTTGCAACAAATTTGAGCGAATTCGGTTGAGAAACGAGCAAGAACCGAGCAATTGAAGTTTTCGGATTTTTTCGAGTAGTTTCGCGACGAGCAGCCAACAAAATGAAGAGGAAAGGGGTATTTAAGGAAATCCCCGTGCTGGCGCCAAGCCCTGTGCATTGGCGTCAAAAGTTAGGCTTGGCGCCTGGCACCAATCTCAGCGCCTGGCGCTAAGGCTAGCTGTGTGGCGCTGATGGCTTTTCAGTGGCGCCAGAGCACCCAGCCACCTGGTGAGGTTGTTCTACCTTTCTGCAACATATTTTTGGGTTCCTTGGTACGCCAGTTAGCCCCTCTAAGCAATTTGACATGATTTAGTAATCGACTTGATTACGTAAAGTGATCGACCTGATAAAAGATCGTCTCACTTAGCTTAAAGTGCCTAAGCATTGGCTCATTAGCAAAAAAAGCACCGACATATAGGTTCAAAAGCAAAAAAGCACCGACGTACAGGTTCAAAGTAACGAAAGCGCCAACATATAGGCATAGCGGAAACAAAGTTCAGGCGAACTTTTAAAGATCGACAGGCGTTGGGTCTTCGGTAATTTCCTTTGGAAAATTATCGCATCAAATGAGGATGACTTCAAGTGGAGATATCTTCGACGGCGTTCCCTAGCTTGCAGAGAGTTGTCACAAACAAATGGAGGTAATTTCGGGTGAAGTTGTCTTCGATCATATTCCCTTAGGCATTGAAGATGGTCATAATGCGGATGGAGATTGTTTCAAGAGAAATAATCTTCGATAGTATTCCCTTGGACGTGGAATATTATCAATGCGGATGGAGATTGTTTCAAGAGAAATAATCTTCGATAGTATTCCCTTGGACGAAGAATATTATCAATGCAGATGAGAATTTGTTTCAAGAGAAGCAATCTTCGATAGTATTCCCCTTGGACGTGGAAAATTATCAATACGGAGGAGGATCGTTTCAGGCGAAGCAATCTTTTAATTTGGAATCAGTTACAGGCGTAACGGTTTTCAAGTGGGATGGCATTCTCTAGCTTGCAGGAGGTCATCAAAATCAGCAATGCGGCAGCAAATCTGTTACTTTCAGAGACGTGTGCTCGACGGTGCAAGATACGCGTTTCTTAACTCTTTTATCTGTTTAACTAACGTTAGTTTGCAGGTATCGGCGTTACAAGATTGGTTTAGGATCGCAGAACGTTTTGAATCATTCTCCGTCCCTATCGCTACTTTGAATTTTGTTTTCGAAACTTGCGTTTTTCCAAACTCAGTCAAAGTGGGGGCTTCTGTAGACACCCATTTGTGTCTCCCCAAAACCAAACCCGGTGATGAGTACATTTTGCGTCGAATCATAATCGAATGAAGTGAAAGTGTGGAAAGTTCAGTGTTGCGGATAGTTTTAATTTCTTTTCTCTTCTCTCTATTTTTGAATACTTATTTTAAGAAAACAGCCAATCCAGTTTGGTTGGTCCATGATATGGGTCCAATAGTAGTGTAGTTGGATGGGGCTTGACAAGAGCTTTCCAACGATATATTATAAGCCCAATTCCGATGAATATTGAGGAAATTATGGCCAATTTACTAAACTAGGCCCGGTTTGAGCCTTATATGCGGCCCAATGATCTTGGGGAGGGCCTAATATGATTTATCATTCCTAATATAATTAGGAATGGTTTTAGTCTTCTAGATTCTTCTAGAAGGTTCTTTTCATTTCTAATTCAATTAGCATTGATAAATTGACTTTTTGACTTTTCAAAGTTTTAATCAAAATCAAATAGCATTTTCGAGGAAATTATATGATTTTATCCTCCAGTACGGCAAATTTATCTGATTTTTGAAAACGCGTTGAAAACAGGCTTGGCGCCTGGCGCTAGCCATTGGCGCCTGACGCCAGTGTTGGTGCCTAGCGCCAGTTGGCCAGGGTTTGCGCCAACTCTGTTTTTTGTGCGTCAAACTCTATTTTGTTTATTTTATCTTTTTGGCTGATTTTCTCTATAAATAGCGTATTAAAAACTTCGTTTTTATTCACCAATTCTCATCATTCATGAGTTCTCATCTACAATTAGCATTCTTTAATCATTCAATTCTTTCTTTCTTTTTCTAAACTTTGTTTACACATACAAAATTCCGCATTCACAAGATCTAGAAACACCTAGCCATATTCGAAGTTGCCTTCACCCTAGACGTGAAAGGTTTAATTTCTGAGGGTTTGGTCCCAAATCTCTCTTTCAATTATTTAATTTAATTGTTGATTATTATTATTTTCCTTGAAGTTACTAACCTGTGTATTTTATTATTAGAAAATAGGTACGAGGCATCAAAGTAAGTGCTTTAATGGTTTCAATTGATGTTATGATGTAGAAATCATGTGTAAATTGTTATTATGATATTCCTAGTATCATGTCTAGGGTAATTTTAATATTAAATATGATTGTCGTGATGCTTCCTATGTTCTTCCTAATATTTATGATTGTTAGTATCATGTTAGGGTTAAAGCTTTGATTATTATTGCTCAGTGACATGCTAGGGTTTTTTATTAATCTTGTTAGTATCATGCCTAGAATCTTGCTATTATTATTATGCTTTAATATTAACATGAACATTATTATGATTATTATTCATGATATTTATGATTATTTATTATGTTGCTTGATATTTATTGTTATTGCTTGATCACCTTTTATGCATGTTAAAGGGAATTTAGTACTTGTAATCACGCTTAATAAGATAATTAATAATCTTGTTAGGGTTAATATGATTATATTTCAAGTGATCGCCAATAATAGTTTATTTGTGCATTAAAATTCAACCAACATAGATAAACAAGTTTAGGGTTAATCCTAATGATTGTATGTTAATTAAAAAGCGCACATGAATACGATTAGAATAAAGTAAAGGCCTATTATTAGGGCAGGTTCAATCTAATTTAGGTTGGATTTGTACCTTCATCCCCGAACCCTTATTTGGTTCCAGACCTTATGGAGTTGACAATCTCTTGGATCGTTAAGGGGTGTAACCTTCAGCCTATGAACGGCTTACAAGTTCCTAAAAAAAACTTGTTGGCTACTCTTTTGCTCTATTTTCTTCCCTTTTAGACGCCACCGTACTTTAGTGTATGATCACAGTGGGGTTCAAGCTAGTGGGATTAACGCTTGAAATTTATTCCCTACAGGGATAAAGGCTCAAAACCCTAGATAAGCCCCCAAGGTGTGCAACCTTGCTTTTGAATCTTTATATTTTTATGCTTGAGTTCCTACTATTCTTTAGCTATTTTTTTGTTTATTTTCTTTAGAATTTATTTTATTTTTATAAGTGTGGGCAATCCCGATCATGCGGTCTATAACTCAGTTGGCATTCATGTTTCTTAGGCACGGTACCAAGCACTCGATAAGAGGCGCAATCTGAGACGTGTTCATATCAAAGATATTTTCATATCAAAGACATTGGAACAGTTGCCCATTTGTATACTTTTATTTATTTATTTTTATTTTTATTTTGATCTTTTGAAATCACTCAAGCCCTTTTTTTAGAATTGCATAAGGTGCTATGCTAGACTTATTGGGGAAAGGAAAAAATGAAAAAGAAATAGAAAAAGAGGTCATGAAATCTTGTTGTTGAAGCTCGCCTCTTGTCTTGTGTTGTTTGCTTCATCATCACTCGCTCTTCTTGTTAACTAGAGGCATGGGAAGCTTGTTATTATCAATCAAATGTTGGATAGCCTCCTTTAGCTTCCAACAGCTCTCAGTAGCATGACCCCTACCTTGATGGTACTTGCAATGTTCATTTGGATTCCAACTAGGCCCTCTCTTCCCAGGCGGGGGATCTTGAAGAGGTCCAATAGGAGTAATGATTCCCTTGGCATGGAGTCGATCGAAAGCATGATCGTAGCTAATTCCAATAGGGTTAAATTCCCTTTTCAGTTGCTTTCGATTACCCATGGCTAGGATCTCACTAAGGTCAAAAGTACCAACACTATTACTAGAGTAGGTGTTTCCGGAATAAGAAGGATAGTCGTTCTTCTTCCCTTTACAGCCACTGTTACTATCGTTACTAATCTTGGCCTTCTTGTCGCGCGGAGGAACATGAAGGAGATTTGAATCAATGAAGTCTTGAACACTATCCTTGAGGGCGAGACATACTTCGGTGGTGTGACCACGACCTTTATGGTATCGACAATAGGAATTTGGATCTCCATTGGGAAAACGTTTTTCAGATGGAGGGTCTTAACTGGGACCAATGGAGTGAATATGACCTTGATCATGAAGACAGTCAAAAGCTTCATTGTAAGTTGTTCCTATTGGTGTGTATTCTTCAATGGTATGTTTTCCCGTGGCTTAGGAGCATTAAGTTCTTCATTAAACCCTTGGCGAGAATTTTGTTCAATGGCCACTACCCGATTTGCTAATCCTTCTACCACATTCAAGAGCATGGCAATGACATCTTGCAGTTTTCGAACGTCCTCTTTTAGACTTGACGAGTCTTCCTTGGTATTATCTAAGAAAAGACTTTCATCCTCCCCAATCATGCCCACCTCATCAAGAGAGGTCATATAAGCTGTCTCAATCATGGGTTCTCCTACAGGTGTTATAAGAAGTGATGGATCGAAGGATGCTTGGTCATCTTCGATGGCTAAAATCTCGGAAGTTTCATTGTTATCGATCAGATCTTGAATAGCTTCTTTGAGCTTCCACCACTCCTCGGTGTCGTGACCCTTTCCTTGATGATATTTGTAGTGCTTATTAGGATCCCACTTGGGTGGTCTGGCTTCTAGAACCGGATCTTTGATAGGCCCTATGGGCATGACTAGTCCTTTGTGATGTAGCTTCTCGAAAGCTGTTTCATAACTCATACCAAGTGGAGTGAACACTCTTTTTGACCTTTGGATTCGCGATTTAGAGGTGTTCGTAACATGCACCTCATTAATGGGAGAGGAAGAAGAAGGATGGTTGTAGACACCCATTTGTGTCTCCCCAAAACCAAACCCAGTGATAAGTATCTTTCATGTCGAATCATAATCGAATAAAGTGAAAGTGTGGAAAGTTTAGTGTTGCGGATAGTTTTAATTTCTTTTCTCTTCTCTCTGTTTTTGAAAACTTATTTTTAAGAAAACAGCCAATCCAGTTTGGTTTGTCCATGATATGGGTCCAATAGTAGTGTAGTTGGATGGGGCTTGACAAGAGCTTTCCAACGATATATTATAAGCCCAATTCCGATGAATATTGAGGAAGTTATGGCCAATTTACTGAACTGGACCGGTTTGAGCCTTATATGCGGCCCAATGATCTAGGGGAGGGCCTAATATGATTTATTGTTCCTAATGCAATTAGGAATGGTTTTAGTCTTCTAAATTCTTCTAGAAGGTTCTTTTCATTCCTAATTCAATTATCATTGATAAATTGACTTTTGTTGACTTTTTATTTTAATTAAAATTAAAGAGCATTTTTTTGAGGAAAATACGATTTTATCCTCCTGTACGGCAATTTTTATCTGATTTTAGAAAACGCGTGAATTTCTGAAATCAGCGCCAAACGCCATTTGTAGCGCCTGGCGCCAGCCTTGGCGCTTGGCGCTAGCGTTGGCGCCTGGTGCCAACAGCCAGCGTTGGCGCTGGTTCGTTTTTCTGTGCGCAAGGACTCTGTTTTGTTAATTTTATCTTTTTGGCTGATTTTCTCTATAAGTAACGTATTAAAAACTCCGTTTTCATTCACCTACAACCAGTTTTCATTCGCATTCATCAATTCTCGTATTCTCTTTCCATCTCTTTTTTCTAAACTCGCTTTCACATACAAAATTCCGCATTCGCAAGATCTAGATACACCTAGCCATATTCGAGGTTGCCTTCTCCTTAGACGTGAAAGGTTTAATTTCTGAGGGTTTGGTCCCAAATCTCTCTTTCAATTATTTAATTTAATTGTTTGATTATTATTTTCCTTGAAGTTACTAACGTGTGTATTTTGCTTTTAGAAAGAGGTACGAGGCATCAAAGTAAGTACTTTAATTGATTTATTGTTATTATGATATAGAAATCATGTCTAGGTTATTATTTTGATTCCTATTTTCATGTCTAGGGTAAAGAATAAGTTTCTTAAATCAATTATTGTTTCTACGATGCCTTTTATTCTCTTCCTAATATTTATGATTGTTAGTATCATGTTAGGGCTAAAGATTTGAGTTTTAATGTTTAGTGACATGCTAGGGTTTGTTATTAATCTTGTTGGTATCATGCCTAGGATCTTGCTATTATTATTATACTTTAACATGAATATTATTATAATTATTATTATATTATTATAATTATTATTATGATGATTATTGTTATGATTATTGTTTTGATGATTATAATTATTTATTATTTTTATTGTTATTGTTATGTTTCTTGATATTTATTGTTATTGCTTGATCACGCCTTTTATGCATGTTAAAGGGAATTTGTACTTGTAATCACGCTTAGTAAGATAATTAATAATCTTGTTTAGGGTTAATGTGATTAAAATTCAAGTGATCACCAATAGTAGTTTATAAGTGCATTAAATTCAACCAACATAGATAAACAGGTTTAGGTTTAAACTTATTGATTGTATGTTAGTCAAAAAGCGCACATGAATACGATCAGAATAAAGTAGAGGCCTATTATTAGGGCAGGTTCAATCTCTTTTAGGTTGGATTTTTACCTTCATCCCCGAACCCTTATTTGGTTCTAGACCTTATGGAGTTGACGATCTCTTAGATCGTTAAGGGGTGTAACCTTCATCCTATGAACGGTTTACAAGTTCCTAAAAAAGAACTTGTTGGCGACTCTTTTGCTCTATCTTCTTCCCTTTTGGACGCCACTGTACTTTAGTATATGATCACAGTGGGGTTCAAGCTAGTGGGATTAACGCTTGAAATTTATCCCTACAATGGTCGTTCTTCTTTCCTTCTCGCACTATTATGTTTCAGAAGGTCATCTTCAATGTCAATGCTTATATTATAGACAGCCTTGAAAGTATTCAAGTTGTGTTGGTACTTTAAGTGCTTTGAATACTTCCCTTGGAGATTCTTGATAAATATCCTCACAAATTCTTTTTCGGTAGGAGCCTTGACCTACATCTCGAGTTGTCTACAGTCTGTTTCGTCTTGGATGTTGCACTTGTACCTATCAATGAAAGCGTTTACTATCGATTCCCAGGTAGAGGTTTTCTCTTTGTCAAGGGAGAAGTACCATTGCTGGAAAACGGTTTCAAGAGATAGAGAGAACAAAGAGAGGAAAACCTTCTTATCGATACCCTTAATGTTCATTATAGTTTCAAAAGCTCTTAGATGAAAGTAAGGGTTATCTATCGCCTTGAATTTAGGGATGTCAGTGGCATTGAACTTATGAGGAAGAAGTTCCTTGTCCAGTGAGACCCCTTGTGAACTCATGCCCTGAAATTTATAGTCACTAGATAGCTTGCTCAAACTCTCTTGCATAAGGTTCATTTGTTGTTGCTTCACAGGGTCATCAATTTTGAGGGTTAAAGCCTTTAACACCTCAGTCACGTCATTCAGTTGATTCCTAAGTTCATTGACTTCTTCTTGACTTGCCATTATCTTTTTAGCCTTCCTCTTTTGACGAATCGGTTTATCAAAAAGTGAGACCTGAACAAAGGTGTTGTCCTTGATTAATCGCCCTTCTCTCCTCGACCAAGTACTATGGAAAAGGAATTTGGGGATATTCATTGTTAATTATTTGACTTAAACTCTATTCAACATGCAATGGATGGAGGAAGTGAAGAAATATTGGAATAGAATGTGAAGGAAAAATGATGTAGATGGAGGGATATGAAGAATTAGGAATAGAATGTACCCCCAACTCAAATAACGGAAAAAACCGACTCATGCATGAACCTAAGACATGGTCATGGTGACATATACTTAAAGTGTGTGCTAAGACTAGTGAGTGTAGGTGATATGTTAAGACTCGTGTCATGACCATGTGGCTAGACTATGTGACTAGACTCAATTAATGACTTGACAAGGTACTATTGACAGCGAAAATTAACCGAATTATTTATCAAACTGGTTAATTAGACACTAGGTGATGACTCAATCAATAATCCAAACTGTCGACAAAAATACAGGACTGGCGTCGCACTGTGTAGTGTAACGCTAGACGACAGAGTTGTCGCCAGGCGCCACACTCCACAGAGTGGCGCTACAGTCCAAACTTTGGCGCCAATGCTGGAGTTTCAATCTGGAACTGTTTTCGGTGTTATTAATCAACAGGGGCATGCCTAAAGTCGTACTAGGTCAATTCTGATTAAAATATTAGACTTTATTGACTCAAAATTAATTAATTAATTAATTAGGCAAAGTTCTTTAAGTCATTAATTTATTTAATCTCAATACAAGTCAAACAAACGGTTAAGTAAGTATAGTATATGCACAACAAATAATGCACAATTAGTCAAGTAGGCACAATATGATGCAATGAGTTTGTAACCTAACCATGGCTCTAGTTCTCTAAAGTTCGGGATATGGTTTAGTCAATAGAGGGTCCATGGTTAATTGTCCGGATGCACCGCGCGGAAGCCTAACCGTGAAGGGTTGGCGCGAGTGGATGGGACAGCGCGAGTTTTAGAAAAACTCGCTTCCATGGTTTGGTGAATTCAATATCTCGGATGTACCCATTGTTGCTCGGAGCGTTCAATCAGGTAGATGGAGCATGAATTCCCAGAGGGTTATGTCCATATGTAGAACACACATGGGTTTCAGAAAAGTGAGAAAAAATTCAATCAAGAAGTAGGATCGAGCAAACAATACGAAAAACTGGTCGAAATTAGAACGCATATTTCTGGCTCGGTATTGGAGGAATTTGGCGCCTGCAAACAGAGACCGGCGCCAGGTTTTAGCTGTAGCGCTTGGCGCCAATGCTGGCGTCTGGCGCTACAGTAAAAATTCTGGCGCTAATTCCTACATGCCTTAGCAGCTTTCTGTGCTCGATAAAATTTTCCAGTTACGCGCAGAGTTATTTCGGTCCTAGTTGTGAAAGATATTTCTCAAATTTCCTACGTGTAAAATCCTATGTTTTTAAATCATTACGGATGGTCTTTCCAATGAGATCTTTTATATGCATATGACAATAATGTTGATCAAAATTACGCACATGAAATACTTAGAACGTTTCGAGTCTCATCCACTCATTCTAAATCATTGCCGAAACAAATTCAGGAATTAAAATAGAAATCCTCCCCAGTGGAGTCGCCAAAAACTGTAGGGAATAATTTCAAGCGTTAATCCCCTAGCTTGAACCCCACTGTGATCATACACTAAAGTACGGTGGCGTCCAAAAGGGAAGAAGATAGAGCAAAAGAGTCGCCAACAAGTTCTTTTTTAGGAACTTGTAAATCGTTCATAGGATGAAGGTTACACCCCTTAACGATCCAAGAGATCGTCAACTCCATAAGGTCTTAAACAAAATAAAGGTTCCGGGATGAAGGTATAAATCCAACCAAAAAGAGATTGAACCTGCCCTAATAATAGGCCTCTACTTTATTCTGATCGTATTCATGTGCGCTTTCTGACTAACATGCAATCAATAGTATTAACCCTAAACCTGTTTATCTATGTTGGTTAAATATTAATGCACAAATAAAACTATTATTGGCGATCACTTGAATAATAATCAAATTAACCCTATACAAGATTATTAATTATCTTATATAAGCGTGATTACAAATACAAATTCCCTTTAAACATGCATAAAGGTATGATCAAGCAATAAATATCAAGCAACATAATCATAATAATAATTATAATAATCATCAAAACAATAATCATCATAATAACAATCATATTAATCATAATCATAATAATCATGTTAAAGCATAATATAGCAAGATCCTAGGCATGATACTAACAAGATTAATAACAAACCCTAGCATGTCACTAAGCAATAAGAATCAGAGCTTTAACCCTAACATGATACTAACAATCATAGATATTAGGAAGAAAATAGGAAGCGTCATACTTTTAAGGAAAAATTGCGGAAAATAATACAACCTTTGGCCCGTTCTTTTTTAAAAATACAACCTTTTGATTAATTCTTAATAATATAACCTTTGGGGGTGTCAATTTTAAACAAGACATTACCTGTTGGTAACCTGTTTTTGAAGGTAACCTAACACGTGTCATTGTTTTATTGGTTTTTCAATATTATTAATAAAATAAATAATTATTATTATTAAAGAAATAATAAATAATAAAAAAAAAACCCAAACCACCCAACCACCTCCTCTCCCCTCCCCCTTAACCCCGACCTTCCCCCTTAACCCCAAACCACCCAACCACCACCACCCAGCCACATCCTCACCGTCGGCACGCAGACCACTTCCCCCTTAACCCCGACGCAGACCACCCTCTTAACCCCCTTTCCTTCCCAACCACCACAACAACCACCCTAATCCACGCAACCGCCACCACAAAACCCCCCGAAACACCACAAAAATCACCCATTCCCTTTCCCAAATCCCGTTAACCACCTCCCTCCCCTATCGTTGCTCAAAAACCGCCCCCCTCCACTTCCCCTATATCGAAAAAAATTACATCATTGTGTCGTTCGCATTTTGGTGGTGGTTGGGAAAGGGGAAATCGACAGGGGGAAGGGAGTAATTGGGTCGGTCGGGGTTAGGGGGTAATTTGGTCGGACAGCGGCGGAGGAGTGATGTTGTTGGTTCAATGGAGGGAAGAAAGCTCAGAAGGTGCTTCAATGGAGGAGACGAAGCTCAAAAGGTGCTTCAATGGAGGAGTGAGAGTAGAGTGCAATGGAGGAGAGAGAAAGGGGGAGGGGTGCGGCGAGGCAGAGTCAGGGGGAGGGGAGAGGAGGTGGCGTGGTGGTTGCCGGGATTAGGGTGGTTTTTGTTCGCCGGGGAAGGGCGGGCTGCCGTGGTGGAATGGTGGAAGAGGTGGTTGCCTTTTTTTTTTTCCTCTTTTTTTTAAATATAAAATTAATTATTTAAATAAAAAAAAATTAATTTATTATTTAGACCAATTACCTGCTGACACGTGTCATGGGTAACCAGTTTTAAAGGTTACAAGTTTTTTGTCTTGTTTAAAATTTAACCCCCCAAAGGTTATATTATTAAGAATTAATCAAAAGGTTGTATTATTAAAAAAGAACGGGCCAAAGGTTGTATTATTTTCCGCAATTTTCCTACTTTTAATCATACTTAATATTAAAATTACCCTAGACATGATACTAGGAATCATAATAACAATCTAAACATGATGTCTACATCATAACATCAATAAAACCATTAAAGCACTTACTTTGATGCCTCGTACCTCTTTCTAATAACAAAATACACACGTTAGTAACTTCAAGGAAAATAATAAACAAACAATAATTAAATTAAATAACTGAAAGAGAGATTTGGGACCAAACCCTCATAAATTAAAACCTTTCACGTCTAGAGCGAAGGCAACTTCGAATATGGCTAGGTGTATCTAGATCTAATGAATGCGGAATTTTGTATGTAAAAGCTAGTTTAGAAAAAGAGAGAGAGAGTAATCAAGAAAAACTTGATGAGAGTTGGTGGATTGTAGATGGATGTTGATGAAAACTGTTTAAAACTAGTTGTAGATGAATGAAAATTGGTTTTAAAATAAGAATTTATGAAAACTGGTTATCGAAAACGGAGTTTTTAATACGTTATTTATAGAGAAAATCAGCCAAAAAGATAAAATATCAAAACAGAGTCTGGCGCAAACAAAACTGAACCAGCGCCAACGCTGGCAATTGGCGTCGGGCGCCAACATTAGCGTCAGGCGCCAAGCGTAGCGTCAGGCGCCAAGCGTAGCGTCAGGCGCCAAGCGTAGCGCCAGGCGCTACAGCTGGCGTTTGGCGCTGATTCAGAAAATTACGCGTTTTTTTATAATCAGATAAAAATTGCCGTACAGGAAGATAAAATCGTATTTTCCTCAAAAATGCTCTTTGGTTTTAATTAAAACTCTGAAAAGTCAACAAAAGTTAATTTATCAATGCTAATTGAATTAGGAATGAAAAGAACCTTCTAGAAGAATCTAGAAGACTAAAACCATTCCTAATTGCATTAGGAATGATAAATCTATATTAGGCCCTCCCCTAGATCATTGACCCGCATATAAAGCTCAAACCGGGCCTAGTTTAGTAATTTGGCCATAACTTCCTCAATATTCATCGGAATTGGGCTTATAATATATCATCGGAAAGGTTTCGTCAAGCCCCATCTAACTACACTACTAGTGGACTCATATCATGGACCAACCAGACTGGATTGGCTGTTTTCTTAAAATAAGTTTTCAAAAACAAAGAGAAGAGAAAAGAAATTAAAACTATCCGTAACACTAGACTTTCCACACTTTCACTTCATTCGATTATGATTCGACGCGAAAGGTACTCATCACCGGGTTTTATTTTTGGGAGACACAAATGGGTGTCTACACCTACCTTCACACACCACCATCGACACCACCACAATACCACCTGCCCCTATCCCACCTTCAAACACCACACCAAAAATGAACTCCAAAAACACAAAACTTGGCACAAAAATAAATAAAAAATAAAAAATTAACCCTAAATAAACGAAAATCAAACCAAAAATACTAGATTTAAGACAATAAAATCGAAAAATACCACACAAACAAATCAAACCACTAGATCTATATATTTAATAAGAATTTCATAAAGAAAAAAAACAATAATTAAACAACAAAATTAAAAGAAATATATAATTATACAATTATCTAATAATAAAATTTATAAATTAACATTACAATTTTTTATTTTTTTTTTAAAAAAAACTAAATCTACAATCTAACCTATATTAAAACTAGATCTACAACAATTATGCAGTTGATGATTCTTGCGCAGTGGTTGTACAATTAATGTTGTTGCGCGTTTCCAGTGTTGTTGTGGTTGTCGTTTTTGTTGCATGGTGGTTGAGGTGTTGTTGTTGGTGGTGGTGATGGCAGTGATGTTGGTTGTTGTTGGTCATGGATTGAAGAAAGAGGGGATGAAAATGAAGATGAGAGAAGAAGAAAAGAGAGGAAAGGAGGAGAGAGGAAAGAAGGAGGAGGGTCGGAGGGAAGAGGTGGACCAGGAAGAGAGAGAATGAGAGGAAAGATAAGAAAGAGAAAAAAGAAAAGGGGTGGAAGAGAAAGGGGCTAAGGGTTAGGAAGTAAACAAAGGTTTTTTTTCTTTTTTAAAAAAAAAAATTATATTCCGATGGACTTTTCCGTCGAAAATTTTCAACAGAAATATTTTTCCGTCTGAAATGACCTTCTTCGATGGAATATTTCGTCGGAACATCCAATTATTCTGACGGATTTACTTTTCGTCGGAAATTTCAGATGAATTTGCTTTTCGTCGGAAATATACGACGAAAAAAAATTCCATTGGAAATTTTGACTTTTCCGATGGAATTATGTGTATGTCTAGTCCATCAGAAATAAGCTGTTTTCTTGTAGTGAAAAAAAATACAAGGCACCGGTTAACCGGTGGCCAATTTCTGTTATACAAAAAAAAAACGGGAATTAAGACCGGTTAACCGGTGGCAAAGATCCAAATTGCTACCGGTTTTGAACTTGTGCTATTTTTTATAATTTTGGCATCCCTCAAGTGTAGAACGGTTCAAAACTGGTGCCATAGGGACGTTTTGAACCGGTGCTCTTTGATATTTTTCTACTAGTGCGTAGTTGTTGCATTTGAAATCATGTCCCATATATTAGAAAAAGAGGTAGGTATTTATAGACTGAGAAGCAAAAAAAAGGATAGAAAAAAGATTGGAAACGTGCCGCAACACACGGAGAAGCATTGCGAGACGATGCAAAGTGGCCTGCCATGCTGGAATGGTTGTGATACGTTGCAATTGATGCCACGACAAATTTAGCGTGACACTTTTCAAGTTTTTTTTGTTGTTTTCCTTTTTGTTATACGGAGTAACTTTTAATGCCAAACTTGAAATGAGGAAATATATCATAAGAAAGCTCTATAAGCGCTTTTAATCATATCCCAATTAGAATCAAATCAATATCATTTCTAATTTTAAAGATGTTATCATAGTAGTACAAGGGAGTCAATTTTGATCGATTTAGTATTTTATTCATAACTCTTTCGCTTTATATTGGAATTGGACTTATGGTATATCATTGGAAAGTTTTGTCCAAAGGAACCCAACCATATAAGAATTGCATAAAAATTATGAAGTGTGGAAACAAGATTAGCTCAATTTCAGACTACGATTATGAGAAGAAGAAACGAGTTAAGGTTTGAGCAAGAAAAGTGTTTAGGCTATTAAAATGGTTTAATTTGCTTAAGAAAAGATAGTATATTAGGATGAAAGACTATTAAAGTAATTCTTTAGTCCATCACGCGAGCCTTTACATACATTGATTTAAATAGTTTCATTCTATTATTGGCATGTGATTCTTTTATTTACAAGAAAAAAAGGATTTCATTAATAAAATATAGTCAAATGACACTTACATATAATTCCTAAGAAATTAAGACTTCCACCACGAGTACTCATCTTAAAACTTAAAAAACTCGCTACTAGAACACAGGCAAATAAAGACGGAAAAAAATCCGTCGAAAACACCCAATTTTCCGTCGAAAAAACCCGTTTACGACGGAAATTCCGTCGAAACTGGTTGTCGCAATACCTTTTGTAGGAAAAAGGGCCTTTTTCGACGGAAATTCCGTCAGAAACACTATTCCGACGGAATTTCCAACGGAATTCAGCCCGTAAGAAGTGATTTTCAGGCCCGAGAAAGTCCTTCGCAAGTTTCCGACGGACAGTATTCCGTCGGTATGTTGCGACGGAAATTCTGTCTGAAAATTATTTTAAAAAAACAAAAAAAAAAGCCTCCTACCACCCCCGCCACTAGCCCACATCACCAGCAACCACCCCACACCACCAGACCCCACTGCACACCGACACCAACCACCACCACACACTAGCCCTTATCCAACATTCAAACACCACCACCGACACCCACACCAGCCCCTTCCCACCTTCAAACACCACCATCGACACCCACACCAGCCCCTATTCCACCTTCAAACACCACCACCGACACCCACACCAGCCCCTTTCGATCCCACCTTCAAACACCACCACACCAAAAATAAACCCTAAAAACACAAAACTTAGCAAAAAAAATCGAAAATAACCCCAATAATCGAAAATCAACCCAAAAATACGAAAATGGAGACAATAAAATCGAAAATTACCACACAAATACATCAAAACCAATATATCTACATATTTAACAAGAATTTCATACAGAAAATTAAAAAAAAAAACGATAAGTAAACCACAAAAATTAAAGTAAATATAAAATTATACAATTATCTAATAAAATTTATAAATTAACATTACAATTACATAAAAAATTAACTAGATCTACAATCTAACCCAAATTAAAACTAGATCTTATAGTGGCCTTCGTTCTTCTTGTTGTCGCCGTTGTTGTTGTGGTCGCCGATGTTGTTGTAGTCGTCGTTGTTGTTGCACGGTGGTTGTGGTGTTGTTGTTGGTGGTGGTGGTGGTGGTGATGGCAGTGATGTTGTTGGTGGTGGTAATAGAAGAAAGAGGGGATGAAATTGAAGGGGAGAGAAGAAAGAGAAGACGATTGAAGAGAGAGGAAAGGAGGAGAGAAGGGGCGGACGGAGGAAAGAGAAAGAGAAGAAAGGAAAGAATGAAGGAGAAGGGATGAGGAGAGAGAAAGAGAAGTGAAGGAAAAAAAGGGCGGATAGGATGAGGTTTAGGGTTAGGAAGTAAATAAATATTTTTTTTTCCTTTTTTTTAAATTACATGTTTTGACGGATTTATTTCCGACGGAATATTTTTCCCGTCAGATATGACCTTCTTCGACGGAATATTCCGTCGGAATGTCCAATTATTCCGACGGATTTATTTTCCATCGGAAATTTCGGACGGAATTTTTTAATTCGTCGAAATTATCGATGTCCGTCGGAACCGTCCGTCGTTATTTGACCTGATTCTTGTAGTGACTTCAATTGAAGCAATACAATATGTGAGTTTGCACTTGTAGACACCCATTTATGTCTCCCCAAAACCAAACCCAGTGATGAGTACCTTTCACGTCGAATCGTAATCGAATGAAGTGAAAGTGTGGAAAGTCTAGTGTTGTGGATAGTTTTAATTTCTTTTTTCTTCTCTCTGTTTTTAAAAACCTATTTTAATAAAACAGTCAATCTAGTTTGGTTGGTCCATGATATGGGTCCAATATTAGTGTAATTGGATAGGGCTTGAAAAGAGTTTTCCAACGATATATTATAAGCTCAATTCCGATGAATAATGAGGAAGTTATGGCCAAATTACTAAACCAGTTTGAGCCTTATATGCGGCCCAATGATCTAGAGGAGGGCCTAATATGGATTTATCATTCCTAATGCAATTAGGAATGGTTTTAGTCTTCTAGATTCTTCTAGAAGGTTCTTTTCATTCCTAATTCAATTAGCATTGATAAATTGACTTTTGTTGACTTTTTAGAGTTTTAATCAGAATAAAAGAGTGTTTTTGAGGAAAATACAATTTTATCCTCCTATGCGGTTAAATTCTATTTGATTTTAGAAAACGCGTCAAAACGGGATTAACGCCTAACGCCACTCATTAGCGCCTGGCGCCTGGCGCTAGCGTTAGTGCCTGGCGCTAATGTTAGCGTCTGGCACTAATGTTAGCGACTGGCGCTAATTGACAGCGTCGGCGCTAATCAAGTTTTATTTGCGTCAGAACTCTGATTTGTTTTTCTATCTTTTTAACTGATTTTCTCTATAAATAGCCTCCTAAAAACTCCGTTTTCATTCATCTACAATCTACAATCATCAACTTTCTCTAAAGCTAAGCTTCTCTCTCTCTTTTCTAAACCTACCTTTCTTAAAAAATTCCGCATTCACAAGACCTAGATACACCTAGCATTATTCGAAGTTGCCTTCGCCCTAGACGTGAAAGGTTTTAATTTTTGAGGGTTTGGTCCCAAATCTTTATTTCAATTATTATTTAATTTAGTTGTTTTAATTATTATTTTCCTCAAAGTTACTAACGTGTGTATTTTGTTATTAGAACGAGGTACGAGGCATCCAAGTAAGTTCTTTAATGGTTTTTATTGATGTTATTATGTAGAAATCGTGCTTAGGTTGTTGTTATGATTCCTAATGTTATGTTAGGGCGTTTTGATCTTCCTAGTATCATGTCTAGGGTAACTTTAATATCAAATATGCTTATTGTGATTCCTGCGATGCTTCCTATGTTCTTCCTAATATTTATGATTGTTAGTATCATGTTAGGGTTAAAGCTTTGATTTTTATTGTTTAGTAACATGCTAGGGTTTGTTATTAATCTTGTTAACATCATGCCTAGGATCTTGCTATTTTTATTATGGTTTAACATGATTATTTTAATGATTATTATGTTGCTTGATTATATTTTATTATTTATTGCTTGATCACACCTTTTATGCATGTTTTAAGGGAATTTGTACTTGTAATCACGCTTAATAAGATAATTAATAATCTTGTTTAGGGTTAATTTGATTATAATTCAAGTGATCGTCAATAATAGTTTGTTTGTGCATTATATTCAACCAACATAGATAAACAGGTTTAAAGTAAACCTATTGATTGCATGTTAGTCAGAAAGCGCACATGAATACGATCAGAATAAAGTAGAGGCCTATTATTAGGGCAGGTTCAATCTCTTTTAGGTTGGATTTGTACATTCATTTGCGAACTACCAGTCATGGTTCTAGACCTATTGGAGTTGACGATCTCTTGGATCGTTAAGGGGTGTAACCTGCACCTCGTGAACGGTTTACAAGTTCCTAAAACTTGTTGGCGACTCTTTTGCTCTATCTTCTTTCCCTTTGGACGCCATCGTACTTTAGTGTATGATCACAGTGGGGTTCAAGTTTGGGGTAATGCTTGAAATATTCCCTACAGCACTGATTCGGCTGAATGTTTGAGTGAAAATACTCATGTGGTCTTCCAGATTCTTATACAGATTATGAAAGCCTAGATCTTCAAATTTCACCATACAAACATAAAAATAAAATAAGCTCAAGAGGTAAATTATCATCTCAAGGATGAGATCTATTTATTGAAAGCAATTAAAAGATTTTTTAGGGCTTACAACCGGTAAGAACATCAGTAGAAGCCCCTATAGAAATTCACAATTGAAACCAAGAGGAAAAAAGATGGTAAAGATGGAGAAAAAAGGGAGAAGAGAGAAGGAGAACCTTCAACAACATTGAAAAAACCTAGCAATAGAGGTTAGGAAAAACCCTCCCAAGGTAGAAATCCTAGAGGAAAAAAAAACTCTCCCAAAGTAAAACCTGGAGGGAGCTATTGACATGTGAAATTAAAAGTATGATTTTAGAATAGAATCACAAACACATTATGTTGGGGAAGGAGCAACAAATTAACACAATATTGGGAAGAATAATATATAAAATACAAAATGATAATTAAAACACAATACAAGATTATTACGTGGAAAATCTCTCCTCAACAGTATAATATATAAGGGGTTGGGAAAAACCACGATCCTGATCTCCCGGACAAAAGCCACTTCAATAGCTATAATTTTACGATTGCAATCATCACAACCACAAATACAACATCAAATACAATGTGTATTAGGATAGTCTACGTTAAGTACCTCTAACATTGGTACTTATGCTAAATCTAAATAGTCCCTCACACTAATATTGTATTTTCTCTCCATCATTGTCTTTGGTGACGATGCATTAATTTACAAACAGATTGCGTTTCCAACATGAAGACATCGACGGCTTCAAATTTTTTTTTTTTTAAATATTATTATAGAGAAAAGCTTCAAACAATAATTAAGATTGATAATTTAAGAGAAACTCTAGTACAAGAAGAAACTACAAGACTGTTGAGATATATGATAATTAACCAGTCTAAAAATTCTAGTGTAGTCATCGACTACGGACGACTATGGAAGACTACGTTAATGGGTTAAATCTGAACCGTTGATTTATTAGTTGTCTAATCATAGCCACCCAATCCAACACCTAAGCTACACAATCATCCAAGGATTGTTTGATTACTTTTTATCTTTTCTTTTTTTTTTTTTTTTACACATATGAATATATTTTTTTTTTATTAAAATCGAAAAAAAAAAATTAAATATTTCATCTTCAACCTAAATCATCTTTCACATTATCAATCTTTTATGTCATCTTCGTTCATCCTAAAACCTTCATCTTCAACCAAAAACATTCATTCTCCAAAAAAAAAAACTAACAATTATATGATTTAAAAATTCATTAAAGTGTTGTTTGGTTAAATAATTAAGGATTAAAAATAAATTAGTTACACATAATTAGCTTCATCTTCAATTTTCATCATCAATAATGTTCAACGCAACCCTTATCAATGGATTATTAAAAGAAAAATCTCCATTGCCAACCTTAACCTTTATCATCAATTTCAAACTTCATTCATCAATAATGTGAAATTAGTAATTAAAAAAAATGTTAATCATTACATTAATATCTATGTTTTTTAGTCAATATAAATTGCAATATTACATCAATTACATGTTTTATGTCTAAGCCACCATTGATGAACAACAAGGGTTAGCAGTTATTTCCTTTTAAAAAAAACGGAAAATATGCGTGATAACTCATAAAAGTATCTTTTAGTCTTCAATTCTCCACCATCTTTTCCATAAGATAGAATCATGATATTTTATTAAAATAAGATTTTTTTAAAAATATTTCCAAAGGATGATATTCTTTATATTTAAAAAACATTTTACGTATAATATCTATACATGGATTTTTTTTTTTCAATAATTTTGCATACATTGAAATACTTAATTAAATTTGTCAAAAAAAAACTTTATTATATGTAGGAATATTCAAATTTAAATTTTCACATAACAAATTCTAACTATTTTTAATTAATACGAAGTAATTATTAATAACTAACATTGTTGTAACATAGGAATATCTTAAAATTTCGCTTTTAGATATCTTCAGTTTCACTTTGAGCGTATGCAAAATTTGAATGTTATTAGTCAATTAGAAGGATTGACAAATATAAGACTTAATCATTAAAATATAGATCACGTCGTATACAATTTTTTCCGTTTTGGGTACACCTAAGTTATATCTGAGCGTACCCTAAAACGAAGCGGTTCAATTTTTTATTTATTTTACAAAATATTGCTTGAAAAAATGTCGTGTATGCTCAATTTGAATTTGTGCTCTGTTTTAATACTACGTACTCTGTTTTTTAATCCGGATTTCCTCATCGGGTCTTGATTACTTGATCCAATAGCCCCGGTATCACATACTGAGCCCTTAATCACCGGCTCTCACCGATCCTGGGCTTCAAGAATGGTCGTGTCCTTCTAACTTCCGTAGTTGATCCATGAAAACCCGAGAAAATGCTCCAAAAGTGCAATTTCCTGTAAAACTCAACCAAAACTACGAAAACACTAGAAAACACAAATTAGTAATAAAAGTGGCCCTAAAGAGCCAAAAACACTACTAATTATGACCACCGGACGGGGGTAAAACACTATATAAATTGGACATATCAAGCTGAACGGAACTGATTGGAGCTGAACTGAACTGAATTGAATTAATTAAAGTTGTGAACTAAAATTAAGCTAAAGTGAACAAGCCCTGTACTACCATTTATAGTCAAGACTACCAAATATCTCACTATGTTGTCAGTGTTGTCCATATCCAAAGTATTACAAATAGACACCTGAACATCACAATTGGTATTACCACAAAAGTAAACGCAAGACTTATCAAAGCTAAATTTGCTCCCAACGCTCCGTAAAATTTATCAAGACAATTTTTTATACAAGTAGCTTGTACCGAAAGCCTCGCAAAATAAACTAGGTTGCCTGCAATGGCTAGATGAGATATATCAAGGTCTCTACAACTAACTCGAACAGCTTTCTTGGCTCTACATTTCACCTTATGTTCAATCAAGTGAGCCAATTGCTCCATACAAATAACATAAAGGTACGATGACAAGGGATCTTCTTGTCTAATAACTCTACTAGGGAAGTAGGAGAGAAGCTCATAGTTGGTTGATCATTCCACATAATCTGCATCAATGATTCCTAAATAAAAGACTAACGAAACCTATCATAGGCCTTTTTGAAATCAATCTTCACTGCCATCATTCCATTTTTCTCCCTGTATCCATCTCATCATTGTAGCATTTCTTCCACAATAGTTATATTATTAGTGATTTGATGTTTAGGGACAAAGCTAAATTGAGGATTTGTTCTCTTCATTTTATTTCAAATACTTATTACTTATTCTTTGATAAATTCAAATCAGTTCATACCAAATCAGAAAGATTCATATCAAATCAGACCAAATCAGAAAGATTCAGATCAGACCAAATCAGAACTTTTGATTATCATTTACTTATCGCTAAATATCATTAATTGTGTATTAAAAAATTAATAAAAATTACATATTTAAAAAGTTCACGATGAGACAAATCTAACAAGATCTATTTTGATAATGTTTTTATTTATAAATTAATAATAAAATACGGTCAAAGTTTAGTCAAATTATTAAAACAAATCAAACCAGATTAGAAATATTCATATCAGACTAAATCTATTTGTTTCAGGTGAAGAGAACAAGTCCTGAGTTAAAGAAATCAAATTAGGCAACAATGGTTTTAAGACAATTAACAATCACTTAAATGACAATTTTATAAATAATATTTCATAAATTTATAAGCAACATTGAGTTTGAGCAATAAGGAGGAATCATCAGATAAAAAGCTAAATGAGTTGAGAAGTTAGGATATTATTAGCTGAAGAATAAGGCTAAGAGCATCATTTTGAAGCATACCATAATAGATGAAGCAACACTTTGGCCCTGTTTGGTTTGATGTAAAAGGTTTTCATGAAAAATAAATTTTCCATTTTTTTTTTCCCATTTTTCTTTGTTTGGTTTGTTAAGGAGTGGAAAACAATTTTTCAAAGGTGGAAAATTTCATCCTTAATGATGGAAAACATTTTCCTTCCAAAAACAAGGGAAGCCACATTTTCCTCTCTCTTCCTTACCTCTTTTTTTACTTCCCTCTCATTCATCCTTACATTTCCACTCTTATTTTTTATTTTTCTTGGACTTTTCTTGTATGCAACCAAACAAAGGAAAACTAATTTACAATTGTGTTTTTCCTTGAAAATATGTTTTCTATGAAAACTAATTTTCCATTGAAAATGTTTTACATTAAACCAAACTGGGCCTTTGAAGCATACCTGAATACAAACACCTAGTTAAGCATCATCTCTGAGAATGAATGACAATTCATTCTTGTGTTTTAAAGCTGTTTTTAGGAGATCCAAAGACCTTTTTTTAATATGCAAGATCATTAAAAGCTGATCTTGTCAAAATGAATTCTGGAAATTTTCATGACATAGTTAAGAGAAGTATATAAACCAATTGGAAATATAAGCAATAACTAAGAGCATAGAAAATCATCTTGAATAGACACGATAGAACACAACAAAGTAGGGAGGGTATCTCTTTCTAAGGATGCTCAGTATTCATTTCAAGACGGTGCAAGTTTCATCTGAGTAGGCAAAATTTAAGACAAAACCAACAACCTTAACCTAGGACCTCGGTTTTTCCTTCTTTTCCTTGAACAGAGCTAGAAGAGAGACACCAGCAACCTTGACAACCTTAAATCGGACTCCAGGAATATCTCCCACGGCATGTCCTTTACGACCAAATCCAGCGATCAACACCTCATCCTGCACAAACCACAACTACTTAAGAATGGAAGGAATAACATAGCTAGATAATGTCAATTTCAAAGTCAAATACAACATAATAAGGTAACAAATATTAGACAAAATTCCACAAACTTCTGCATGATCCACATTTTCAGCATGATCTACACCCAAAGTCCCAAACACAAAGTTAAATTACATACATATAACAGAAGATCTTGAATTCTTCTACCAATCAGGTAACTTCTTTAGTAAAAGGGAACAGTTCAGCGCTCTTTGATAAGAAGTATGAATCAGCTATATCTTAGAACAGCTTTTTCTAGATGATTTGCTCATAAAAAGATAAAAATCCAACAGTTTATGACTGATCATAATTGCTCAAGCTAATATACTCTCCACCGCAATACTGTTATGATAATCTTAATCCACAAAAATAAAGCTGCACATGTACTGAAAATGAGTGGGAGCATGAGTACTGACAGAAGAATCAGATAAACCAGCACATAAAGAGTGCTAACTATCATGTTTTATATGTTTATGGATAAACTGGGCGCAAGAGTTTATGATATAAGAAAAGCATTGTTACTAATGTTAAACCTTCAGTATCAGATGCCAGTATTACTCCAAAGATTCACAACAGAATTCGAATGACATTATTTCTACAACAGTTAACAAATAACTAGAGATATTTAGACTTTAGAAATGGTTTATTTGCAAAATTTATCCCCCAAAGGCCCCAATAACAGAATTTGGAATTAAACCCGTTTACTGTTTTTCCCACATCACACAACCATATATTTGTATTTACAGCATAAGAAACAGACACACAACCAACCAACACTGCCACCAATATAGTTTTTCTAACTACCCTCTACCCTCAATACCAAGTCAGTTGCAGAAAGCAGAATCGAGAGAAAAAAGAAACAGATCAGAGAGACGTCAACCGCAGTAGAAGCATCAAATGGGGTTTCTAAAAGAGTTAATGTAATCACAAGAACTCACCATTGAAAGCTGAAGCAAGTACTTGAATACTGGCATGATTAGCAATAGATATTGGGAAGATAACAGATGAGATACATGATTAAAAGTGACGAAGAATGGAGAGATGAGTACGTTTAGTAAGAGCCTGATAGGAAGTTATGATGGAGTGGGACAACAGACGGTGGTCAAATTAGGGGTATAGTTGGGAAACTAATCTGACATTCAGACAGCTGCATATCTTGTATCTTTTCGTCAATAATAGATGATAAAAAGGTGTACCCACATTAAATCTAATTTTCATATTGTGGAGTTTATTCCACCAGCCAATGCTGTGCAACTGGTATCTTCAACTACAGCTCAAGATAATTAGCAAATATGACATTGATCAACTGATATGGTATAGCAATATTTTTTTAATAAGAGAAGCTCAAAAACCTTCAAGCAGTTCGATAATTATATCAACTACATTCACTTGGCCTTGCATTGAAAACATATACACCCTTGAAAAAGGAATAAGGCTTGCTTAAATCATAATATGGAATTGTAATAGGTGCACTCTACCTAGCATGAAGCAACACTATATACTAAAGGTATATATCTATTAAGACCAAATATTCTCTAATGATAACATGTGTTGAGAGAAGGAAGTTTACTGAAGCAGATCAAAAGTATTTAAGACTCAGTGGTACACATATGCTTCTACAGACAATATAATGATCAATATTCAGAAGAAGATATATCACATTATCATGTTCTCACACTACAACCTACCAAGAACAATAACCAACAGTTACCGCTAAGTGTGTGTCGAAAGGCACAAAATGCCAGCAAATTCACAACCGAGCAATTTATGAACCAGTAAGTGCATATGCTTGCAGACATTAATAAAATCGACTTACATTTTCCTCAATGAAGTTCAAACAACCATCATTGGGAACGAAAGCGGCAATCTTCTTTCCATTCTTAATCAACTGCACACGAGCACACTTTCTGATAGCAGAGTTGGGCTGTTTAGCTTCAATACCACTGCATCAAAAACTCTATGGATAAGTTCTCATACAAAAAAAAACATACATAATAAAAAGTAGTAAGCAGTGAGCTAGTGAGCTGAAATAATCCTACATCTTTTCCAAAACAATGCCCTTAGCATGGGAAGAGCCAGCGAACGGCTTCTTCCATTCATTTCCAAGATGTGACTTCTTGTAAGACTTGTCAGCCCACCTTTGCCTTCTGCGGTGGGACTTCAACTTGCGAGCAGCTCCCATTCCATGTGTCTTACTGCACAGTAACAATTTCACCCATTTTAACAAGAAAGAAAACTCCATCGAAAGAAAGAAAAAAGGAACAAAAAACAAAGTACAAAATTATACTCCCCAAGCACTTCTCCAAGTTCAACCCAAAGAAGAACCATTACTCTGATTACCGCTAGTCTCGTTTCACACCCATCAAACTCGATTATTCACTCAACTACAGCTCTATTTCCAACACACACATTACCCTAAATTCCATAAATCTCACAAGTCATACCCATCAAATTTGATGAATCCCTCAATCAAAACTCTAATTTCAACACATACAACAATATTATAGTTGTTCAACTACAATTACATAAAAATATCGATGCGCCGCCCCGGTGCAATATTTACCTAATTTCAATTACTACATAAATTCATAAACTTATACTTCAATCTAACGCAATAATCTTCCTAAAACACTTGAATACCACAAATTTGAAAAATTAAAACCCCAATAATTTATTAACAGTAGCATCATTAAAAGTTTGTTAAATTTTCTATACAATACAATGTAGCAAAAAACCAATTTTGAAATGAATATACAAATTTTTAAACCCCAAATTAACAGATGAACGAATTGAGAAATTTAATTTGAAGAACAGTAAAGCAAGAAAATGAATCAAAGTGCGATTATAGAGAGAGACTAACCCCATGATTGCAAGCTTTGGAGATTCGCGCCGACTGTGGTAAAGAGGCGAGGAAGAAGACTGACTGAACTCGGAAGAATGGTGAGCAAACAAAACCCTAATTCCGAGTTTTGGTTTATAAAAGGTTTTTTCTTTTCGTGATTTGGGCTTTAGAAGTTTTGGCTGAAGTATATGAGCTTGAAGTAATAGACATTAGACGGTGCCTTAAGGCCCAAATCTTGCTCTCATTACTAGTTGGTCATTATCATAAGCACATTTTCGAATAGATAAAGGCTCTGTTTGGGAGAAAGCTGAAAACTGAAACTGATTGAGTTAGCTGATTTTGACTAGCTGATTTTATTAACTGATTATATAAAAGTGTTTGGTAAATAACTGATAGCTTAAAGGTGATTGAGTATGTGAAATGACCAATAAGCTAATTGTGGGGTAGGTAGTTTAAATAGAATTTTAAATTAAATGAGGTTATAAGTGTCATTTCACAATAATTAATGAATAAGCTAATTGAAAAAGCTCCTAAAATGAGCTTTTTCAAAAAGAGCTTATTTAGTGGAATAAGCTCTTTCAATAAGCTTACTACCAAACACTTGTATTAGCTTGTTTGACTAGTCAATCAGCTAAAGTTAGTCAAATAAGCTAATATACCTCCAATAAACTAACTACCAAACAGGGCCAAAGTTGTCAAAAAGTGACCCGACCCCGTGAACCGAAATCAAAGTGAAGTATGTTTGGGAAATTAATGGCTCGTTTGGCATTGTTGTGTTTTTGTTTTTTGTTTTTTTTTTTAAAAAAAAATCGTATAATATGTACAGTATTATATACTAATTCAAAATGTGGTTAAATATTTAAAATCATAATAATAATTTTAAAAAGGAAAATTTGTTAAAAATAATCTCAACTTTCACGTATTCGCTTTAAATAATCTCAACTTTGGGGTGTATTCGCTCAAAATAGGCCCTAACCGGTTACTAACCTGTTATAATTAAAAACAAATCCAATTTTGTCGGAAATTCATGGGTTAATTTACAGTGTTTTGATTTGTTTTTAATTTGTCACCATCGAAATTAACCCATGAATTTAAGACCAGAACTTGATCCACAAAATAATTGTGGAAACACAACAACCGGTTTGCATCCGATAAGTTATAATTTGAATTGAACAAATAAAAAATTAAAATCCAATTTTGACCCCTATTACAGTAGCAATCGATCTAACCAATTAATCTGACTGTAAGTTGATGTGGACCAGAAGAAAGATCATATCTTAGGTAAAGATATTTTCCACAATTGGATAATAGAAATCATCTTCTATATTATTCTATTTTCATAAATAGAACATGAATAATACTACATATACTAAGATATATGCAAAATAATTTCTCTCTAAAAAAATCACAGTCATTTCTCTTAAGCTATGTTCACTTCACCTTATTTTTGCTGAACTAAAATTATTTTTACTAGAATTGAAATTATTTTTGCTGAACTTAAATTATTTTTTACTGAATTGGAATTATTTTTGCTGAACTTAGATTATTTTTACTAAACTAAAATTAATTTTACTGAATTGGAATTATCTTTGCCGAACTAAAATTATTTTTACTGATTTTCTATTATACTTCTTCTTTAAGTTTATTGATTTTTACTTAACTGAAATTATTTTTACCGATCTAATATTTTTTCTGAATTGAACTTATTTTTGCTAAACCGAAATTATTTTTACTTAACTGAAATTAATTTTACTTAACTGAAATTATTTTTTATTAAATATTATTTTTTTTTAAGATGAAGTGAAAAGAGCCTTAGTTGACAAATATTCCCATACTAAAAATATGTTAAGTGTTATAAAATATCGTGTGGATGACCATTATGCTCCTTATATCATTCCGGAATATTTTAAATATATGGTTTAATCTTATCTAAACATATTTGTGGATATCCATCTTGTATCACTCTAGAACTTTCTAGAGTTTAGGGTTTATTATTCTCCAAGCAAACTCTATCAATTATTGTACTATATATATATATATATATATATATATATATATATATATATATATATATATATATATATATATATATATATATATATATATATATATGTATATATGTATATGTATATATATATATATATATGTATGTATGTATGTATATGTATATATATATATATATATATATGTATGTATGTATGTATATATGTATACCTCCATAATATGAAATACAAGTAGAATGCACATTTCAATTCCCTCTCAATCTTTATATTTCTCTTTATTTTACAACACGTTATCAGCACCAAAGCTCTAATCAATATGTAAATTTTATTGTTGATTTCTTAGGTTAATGATTAATTCGTTGTATACTGAATGTGCTAAATTATACTCATTATTATCTTGTTGTGTCGCATCTTGGGAAGAAATTAGAAGGAGATTAATCTTGACCATGGGTTTTGATCTTTTAATAATGAAATAACATGTTTCAAGAATGTCATATCATTCCCAATCCTCATTAATTAATTTGGGTTTAGTACAAGGAGTCTCATGGTATTAATAATTTGGAATGTTAATGGTAGTGCCGCTTTATTTAATTACAAAGAACTGCTCGTATTATTTTTCGGTTGCATTGGTTTGTTTATCTTAATCATCTTTCTTGTCAAACACACGTTATCAACTATAGGGAATATTTCAAGCGTTAATCTCCTAGCTTGAACCCCACTGTGATCATACACTAAAGTACGGTGGCATCCAAAAGGGAAGAAGATAGAGCAAAAGAGTCGCCGACAATTTTTTTAGGAACTTGTAAACCGTTCACATGGTGAAAGTTACACCCCTTAACAATCCAAGAGATCGTCAACTCCATAACGTCATGAGCCAAATAAGGGTTCGGGAATGAAGGTACAAATCCAACCTAACAGAGATTAAACCTGCCCTAATAATAGGCCTCTACTTTATTCTGATCGTATTCATGTGCGCTTTCTGACTAACATGCAATCAATAGGATTACCCTAAACCTGTTTATCTATGTAGGTTGGATATTAATGCACAAATAAATCTATTATTGGCGATCACTTGAATTATAATCAAATTAACCCTAAACAAGAATATATAAATTATCTTATTAAGCGTGATTACAAGTACAAATTCCCTTTAAACATGCATAAAAGGCGTGATCAAGCAATAACAATAAATATCAAGCAACATAATAATAATAATAATAACAATAATAAAAATAATCATAATCATGAATCATAAAAATAATCATAATCATCATGTTAAAGCATAATAATAGCAAGATCCTAGGCATGATACTAACAAGATTAATAACAAACCCTAGCATGTCACTAAACAATAAACATCAAAGCTTTAGCCCTAACATGATACTAACATGAATAAACATCCTAACATGATACTAGGAATCAAAATAACAACTTAAACATGATTTCTACATCATAATATCAATGAAAACCATTAAAATACTTACTTTGATGCCTCGTACCTCTTTCTAATAACAAAATACACACGTTAGTAATTTCAAGGAAAATAATAAACAAAACAATTAAATTAAATAATTGAAAGAGAGATTTGGGACCAAACCCTCAGAAATTAAACCTTTCACGTTTAGGGCGAAGGCAACTTCGAATATGGCTAGGTGTATCTAAGCCTTACGAATGCGGAATTTTGTATGTAAAAAGATAGTTTAGAAAAAGAGAGAGAGCAATCAAGAAAATCTTGATGAGAGTTGGTGAAAATTGGAGAAGAGAACTGGTTAATGAAAACGGAGTTTTTAATACGTTATTTATAGAAAATCAGCCAAAAAGATAAAATATCAAAACAGAGTTCTGGCGCACCTAAAATCGAACCAGCGCCAACGCTGGCTATTGGCGCCAGGCGCCAGGCGCTACAGCTGGCGTTTGGCGCTGATTCAAAAAATCACGCGTTTTCTTAAAATCAGATAAAATTGCCGTACAGGAGGATAAAATTGTATATTTTCCTCAAAAATGCTCTTAGATTCTAATTAAAACTCTAAAAAGTCAACAAAAGTCAATTTATCAATGCTAATTGAATTAGGAATGAAAAGAACCTTCTAGAAGAATCTAGAAGACTAAAACAATTCCTAATTGCATTAAGAATGATAAATCATATTAGGCCCCCTCCCTAGATCTTTGGGCCGCATATAAGGCTCAAACCAGGCCCAGTTTAGTAAATTGGCCATAACTTCCTCAATATTCATCAGAATTGGGCTTATAATATCTCGTTGGAAAGCTCTTGTCAAGCCCCATCCAACTACATTACTATTGCACCCATATCATGGACCAACCAAACTGGATTTGGTTGTTTTCTTAAAATAGGTTTTCAAAAACAAAGAGAAAAGAAAAGAATTAAAACTATCCGCAACACTAAACTTTCCACACTTTCACTTCATTCGATTATGGTTCGACGTGAAAGGTACTCATCACCGGGTTTGGTTTTGGGGAGACACAAATGGGTGTCTACATCAACCAAATAATCTCCCAATCAATTTTCACCTTATTTCAATTATTACATAAACTAATACTTCAAATCCAAAATGAAACAAAATTCAACAAATTTGAAGTATGAATATCCAAATAGCTTTAAAACGGGCATCATTGAAAGTTTCTTAGATTTTCCAAACAATTTTGAAACTAACAGATGAACAAAGAGAAATTTGAAGAACGATAAAGCAAGAAAACGAACAAAAGTGCAATGGAAAAAGCAACAAACATTTTACAGAGGAGAGAGAAAAATCGAGACTAACCCCATGATTGCGAGCTTTGGAGATTTGATGACAGAGGTGAGATGAGGCGAGGAAAAAGACGACTGAACTCGCAAGAATGGAGCAAAACCCTAATTCTTAGTTTTGGTATTTATAGTTTACAAATATATTTTTTTTAAAATAGGTTTTTTTAATTTTTTTTTTAATTTTTTTTATTGGAGTTGATTTATATGGGCTAGAAGCAGTAACAGATAGTGCCCGATGGCCCAAATCTTGCTCTTATTTATGGGCTGTTCATCGGTCCAAAACTGGACCAGATCGAATATTAAAAATTTGAATTTCAAGAATCGAAGATCGAATTGAAGCAAATTTAAAAAACGACTATTTCACCAAATGCCACTGAGTACTTAAAAAATTCACCAAATGCCATCAAAGTTTTCAAAATTCACCAAATGCCATCGAGCTTTTAAAAACTTCACCAAATGCCATTAATGACTAATGGTCGTTAACTCTGTTTGTCATTAAGATTAAATCATGACACGTGTCATGATAAGATTAGTTCATTTTAATTATTTATTTTAACTAGCCTTCTGGCCCGTGCAATGTGCGGCTTGTTCATAGAAAATTGCATTGAGAGATGAGTGAGGAAATACCGATAAATAATTATGAGTGTAATATACTAATATGTAACTGAAAACATAATTAAAGAGATAAAAATTTTGGGACTTTAATTTAAAAGGAGACTTAATAGAAAGAAGATGGAGGGACTAAAATCAAAGAGAGAAAATAAAAAGGTTGAATTAAAGAGGGGAGATGAAGATAAAGTGTTTAATGAAAGAGTTAAGAACAATAAAAAATATCAAACGACATGTGGCATATTGAGTTGAAGAAGATTATAGGGAAGTGTAATAGAATGATGACATATGTCTTTTTTGGTTTTCTTTTTTAAATACTAAGTATAGATAGATTAATAAAAATAATGCGAGTATTTTTTTTCTTGATTTTTGTGGCAAAAATAACTCGGGTATAGTTTGGCGGGTCATTTTGACCCTTTATGGATACAAATTAAGCTCGGAATTGACAAAAAAAAATGTAAATGCTCCATTTTGTGTTTTGAAAAATATTTTGATTAACGTGTCATTATTTTTTAACCATCAAAATTGATCATGTAAGGTTTGGGGGTAATTTTGACCTTTTATGGGTACAAATTAAGCTCAGCATTGGCCAAAAAAAAATACTTCGTTTTACGTGTTTAAAAATATTTCGCTTAGTGTGTCATTATTTTTTAACCATGAAAATTGATTGGGTAAGGTTTAGGGGGTCATTTAGACCCTTTATGGGTTCAATTCAAGCTCGGAATTAACAAAAAATAACATATATTTTCCCCGTTTTGTATGTCGAGATCGTAATTTTTTTCAGGAAAAAAGCAAAACGGGGTATTTACATCATTTTTTTTCTTCCAATTTTGAGTTTAATTTTTACCCATAAAGGGTCAAAATGACCCCTAAAACCTTACCTGAACAATATTCGTCACGAAAATTGAAAAAAAGTATTAATTTTATTCATTAAAATAAATAATTATTGTGTATTAATTTTAAAAAGTAACGACATTTGGTGAAATAATTTTCCAAAGTAATGGCATTTGGTGAAATAAGAATTGCATTAACAGAAAATTAACGTGCATATGCTATTAGTGGCACGAGGTGTCATTGTATGGTTTGTCAGTGACATTTGGTGAATTTTGAAAACCTTAATGGCATTTGGTGAATTTTATAAGTACTCAGTAGCATTTGGTGAAATAGTCGTTTAAAAAATGAACATTTTCTTGCTATTGGATAATTATTCATTTATTCTTACAAAATTAAAAGTTGGGAAAGTTTGATGCAAACAGAGTTTCCTAAATTGTACTTGGAAAAAACAAGGACAAGGAGCTCATTTACTATTGGTCCATCTTCTCTTCACCTTATATTTTCCAAACTTAAATTATATTGTCGAACTTAGGCTCCGTTCTTTGGAGCTGCTCTGCTCTGCTGAAATCAAATCTGCTCTACTCTACTCTGCTCAAAAGAAATCTGCTCGGCTCTGCTCTGCTCTGCTCTACTGCTTTGCTCTATTTAATAATAACAACAATAATAATTAATATTCAATAATAATAATTAATATTGTTTTGATGATAATAATTTATTATTTTGAATAATTATAATAATTATTAATATTAAAATAATTTTAATAATTAATAATAATAATAATTAATATTTATTAATCATAATAATAATTATTATCAATAATAATATATAATATTAAGAATTAATATTTAATAATATTATTAATTAAAAATTTCTAATAATTATAACAATTCTTTTAAAAAAATAAATAATGATAATAATAACAATTAATAACAATTTCTTTTATAAACATTTGATATTAGAATCACAATATATGTGTAGAAATATTTTATGTGGGTATTGATTGTTAGTTCATTGAGTTGAATTATTTTTCAAATCTTTCCATACATTTTAAGATTTTTTAAAATAAGAGGTTGTTTTCAAGTAGTACTTTGTACATTATTATTATTTTTAGGGTAAAAAATATATGATTAAGACAAATTTATAAGTAAAATCATTATTACTCATTAAATCATTTTATTTTATAATTTTTGTGAAATAAATATAAGTAAACCGTTGTCTTTTATCTTTCTAATATTAACATATGTTAAATATGGTACACATATATTTATGTTTTCACTCACCTAAATCGTATATGCACTTAATAATAATAATAATAATAATAATAATAATAATAATAATAATAATAATAATAATAATAATAATAATAATAATAATAACAGTTTTAACAACAACAACAATAATAACATTAATAATAGTATTAATAATAATGTTGAAATTTGCTCTGCTCTGCTCGGCTCGGCTCTGCTCTGCTATCCTGAAATCAACTCTGTTCTGTTGAAATTTAATCTACTCTGCTCTGCTGACCCCTGCTATGCTCTACTGTGCTCAGAAGCTCAAAAGAACAGGGCCTTATATTATTTTACTTAACATAAATTATTTTGCCTTTAAAAAAAAAAACACTTAACATAAATTATTTATATTGACCAAATCAAAAGTCATATTTAACGCCATTTTCATGCTCCAACTTGATGTGATATTAATTAGAGTTATATATTACTTTGTGTTTATCTAACATTAATACTGCATTGCTTCTCGATGATTGAATTGTAATTAGTTAGAACATGCATATTATACTTCCTATATACTTTGTAGGGAAAAGACTACACATACAATGGTTGTATGTGATAGCTCACATACAACTTGAGTTGACATATTTCTAGAAATAAATTCAAGGAGGATGAACATACAACCTGAGTTGACATATTTCTAGAAATAAATTCAAAGAGGATGAAGGGTGTCTATGCTAGACTTATTGGGGAAAGGGTTTGGAAAAAACGAAGAAGAAAGCATGAAATCTTGGTGAGAAGCTTGCCTTGTGCATTTGTTTCATCATTACCCTCATTTTTTTTTTGTCAATCACATGACTCAAACTCGATTCAACATGCATGGATGGAAGAAGGTAGGATTAATGAAGGTTTTGATATGGAGAAAGCATGTAGAGAATGGAAAGATGATGTAGATGGGGATATATAGAAGAATTTAGGAATAAAGTGGACCCCAACTCAAATGACGGAAAGAGCGATTTACTGCACTGAACTAATTGGAGCTAAACTGAATTGAACTGAACTGAACTGATTGAAGCTGAACTGAACTGAACTGAACTGAATTGAGCTGAAATGAATATATTATGTGAAAGGGAAATTAAGAGCTGAACTGAACTTATTTTATGTGAGAGGGAAATTAAGAGCTTAACTGAACTGAACTGAACTGATTGAAGCTGAACTAAACTGAACTGAACTAATTGGAGCTGAACTAAATTGAAATTAAGTAATTGTGAACAGACCCTAATTAAGTTCAGTTCAGCTCAGTCAATCAGAACAGGCCCTAAGGGCCTATTCACATTTACTGAATTTCGATTCAGTTCAATTCAGTTCAGTTAAGATCCAATCAATTCAGTTCGTTTCAGCTCCAATCAGTTCAGTTCAGCTCCTAATTTCCTTCTCTCATAAAATATTCATTTCAGCTCAGTTAAGTTCTGTACAATTTAGTTCAATTTAGTAAATGTGAATAGACCCTAAATCTTGCATATATTCTACTTTTATTGTATACGAAGTATATAACTAATAAAGTTTTTATTTAGTTTTAACTAATAATCAAAAAATAATAATTTAGTTTTAACTAATAAAGGTATATTCCACTTTATTGTAAATACTTTTTTTTTTTTGAAAGATTATTTATTGTAAATACTAATCTTACATAAATATTTAATTAGTTCCGTCAAAAAAAATATCTAGTTAGACTAAGATATTTATTTATTTAGTTATATACAATTAATCTTAAATAAAGATTTATTTACTTTAAGTGTTAGACTAAGAACGGTATCAATGCAAATATATTCCACAAATTTAGTGGAGTATATACAATCAAATATATCTTTATTTATGATCTAGTCATATAATATCATATTAGTTGACTGACTTGTAGCCTAATAATTAAAAAAAAAATCTTCTTAAACTCACGTTTAATGCAATAATCACAGAATATATATATAAAAAAATCTTCTTAAACTCACGTTTTTTTTTTTTTTTTTTTTTTTTTTTTTTTTTTTTTTTGGGGGTGGGGGGGGTTTCATCTTCAACCTAATTAAAATCATGTCTATAGCTTCAACATCCAATAATGACAGATGATTATTCACGAATTCATATGGCTGATCAAATTAAATATAAAATCATGCCTATTCTAACAATTAATCACGAAATAATAAGATATAATCCATTACAAACTCTGATCTTAAGAAAATTGAAGCATATATGTAATGATTATACATTAATATTAATGAAAACTTATATAATTTGATAATTTTTAGATGTATTTTGGATGATTAATGAAAGTTGAAGGTTAAATTGGATGGTTTTTTTTTTAAAAAAAAAAAATCATAATTTGAAAAGAAAAAAAAATTACCCTTTAAAAGTAAGAAAACAAACAACACTTTGTTGACGGGGTGCTGACTGGTCATGACTGAAATAAGGTGTAAATTAGATATTGCGGAGTATAATTTTTCAAAACTGTAATATTCAAAGGCTAAGATTAAGCAACAACCATAATAAACGGTTTAGATTTAATCTCTTAGCGTAGTCGTCCATAGTCGTCCGTAGTCGACGACTACATACGCTAGAAGCTTCCTTAACCAGTCACATACAATAATGTAAAACAACAACATTTCTTGCTAGTCAATACATGACATAGCTTAGTCACCCAAAATATAGCACATCATACAAATTGTAAAAACATTCCAATAGGTAATATACTTTTATTTGGCATATGATTAGTCTCCAAGATAGATTAATAACCATCTTCAAGCTCGTCATCATACGTTTTCTCTCCAAATTTACGCTGATGATCATCTCCTCGAACAGTCGTCATGGGATGATAGTAATGAGAGGCTTAAAATAGACTCCAATCGATGTAAGAAAGTTGGAATCATGGCTGCCATAAAAACCACCAAACTGATTCTGAGGCCCAAATTGGAACTTAAACCACTTCATCTCGCTGTTGTACTCAAGACATCCAAAACTCCCGCAGCTGCGCTTATTTGTTACAAATTCTAGTTCTACAATACAGGAGGAGCTGAACTTCCCTCGAATACCAGTTATATACTCTAATGGATAATCAAGCATAATCTGCAAATAAAGTAACAAGTAAACTAGTATTAGTCTTTTTTTTTTTTTTTGACATAGAAATATTAGTCTCTTAAATAAGCCAATTAAATATCTTAGTCAACATGTTTCTCAAAAAAAAAAAAAATATCTTAGTCAACATGACATTTTCTTAAATAAATTAGTAGGACTAATATATAAAAGTTGCTGACTATTTACAAAAATGTCACTAAATAACATTTTTTTAATTATCATGATGATAGACTTATACTTTCTAGTATAAAATATATATATGGATGATATGAAATACATTGCTTGCAACAAATTATCTTTCTCTTTTTTTACTCTTTAACTTCTTTCGATTTTTCTCATGATAAGATACAATTTATTTTTCTTTTCATTTGCCACTTACAAACGAATTTTACTTAGATATTAGTGATTGTCACATCATTGCATATAAAATGAAATTAGATAGTAAATTGTATATAAAAATAATAAATAGGAAATTTTCACTTTTACCACCTCCAAAAACGGACTTATTGACTTTTACCACCTATATAAAAAAAATTTATTTTACCACCACATAAAAATAAATAAATAAAAATATGTCTTTTACCACCAATATAATCACCTCCAACTAACGGATTTCGTCCATAAATTTGTTAGTGGGCCTGCCTTTCACACGTGTCACTACAGTTTTGAGTAAATTATTTTAAAAAAAAAATTCTCAAAAAAAAATTCAAAAAACCCTAGCCATCAACTGGTGGTTGTTGCCGCCGCCAGGACCCCCACCGCCGGACCGGCTACTAGCACCATCGCCAGACCGGCTACCAGCCCCACCACCTATTCGCCTAACACCAGCCACCGACCACTCCACAATGCACAAGCCACTACCACCGGATTTCGACCCCTTTTCCACCAATTTCCAGCCTCAAAATCCTAGCCACTAAATTCCGACTACCCATAAAGCCCCCTCCTAATTCCAACCACTCTTAAAACCCTAGCCACAGCCAAATTTCGCACTCCTAAAACCCTATCTACCACCTAATTCCGACCATCTCCCTAGCCCACACACCAAATTCTAGCCCCTTTTTAGCCCCACACAAAATTCTGACTGACCGAGTAAAAAGTTGATTTCGTTGCCGGTTGGTTGACATGGAAGATCGGGGAAGATGAAGAACAAACGTCAGAAAGTTGGGCCCTACTAACGGATCCATGGACGAAATCCGTTATTTGGTCTAATTTTTGGAAATTTTGTTGATGGTAAAATAATTTTTTTTTATATAGCTGGTAAAAGCCAGTAAGGCCCTGTTTGATTCACCTTAATTTTGCTGAACTGAAATTATTTTTACTGAACTGAACTTATTTTTACTGAACTGAACTTAATTTTACTGAACTGAAATTATTTTTACTGAACTTAAATTATTTTTACTGAATTGAAATTATTTTTACTGATTTTCTATAATAATTCTTCTTTAAGAAAACTGAATTTTACTGAACTGAACTTATTTTTACTGAACTGAAATTATTTTTACTGAACTGAACTTATTTTTACAAAACTGAAATTATTTTTACTTAATATTATTTTTTTAAGGTGAAGAGAACAGGGCCTAAGTCGTTTTTTGGAGTTAGTAAAAGTCAAATTTCCTAATAAATAAATTAAATATAAAAAATTGAAAGAAATCAAAATGTCAAATGTTAAACCAATAATGTAAAATTGAGATATCTAGCAATTAGAATTGTAATTTAATTTAATTTCTATAACGATGGCGTTGAAAAGGATAAGAGATTGAACCACTTCAAAGCTATATCCGCTAAAGCTAGAACTGTCGAACATAGGAGACATAACAAAGCACCCATCATCAACATACTGAAATTGTATGGAATTTATGCCATCTCCATGAGAAATAAATACCTGCCCATATGGCCCATATTGTACGTATGCCTGGGGGTTTGGCTGCATCAAGCCATTGAACCCCTGAGGTTGATATTGCAGTGATTGGGCCTGAACAGGAGTTGGAGCATGGAAGACTGGAATAGGAGTTGGGGTGCGAATTGCCTGACTTCCACTGGAGGTGGCCGTGTTGGTATGTTGGGAGAGAGAGTGATGTGAAAAATTATCCGGCATAGTTGGGGTTGAAGCCGTGTCCGAGTGGGCAACGCGTTCCCGCTGCTTATGCTTAAGATACTCTCTTGCGTCCTTCCATCGTCTGGACGATTCAGGCTCTTCTCTACGAGGCTGCCTACCCCTCCCCCCAGCCGACTGCGTTTTCGCCAACAAGTCAGAGAAATTAGTCTGCGGTACTCTCGGGGACCTTCCAGTCAGCCTCCGAAATGGAGTGTTTCCAGCGTCCGTTGCATGGACTGTTTTGCTGTGTGTCTTTCTTGGAGCCCTCTGTTCCTCTCTCCTGGGCGGCTGCCTAGAGGTAGAGGCTCCGTTTTCAATTTCCTTTCTGAGTTTGTTAAGCGCGGCCTTAAGAGAGGCTGCAGTAAAGGAAGGATCATCAACTTCTTCAAATGTGGCTATTAGAGGATCACTAGTACGGATCGTAGGGATTATATCCTCTACATGTCCATCCTCGCCTGGATTAGGTGTCTGACCGTCTATCTCCATAACGTACGAGTATCCCCACAGACGGCGCCAAATGTTTCGGGTCTTTTTTGGATCTCCTGGGATACTGGTCACGCTTTGCTGGTAATACGTTGGTCCCACCTGCAAAACCACGAATATTCCGTTCAACGGAATATTCGCCTCCGATGATCAAGTCAGTGATCAGAACGGAAAAAGAGCTAGAGAGAGAAAAGAGAGAGAAGTTGGAGCTATTTAATGCTCTGTGTTTTCAATTGTCCGAAAAAATCCCCCCTCATCATAAATGATTGGGGTATTTATAGGGGTGGGATTCGTGCCCCTCTAGGGTTTATACCCTAGATTTGCGTGACGTGATTGGCTGCGCAATCAGCGATCGCCACGTGCCCCTCTAGGGGCGCCGTTTTGCGGCTTTCAGTGTCATCTCTCAGAATTTGGGCCCTGACGTTGTTAGGGCTTTTTGGCGTGCTCTTTTTTAGAAGCATCTTCCCGTGGTACACTTGTCGCCCTATAGCTGGGCCACGTGTCACCATGGGATTGGCCTGAGACCTTAAAAACTCTGGATTGCGTGGCATCTTCCCGTGGTGACACGTGTCACTCCATAATTGGGCCACGTGTCACTGTGGGATTGGTCCACGTATACGGGGTATTTTTAACCTCAACATTTGCCCCTCAGAGGGGATGGCTCGTACGCTAATAGGCCGGCTCCTCTGACCTTTGATAGCCTTGGCGCGTACAGATGTTTTAGCGGTTTGTCGACTTTCTGTCCGCCTAACATTTTTAAGGCGAACGCCTGTCTATTCGAGCGGCGCGGACGAAGCTGGGCTGTCGATTTTTGCGGCCGTCTTGCCGTTTCGGAATGAGCCTTAGTTCTGCCAGCTTTCCCTTGGACGATCCGTTTATTAGGTCGTCCCTTCCGTCTATTTTGACGGAATTGCTCCTTGTCCTTCCAAATTCTAGGTCACTTTTTTCAAATTGTAACCGTTTAGCTAAGTTGGGCGGAAAAGTTGAATTTACCATCTTACCCCATAAATTTTTCCTATATATACAACGACTTTGACTTCATTTCGGCACTTTGGAACTTTACATTTCCTAGAGAGAAGTCAGAGCTCCTAGAGAGAGAAAGTGTTTTTTTTCCTTTGAATCTTCAAGAGCTCCGCCGCGCCTTTGAGTTTTCCGGTGACATTAGTTGAGGTTTCCGATCAATCTTCAAGTTTCTCCGAGTTTTCAACACGTACAGAGGTAGGCCGCCTGCATTTCTTTTCCTTGTCTTTTTATTTCTTTGTTTATTTAAAAGCTGGCTCAACACTCGGCTTCGTCCGTTTCTCCTCATGAGGTCGGCCATTCGCCTGGGACTGAGGAGTCTAGAGTGGACGGAGACGAGTTGTCTCCTTCATGGAGTGGGTCCATTTCTAGTGTGTACCAACTCATATCCACCCATTCTTCTCTGTCCCTGCAGTCGAACATGGCACAGACGATGCAAACGCACGACTGTCACGCGGCCAGAAATCCAGACGGAAGTCTGGTAAACCCTAGGCCGCCTTATGACCCAAACAGAGTTAATGCTGAGACCCCTTCCACTACTCCTACGACCGCTTCCACGGGCACTCACTGCTCGGCCGTGGAGGTAACTTCCTCATTTGAGGAGCGTCAAAGAACTCAAGGCGCTCCTTTAGTGGGAGGAACGTCCGGGATAACTCCGGAGTTGAGGTTCCCCCAATATGCCAGCGCGGTCATGGATGGGGCCGAGTTGCTACTCTGTGAGGGGCCTCCTTCCTCTTCTCGAGCGGACTCTTATGCGTCCGTCCCACTCCTTCAGAACTTTATCTCCGATATGGCGGGTCGGACAGACCAAGAACGGGGATTTCTCTTAACGAACCGTCCGACCTGCCCCTTCGCAGAGCCCCTCCTACTGGGAGTCAGGCGGTCGGTGCCAAAGATAAGGGCAAACGGCCAATTGAAGACACAATCTCCCTCTGGGGCGGCCATAGCTCTAGGAGCCGCAGCTCGACGGAGGCAGCTCACCTCGATAGAATGCTTTCCTCCGAGTTTGGGAGCGCTCCTCAGCGAGAGGAGGGCGAAGCTGAAAATGCGGCCGAGGGTGGAGCGGCGGCCGCAGAGGGCGAAGAGGCGGCCGATGAAGAGGTTGCCAATATTGACAACTTTAAGGATCCGTACGCCTGCATGGTGGGTAGCACGGCCTTGGGCTACCTGAACCACAACTTTGAGGAATACAAGGCATTCCTCCTCCTCGGGGAAGGATTTGAGATCCAGCCTCCAAGGAAGTCTCGCGCCTTGGCCGCCTGGGAAGAAGAGAGGCCGTGCCAAAGATCCTTCAGCGTCTACAGGGCGGCCTTAGACGTTGGACTGCGCATCCCCCTCCATCCTTTCGTCCGCACAATCTTGGACGAGTATGACATAGCTCTCTTCCAGCTGATGCCAAACAGCTGGTTGAACATTTTTGGATACCTGGTGACGTGCATCTGCAAGGGTTTCGTGCCAGACTTTGCAGTTTTCTGTGAGATGCACTCACTGACTAAGCTGGACGCGGATACGGACGACTGGCTTATCTTGAGCACCACTAGGGATTACATGGTGGTGATGGACCGCGTCTCCAAGTGGCGTGACTGGAAGCACCGATTCTACCGCGTCAAAACTAAGGACGTCGAATTTAACTTGCGGATGAATCGGTACAATGCTGAGCCAATTAAACTTGGACGCGGGGATCTCAAGCCCGATAAGCCACCCGTCCACCCCAGCCAGGAGCACCAGCTTGAATATTTCAAAGTCAAGCGGGTGAAAAGGAACGGCAAGACTGAGCGCGTTCCAAGTAACTGGGTCCCTTTATCCGGCTGGCTGCGGGATCCCACCTTCATGTACGCCTACGGCCTATACAGAAACCTGCCCCAAGGTGGACGCACAGACACATATTCTTACACTTACACATAATATTTGATCTTGAAAAATCTTCTAACTCTTTTTCTTCTTCTTTCAGCTGAGGCGTACAAGATGCTGGACAAGGAGCAAAAAGGGGAGGTCAACATGTCCGAGATTGACCTTGCTCGGTACAAGGCTCGCCAGAGACTGTACGAGCAAACTAAAGGAGTAAGTAAACCCATCTAGCTTTCTTTCTTACGTCCGTGTATGCATTACGGAAGAGATCTTCTTCCTGACTAGGCTCGGACTATTATATTATCTTGCTTTCTTTTTCTAACTTTTGTTTCTACAGCTGGCCACTCCAACCCCCAGGTCCAAGCGGAAGCAGTCGTCTCCTGCGTCCAAGACGGATCAGGACGGCAAGGCCTCTAAGCAAAGGAAGACGGTCGCATCCAAGACCACTTCCACTTCTGCGGCCAAGACGACGTCGCGGACTGTCTCAAGACAGTCCAAAGGAGAACAACCCCGACTGAGTGATAGCGGGGCCTCCAAGTCCACGGATCCGGGCGCCATGACGGATCATGTTAGGTCCGAGAAATCGGACTAGGGGTAAGTCGACCCAGGCAAAACCGACCGGGCCAGAAGTGACTCCGCCCGTCCAAAGAGTCAATGAATCTGATTGGCTTGATGCCAATCAGTCGGCCGGCGATCAGCCTGGCCGGACGGGGGAGGAGAGTAATGAGCTGGCGCCGCCCCCGTCATTCACTTTCAACCTCCCAACTCCTCCAAGCTTCTCTGATGGTCAGTTCCAATAACTTTTCTTCTTTTTTTTTTTTTTTTTTTTTTACTCTTTGCGTCCATCTATAGACATTGCAGAGGAGCTACAAATGAAGCTGCCCGGCCAGTCCCTTACTGGAGCGGACAGGAAGGCAATGCGGGAGGCCATGGCTCGGGCCGTCCCTGCTGAGCAGCGAGACAAGTTGCGGGGAATTCATGAGGGCTTCCTCGGCCCCATGATCAATTGCAGCGCTGAGGTAAATCTTTCCCTCAAATGCACTTAGCCAATTTTTCGCTCATTTTGCTAACACATTTACCCTGTACGCAGCTCTTCTTGCGGCTGAATACCTTCCTGGAATGGAAGGACAAGGAGAACGAGCGGCTGAAGCATGCCTGGGCCTTGTTTAAAAAAACCCAGTATGCTGTTACTGGGGAGGCGGCCATCCAGCGCCGCTATTTTGAGACCCAAATCAATGCGCTGTCCGACAAAGCTGCACGACAGGTAGAGGATTTGGTGAAGCTGGGCGAGGCCCTAAAGCAAGAGTCCTTGGCCAGGGATGCCATGAGACAAGAGAGGGACCAAGCCCTACTGGACGGCGAACGCTGGAGGGCAAGGTTCGAGGCCTCCAAAAAGCTCCAAAGTGATGTGGCCTTGGCCCAAAAACACTTAAAGGAGGCCTTGGACGAGTCGGACACTTTGAGGGCCGAGGTGGAAAGTTTAAAGAAGTCCGTTGAGGACTTGACTCTCCAGTTGCAAACACCTCAGGCCCCTAGCACAGACGAGGTCGTCCGCATTGAGCAGAACACTGAGGATAGGCTGAAGAGTTTCTTCTTCGAGGCGTTCGAGCTCATGGTGGAGGATGGGGAGGCCGCCTACTTTCAAGAGCGCTTCACTAAGCGCCTCAACTTCGTCTGCCTCAGGGAGGAAGCTAAGAAGGCTGGCCAGCCTTCTCCTGAGCTGGACGCCACACCAACAACCTCAGAGGATGAGGAAAATCAAGTGGTGGACGGCAATGATGGTGAAGCGGAGAGCAAAGAGGTACCAGCTGAGGACGCCTCTCCTGCAGCTCTTCAGGATCCCATCCCAGTCCAAGACTCAGCTTCTGCTCCGGCCGCCCCCTGACTTTCAGCTTTCTATGTTTTTAAGCTCTATTTATGTATAGTTTTCTTGAATTTTTCAACCGGCTTTTTGAGCGGTTTTTATGTAAGATATTTTACCGCCTTTTGAGCGGCCCTTTTATTGATTTGGCTTCCGATTTTGCTTCATACTTTGCCTATTTTATACTTAACGAGTTTTTTGCATTTTTATACGCGTACAATTAGGGGGGTATGCCCCTTTATTCGGCGTTCGCCTAGTCCATACTTTGGGTGATTTGATTGGCTTGGTAGAATTTATACCTTAGGTGGTATGACTTTTACCAAGTTAATCAAATCATAATAATGATTGCCCTTGGACTTGGTGGTACGCCGAATCAACACATAAATTGTCCGTTCGATGGGCTTTATTTGAGTTTGCCCGTTGAAACTATCGCTCGGACGCACTCAGGAAATTCCAAGTGTGATCTCAACTTAAAATTTTCATGTTCGGCTAGGCTGGAGTGCCTCGGTATGCCCTTGCCCCACTATGTGGGTTTCACAGGGTACCTTACCCCTATCGTCCGCATTAATTTAGGGCGGACGCATTCGTGCGAATTTTGGGCTCAAGCTGCCCATTCTTATTTTATTTAATTTATTTTTGTTCTGAGACCGTGTTACTATGTTGCAAGTAACCTACTTGCAACTTTCACGCGGCCTATCCATATAAATTATGACTTGTACAAATAAGCATTAATAAAATGGAAAAATGATTATAACAATGTTTGCCTTTTTCACTAATCTGTCAAAATTACATTGTCATGGTCGTACGGCTTACATTGCTCGGTCAACAGACCTAGCTGTATACACAGCTTTTTGGCTAAGTAATTAAACATAATATTTCTTCAAATTGTCTATGTTCCATGTACGCGGGATGGGTCGGCCGTTCATGGCTTCAAGACGGTAAGTCCCATCTCTGACCTCTTCTCTGACTCGATAAGGCCCTTCCCAATTTGGGGTCAGCTTGCCATCCTCATTTGCTCGCCCGACCGCTTCCATCTTCCTTAGGACCAAATCTCCCAATTTTATCGGCCGCTTTGACACTCGGCGATTGTATGCCCTGGTCATCCGAAGACGATAGATTTCATGCCTAAGCGCCGCATTGCCCCTAGCTTCAGGAAGGAAGTCTAGAGCGGTCTTCATGGCTTCCCAATTGGCCGCTTCATCATATAGCATCACCCTAAGAGTGGGCTCATACATTCAATGGGAAGGACCGCCTCAACACCATATACTAGGAAGAAGGGAGTTTCTCCTGTGGAACTTTTGGTCGTGGTTCGTATGGACCACAGCACATTAATCAACTCGTCAGCCCACAAGCCACCTGCTTTTTCTAGCTTGCGCTTAATTCCATTGGAGATCAATTTGTTGTATGCCTCTACCTGACCATTCGCTTGTGGGCGGCCGACCGAAGCAAAGCAATGAGCCGTGCCTTGGTCTTCAAACCATTTTTTGAGTTGAGGCGTTTCGAACTGAGGTCCATTGTCAAACACCATAGACTAGGGAACGCCAAAACGCGTAATGACACTCTTCCATATGAAGGCTGTAACATCTGTCCACTTGATGCCTCGGACGGCCTCGGCCTCTACCCATTTTGTGAAGTAGTCAACTGCTACAAACACATACCGCCTCTGGCCGGACGCTGGTGTGTATGGACCTAAGATGTCCACCCCCCATTTGGCAAAGGGGAGCGGACTACTGATGGCCGAAAGGCTGTTGGCGGGTCGGTGAATTAATGTTGCGAATCTCTGGCACTTTTCACATTTCCTCACCATTTCCATTGCATCCGACTTTAAGCTCAGCCAGTAGTAACCCAGGCGGGCAGCCTTTTCAGCCAAAGTGCGTCCTCCAATGTGAGAACCACACTGCCCCTGGTGAATATCATCCAAGACATCATAACCTCTCTCAGGAGTAATGCATTTCAGGTACGGCTTTACAAATGCCTTTTTGAACAACTCTCCTTGCTTAACTTCAAACCAAGCCGCTCTCTTTTTCATCAACCAGCTCTCTTTAGGATCAGCCGGGAGTAATCCGTCCTTGAGGTAAGACAGGATCCCGTCCATCCAAGTGGAGCTTCTATCAACTGCATGCACTGGCTCAACATCAATGCTCCTCTTCTTCTTTACTTCCCAAAACACTGACCTGGGAGTATCACATGATGCTGAGGATGCTATTTTAGAGAGGGCGTCCGCCTGATGGTTGGACGAACGTGGGACCTGCTGTAGGGTAAAATGATCTAGGCTCTCAGCCTCCTCTTTTACAATCTTCAAGTACTTTATCATGGCCGGCTCCCTCGCCTCAAAGTCTCCATTCACCTGGCCGACTACAAGTAGGGAGTCTGAGCACACGTCAATTTTTGTCGCTCCTGCCGCCTTACACATTCTGAGGCCGGCCAAGAGGGCTTCGTACTCGGCCTCGTTATTAGAGGCTTGAAACTGGAATCTCAGGGCGTACTCAAACTTATCTCCTTCAGGTGACTAGCATATAACACCCACACCGCAACCAGTGGCTGTCGCACTGCCATCCACGAACACTTTCCAGATATGATCTTCGGCCGTCTGAAGATCCGGCCGAGTCATTTCAGCTAAAAAACCAGCAAAGGCTTGTCCCTTGATTGCTTTTCTTGGCTCAAATGTAATATCAAAACCTCTTATTTCCAAGGCCCATTTGAGCATACGGCCGCTTGCCTCTAGCGTTGTAAATGGTTTCTTCAAAGGTTGGTCTGTGTAGACCACAATTGAATGTGCCAAGAAATATGACCGCAGCTTTTTTGATGCCATGTACAATGCCAAGCCAAATTTTCCAATAGGGGGATACCTTAGCTCAGCGTTATGTAGGACGTGGCTAACAAAGTAGACAGGAATCTGGCGGCCGTCCCGCTCAGCAAGTAGGACGACACTTAAGGAGTGCTCTGAGATAGCAAGATAGATGAACAACTTCTCGCTCTTAAATGGACTGACAAGCCGAGGCAATGTATGTAAGTGGCCCTTTAGCTGTACGAATGCTTCCTCGGCTTCCTCTGTCCACTCAAACATAACTTTCTTTTTTATGGTTTGAAAGAAATAGCGGCACTTATCCCCTGATCTTGACAGAAATCTACCAAGTGCGGCCAAACAGCCGGTCAATCTTTGGACTTCTTTAATTTTCCTTGGTGACTTCATGTCCAAGGCAGCTTGGATTTTTTCAGGGTTAGCCTCAATTCCACGTTGATCAATTAAAAATCCGAGAAATTTACCGGACTCAACACCAAAGACACATTTCTTTGGATTTAACATCATCTTATGCCGCCTGAGTTCGGTAAATGTTTCTCTTAGATCATTCAAATGGTCGGCCGGCTCTTTTGACTTGACAATCATGACATCAATGTACGCCTCCATATTCCGGCCGAGCTGATCTATGAAGACTGTGTTTACAAGTCGCTGAAAGGTAGCTGGGGCATTCTTAAGGCCGAATAGCATGACTCTGTAACAGTACAACCCCTGCTCAGTTACGAACGCCGTTTTCTCCTGGTCTTCTTCCCATAACGGAATCTGATGGAATTCGGAGTATGCGTCCATAAAGCTCATCAGGGCATGCCCGGCCGTCGAATCAACCAGCCGGTCGATTTTGGGCAGGGGAAAGTTATCCTTAGGGCATGCCTTGTTTAGATCTGTGTAATCCACGCACATTCTCCAAGTTCCATTCGGCTTTTTGACAAGGACCACATTAGCCACCCATTCTGGGTAAAAGCATTGCCGAATGAAACTAGCGTCCAGAAGCTTCTTAACTTCTGCTGCGGCCGCCTGATTCCTTTCCTCTCCATGATTTCTTTTCTTCTGGCGGACAGGTTTAACGGCCGAATTTACCGCTAATTTGTGCACAGCCAGATCTGGACTTATGCATGGCATCTCGCCGACCTCAAATGCAAATACATCCTTGAACTCTCTCAATAATTGAATTAACTCATCCCCAAGCACACCCGAAGCTATAGTGTCCACACTGACTGTCCGATTTGGTTGATCGGGGTCGAGCAATATATCCTGGTGACTGTCGGCCGGCTGGGGTCGTAACTCTTCTGGTCGACCGACAGTCATTAGCTGCTATGCTTGCTCTAGCTTGGCCGCCTTACGCTTCTGGCCGACCTGGTGTGTTGGGAGTGAGGTCCCTTCTTCTTTTGGCTCGGACGATTTTGGTCCGCGCGCTGTAGGCTTAACCGCCAACTGATTACATTCCTTTGCCATCTTCTGACTTCCTTAGATTGTACCTATTTTCCCGTCCGGCCTCTCAAAATTTAGCAGCATTAGGTGAGGCACAATGACTGCTTTTGCTGCATTCAGCGTAGGACGGCCGAGTATGACATTATAGCCAGTAAGCTCTTTCACAACCAAGAAGTGGACAACCATATCTCTTCCCTCCCCTTTTTTCCCAAATCGGACGGGTAAATCTATCCGGCCCACCGGGTGGATGACATTCCCCCCAAATCCGACCAACGGGTGAGTGATGTCTTGGAGAGCATCCTCTGGAAAGCTTAGATTTTTCAAGGCGGCCAGGCTGATGATATCAGCCGCGCTACCCGTGTCTATTAATATTCGTCCGACCTTCAGATTGGCTATCTTCATAATGAATACCATGGGATCATTGTGCAAGGCTTTGACCTCCCCCCGATCAGCCTCACTGATAATTACCTCGGGGAAGGGTTCAGCCTTCACTGAATCCATCTGCATCACCTTTCCCAGGTTCCGAGCATCCTGCTTGATCCCTCTCATAGTGGGACCGCCTGAGGCAAATCCTCCTGATATCACGGCCACAAAGCCCGAATCAGTGCTGTTGCCATCATCCTCTTTATCTTTGTTCTTATTCTTATCATTCTTCTGTCTTTGCTCGGACGTGTTGTTTGTCCGTGTGTAAGTGAATTTGGACTTCATCACATATGAATTCAGCATGCCCTTCTCGGCCAATTTGTCCAGCAGTCTCTTCAAGTTGATACAATCATTTGTGTCATGTCCTACGTCCTTGTGGTAATGACAATACTTGTTCTTGTTCTTGTACTGAGCCGGGCCTCTCAGCGGCTGTGGCTTCTCAAACTCAAACTTATCCTTGATTTCCATCAAAATAGAATAACAATCCTTGTTGAATTCAAACTGGGGCTCGTACGCCTTGACCTTCTTGGTTTTCTGCGGCTGGCCATCAGCCACCCAGACTTCTTTTCTCTTTTTTCCTTCTTTCTTTTGGCCGGCCGAGTCTTTCTGAGAAGATTTTTTCTCAGCCCCCTTGGCCGGCGCTTCTGCTTTTGTGAGCGAACAAAAGTCCGCCGCCTCAATATAAGCTTCGGCTTCCCGCAGAACACCTGCGTATGTCCGAATCTTTTTCCTTACCAAGTCAAATTTAAAACCATTGTGCCTTAATCCCCGGAGAAATTCAGAGTAAGCCATTTCATCCGGTAGATTATGAATTTGGGCTTTTTCTTGGTTAAATCGTTGGACGTACGAGCGTAAGCCCTCATTTTTTTTCTTGGACGATTGTCGCCAAGTTAAGGCTAGTCTTTCGAGGTGGTATGTTGTATGAAAAATTTCCCACGAACAGCAAACTAAGAGTGGTAAAACAATTGATACAACCGGCCGGCAAACTATTGAACCAGTCCTGTGCCACACCCTTTAGAGTGGCCAGGAAACATTTGCACCACGTAGCATCATCTGCACTTTGCAAGTACATCAGGTTCCTGTACGAGGTGATGTGCTCCTCTAGGTTGCCCGTGCCATCATAGGCTCCGACAAGTACACTTTTCACCTTTGGTGGCTGAGGGACATTTAGGATATCTTGCGAAAACGGGGGCGGCTTATCTCCCAGAGTAAGTAGGGGCATTTGCCAATCAATGGGTTGCGGTTGCACGGACGGTCCAGTCAGATAGGGAGCTTGTCCGTACACCTGCCCATATAGCCCATATTGTACGTATGCCTGGGGGTTCGGCTGCATCAAGCCATTGAACCCCTGAGGTTGATATTGCAGTGATTGGGCCTGAACAGGAGTTGGAGCATGGAAGACTGGAATAGGAGTTGGGGTGCGAATTTCCTGACTTCCACTGGAGGTGGCCGTGTTGGTATGTTGGGAGAGAGAGTGATGTGAAAAATTATCTGGCATGGTTGGTGTTGAAGCCGTGTCCGAGTGGGCAACGCGTTCCCGCTGCTTATGCCTAAGATACTCTCTTGCGTCCTTCCATCGTCTGGACGGTTCAGGCTCTTCTCTACGAGGCTGCCTACCCCTCCCCCCAGCCAACTGCGTTTTCGCCAACAAGTCAGAGAAATTAGTCCGCGGTACTCTCGGGGACCTTCCAGTCGGCCTCCGAAATGGAGTGTTTCCAGTGTTCGTTGCATGGACTGTTTTGCTGTGTGTCTTTCTTGGAGCCCTCTGTTCCTCTCTCCTGGGCGGCTGCCTAGAGGTAGAGGCTCCGTTTTCAATTTCCTTTCTGAGTTTGTTAAGCGCGGCCTTAAGAGAGGCTGCAGTAACAGGAGGATCATCAGCTTCTTCAAATGTGGCTATTAGAGGATCACTAGTACGGATCGTAAGGATTATATCCTCTACATGTCCATCCTCGCCTGGATTAGGTGTCTGACCGTCTATTGCCAAAACGTACGAGTATCCCCACAGACGACGCCAAATGTTTCGGGTCTTTTTTGGATCTCCTGGGATACTGGTCACGCTTTGCTGGCAATACGTTGGTCCCACCTGCAAAACCACGAATATTCCGTTCAACGGAATATTCGCCTCCGACGATCAAGTCAGTGATCAAAACGGAAAAAGAGCTAGAGAGAGAAAATAGAGAGAAGTTGGAGCTATTTAATGCTCTGTGTTTTCAATTGTCCGAAAAAATCCCCCCTCATCATAAATGATTGGGGTATTTATAGGGGTGGGATTTGTGCCCCTCTAGGGTTTATACCCTAGATTTGCGTGACGTGATTGGCTGCGCAATCAGCGATCGCCACGTGCCCCTCTAGGGGCGCCGTTTTGCGGCTTTCAGTGTCATCTCTCAGAATTTGGGCCCTGACGTTGTTAGGGCTTTTTGGCGTGCTCTTTTTTAGAAGCATCTTCCCGTGGTACACGTGTCGCCCTATAGCTAGGCCACGTGTCACCATGGGATTGGCCTGAGACCTTAAAAACTCTGGATTGCGTGGCATCTTCCCGTGGTGACACGTGTCACCCCATAATTGGGTCACGTGTCACTGTGGGATTGGTCCACGTATACGTGGTATTTTTACCCTCAACATATATTACTAATTACTAATTGTTAATTACTACTCCGTAACTATTAATTATTAAGTACTAATAATTACTGTTTACTAGCTATTAATTATTAAGTACTTATAATTACTAATTTATTAATTTTTAATTACTACTACATAATTATTAATTATTAACTACTAATTATTAATTATTAACTACTCCATACTAAACTACTAATTAGTAGTAATTAATTATGAATTATTAATCATTAAATTTTAATTACAATTTAATTAATTATTAACTATATATTACAATATTAGTAATTGATTATAAATTAGTAATTATTAATTATCATTTATTAATTACTAATTACTCTGTACCAATTATCAATTATTAATTAGTAAATATTAATTAAGGATAAAGAAGTAATTTGTTTAATAAAAAGCCAAAATCAAAAGCTAGTCTTACTAGCTTTTTGTTTTTGGCAGAAAAGCCGACAATTCAGCTAACTAAAAAGCCATTTAACAAAAATGTATTTTAGCTGTTTGACCAACAGAAAAAGACAATAGAAAAAAAAAAAGAAAAAATAAAAAAAACTTGCTAAAAGCCATTTACCAAATAAGACCTAAATCTTCTTTAGTCTTCACATCCACATAAATGTTATTAAAAATTTATTTAAAAAAAATAATAATAAATAAAAAAGGAGTATAAGTAATTAGTACTTTGATCATACCTCAGGTTGTTTAGTAGCAACAGCAAGGTGCAAAACCGTATTACCATCCATATCCTTGGAGTTAACTAATTGAGCATCTATAGCATCTAACAAGCACTTGAGGGCCTCAAGCTGACTAAATTTAACGCACAAATGCAAAATAGTTTCGCCACCATTCGCCCGCTCCCTAGCTGCCTGGAGCCTTGCCCGAACAAGCTCACCAAGTACATGAATCTGACCATTTATGGCTGCGACATGAACCGGGTTCAATCCATCTTGATCGCGAGCAAAGCACATGTTAGGCTTCTCAGTGAGCAAAGCTTGCGCAATCTCTAGGTACCCTTTCGACGAGGCTATGTGTAAGGGTGACCATCTTTTTGAAAAATCAAGCTCCTCTGCTAGTTCAGGCTTTTGATGTAAAATTTCCTTGGTAAACTCTAGGTGCCCCAAACTAGTTGCTACATGTAATGGTGATTGTGAGAAATGGCCCGGCTTTTCGAGGATGTATCCATTTTGGATCTTCTCGGAGCAAGTTGAGCAACGAAGGTAAGTCACCCTCAAGGGCTGCTTCATATAGCTTTTTTGTGGCTAGTAATTTTCTTGATCTCTCTGCTTCTCCTTCCATTTTTACTTTGTATTTCTTCTTTTTGTTTGTTGCTCACAATTTATATGATTGGTAGTGCTCATTTTAAATCTCAGTTAAGCAATCCGTATAAATTAATGTTGAATATGCGCTCACCATATCTGTCTTTTACATACCTTCAGTCAACATAGTCAAAATTGATGCACTTATCCTAAAACATTTTATTTTATACTTCGTATGACTTAGGATAAGTCTCTATTCAAAAAAAAAAAAAAAAAAAAAAAAAAAAAAAGAAAGTTTTTTTTTTCTAAGTTATGTCCCTAAATTTGTTCGAAGTCTAAGCCGTGTCCATACTTTTTCAAACGTCTAAGGTATGCCCTCAACCTCACTAATTTTTTATTAACAATAACCTTTTTTATTATTTTATTTTCTTATTTTTTAAAAAAAATTTAAAGTGTTAAACCAATTAGAACAGGACACATGTAAAATTTATAACGACACGACATCATTGTTAATAAAAATAACTTAACTTTCGTTAATGGATATGGTTGTCAAAGGGTATTGTTGATAAAATATCGTGAAGTGAAGGGCACAGCTTATAACTTTGAAAAAGTATGGGTACAGCTTAGAAACCGAAGAACTTGGGGTGCATAGCTTAAAAAAAACCAAAAAAAAAAATGATACGACTGTAAATACCGGGCACCGTGCCGGGCCGCCGCGGGCCGTGCCTGGCGGGCCACGGGCTGGTTCGTGCCGTGCCCGTCGTGCCGGCGGGCCTAGGATTTCGTGCCGTGCCGTGCCGGCCATTTTCACAGGCCAGCCCACGGCACGGCCCTCGTGCCTGGCGGGCTCGTGCCGTGCCGGCCACGTGCCGGCCTGCGGGCTGGTGCAGTTTTCAAATAATTTTTTTTTTTTTTTTTTTTTTTTAATATGACAACATTATAAATTAATAAGTTTATAATGTATATAAGTTATAAAATTATAATTATAAGTTTTATAAGGTTATAACTTATAAGTTTATAACTTATAAGTTATAAAATTATAATTATAAGTTTTATAAGGTTATAACTTATAAGTTTATAACTTATAAGTTATAAGTTATTAAGTTATGAATTTTATAATTATAAGTTGAATATTTATGTTTTATAATTTGTATATTCAATATTTATATTTATATATTTACTTTATACTATTACTTTAAAATTTAATGTTTATGATTTATTAGTAATTGGTATAATTTTATTTTTTTTTAATATGAATTTACAAATTGTAACAAAACGGGGAAAAAAGGCAAATTGGACTTTGGATGTGAATAATGCGTACTTTATATTATTATTACTTGAGTTGAGAAAATTGTACAATGATAACAATGATAAAAATCATACAATGATGGTATTAAACAAAAATTGGAAAATGATAAAATTGATATTTTTAAAATCGTACAATATACAATAATTGTCTATTCTTCTTCTCCTTCTTCTTGCCCGTCTTCGTCTTCGTCTTCATCTTCGCCTTCGCCTTCAAGGTCATCGGCTAGTTGCATAGATTGGAAACTAGCCGAACCCGAACCGGAAGCGGAGGTTCCTTCTTCGTTGTCGTTGTGGTCGTAAGAACGGTCTTGTGAGCGATTTTCCACATCCAACCAATCTTTGAAACACACGCACATTTCTAGTGTTTCGGGTTTTAGACTTGTTCTTCTATCGTCTAAAACCCTTCCGGATGCGCTGAAAGCTCGTTCGGAGGCGACGGAGGAAACTTGGATAGCAAGAATGTCTCGTGCCATTGCCGCCAAAGTTGGATGCTTCGAGCTTTGTTGTTTCCACCATGCAAGGAGGTCGAGGCTGTTTATCTCATCGTCGTCCATGCCTTTGGTGAAGTCGTAACTCAGGTACATCTGCAACTCCGAGACGTCGCTTTGCGTTCTCCTGATTGATGAATCACCTGAAAACCTTGAAATCAAGTTAGTAGCTTGTGAAAATAAATGTTTGGCCTTCTTACTTACGTTTTTGGATGGTTGGGAAGGCCCTGAGCGAGGAACGGTGCCATATTTGGCTTCATAGACTCTATATAAAGCAAAAAACTGATCCTTCACATTAGTCTTATAGTTTTCTACATCATCGTCAAGAAACATGCATTGAAAGTAAATGTCAACTAACATAAATGTGTTTTCATACTTTTGCCTAGGATCTAATATGGAAGCAAAAATATAAATCAAAGGAATCTCACTATAATATTTACGCCACTTTTTTTCCATTGCTGGAAGATACTGATCATAATCACTTTGATGACGGTGATCAGCGAAAAGTTGGGCGAGTAAGCATGCATTAGAAAGAAAGTTTTGAGCACAAGGATTGTAAACAGTAGAAAAACAATACGTCATGTTATATAATAACTGTAAAAATTGCATATATCTTTCACAGTTATTCCAATCATCATCATACAAAGCATTTTGTGGAAATTTTTGGTTGTAAAATAATGTTAACGGGCCCTTGTACTCAATTGCCTTTGTTAACATGTCATAGGTGGAATTCCACCTAGTTGGGCAATCGGTTCTAATTTTTATTACCCTTATCTTTTGTTGTTTTAGAAAACTCTTCCATTCTTGGTATCTCATGTTAGAGCTATTAATAGACATAATAGCATCTCTGATTTTGTTGTAGTATGGGCCAATTGCCCGAACTCCATCCTGTACACATAAGTTAAGTACATGGCAAACACATCTAGTATGAAGAGCTTCACCGTCTAATAGTACATCGATTAAGTTTTGTTTGATAAGATTAGCTGTGTATGTCATAGAGGTTGCATTATCAAAAGTCATAGACATCATTTTATCTCGAAGGTTGTATTCGTCTATTGCTTGCATTAAATGGTGAGCAATGTTAATGCCGGTGTGTGGGTATTCCAGCATTTTGAAATGTATTATTCTTTTTTGTAACATCCATTGATCATCTACCCAATGGCAAGTCACACATAAATAGTGATATTTATAACCACTATCCCAAGAATCGGCTGTTAAAGATACTCTACAGTTAAGGTTACTCAATTCGGCTTGTAACCGGACTTTGTACTCTAGGAAATTTTTCATTGCGGCGAAACGAACGGTTTTCCTAGAGATTCTTTTATGTTGGGGTTGTAGTGCTTTGTTAATGTAGGTGTTGAATGCGTCACTTTCCGAGAAAAAAAAAGGTTGTTCGGCGTGTACTATCATTTTTCCTAGTTCATCCCTATCCCTCTCATAGTTGTATGTAAAGCCGTATGGATGGAATTGGGAAATTTTGGGTTGGGTTGGATCACTAGCTGGTTTTGCACAAGCTTTCATGTGTCTAGATAAGTGTCCCGTCCCGTTTTTGGTAACTGTCGTGAATACACTATTACATGTTTTACATTTTGCCCATTGTTCACCATCTTTACTTAGGACAAAATAACGCCATACCTCACTCCTTCGGTTTTTCAAAAGTAGCATCTCAGTTTCGGTTAACCATTCATGATGTGTGTGATGGTTAGTAGTGGGACTAGTGGGAGTGGCAGTAGAAGGGGTAGAACCGGAGGGAATTCGGGTACTTTCTTGGCTACCTTGGCTAGAACAATAGTTTTGTTGATCACCGATATAATTAGGTGGAAATTGGTATGGTGGTAGTGGAAATTGGTTTAGTGGTGGTGCTGGAAATCCCGACGTATTATATGGCTCATAGCCCGGGGGGAAGTAAATGGGGTCATTGTTTGACTCGTAATTTGGGGGCTCGTTGTATTTGGTGGTTCCCTAGACAATTAATTTTTTAATAAAAAGTGGTTAACTATAATAATAATAATTAATAACAACAATTTTAACAATAAAAATATCAATAATATTAATTAATAACAACAACTATAACAATAACAATAACAACAAAAATAAATAATAACAACAATTGTAACAATAATAATAATTAATAACAACAATTATAACAACAACAATAACAATTAACAACAATAATAATTAAACAAGATTATTCTAATAATAACAATAAAACAATAATAAATTTAAGATTAGTTTAGATCTTACAACCGTGCTTCAACGCTCCACTAATTACGATTACGAACTTTTTAATTTTTTCCGATATTAGGAAAATAATTAGAGAATTTAAGAGAATAATTAGAGAATTTAAGAAAATAAGGATTATTAGAGATTTAGAGAATATAAGAGATAAGAAGAAGAGATTGTGATTTTGTGATTTGGGAATGAAATGGAGGTGAGTATTTATAGAATTTTTGGGGAGCAAATTGGCAAAAAACTAGCCGTTTTTTAGCCGTTTTTTTGGCTTATTAAGGAGCTAGAATAAACGGTAACATTACCGTTGGCCCGCGGGCCGTGCCTGCGGGCCGGCACGACGGGCCAGCACGGCGGGCCATGCCCGTGCTCGTGCCGGGCCGTGCCTGGGAATTCTCAACCTTGTCCGTGGCACGGGAGTTGAACTTCGTGCCGTGCCGTGCTTGAATTCGGGCTTTGAACTTCCATCCCTAATAATTATTTTTATATTTTTTTTTTTTTTTTGGATAGAGACTCACTCAACCTTAACAAGAAGTGATTTGACCAATTCAATTCCTTCACAACAGAAACTATCCCATGTGATTAATTTAAGGTACACAAGTAAAAAATGATTACTGTTATACACGGTCTTCAATTCATATAAATGCGTTGCAAGTTTCATTGATAAATCATACGATACATAAATCACGGAGTATCAATCTTTAGAGACATACAAACAAAACTTAGCAACCAAAGATACACTCGTTTATTTCGAATAGACAGAATTTTTTGTTACACAAGCGAAAGATATGGAACTTGCTATAAAGGCGTTCATCATAATATTAAGTGTCATGACTGCATTAGCATGCATCATCGCCATCATACGGGTGCTGTGTTACCGATACTACGGGGTGCCGGATGCCACGATCGTTGTTGAGTCTCGCCCCTCAGGGTGGCATGGACATAACAACCACTATCATCATCACCACGGCCACCATCACGCTATGGCACACGATATGCACATGAATGCTGCACATAGTGCCGCTCATATGTCTGCAACCAGTTCTGTCTAGAGAGATCATGTTGAATTCTACTCGTACTATGTATAGTCTTATTCTTTAATTAATTATTGATTTCAATGTAATTGTTTAATCTTTATGTTATTTGAACTTATGTAAATGAAAATTTTCAATTCATGTTTGTAATTTTGTTTGAGCATGCAATCTTAACTACGCACTTCATCTATTTTATAAAGCTAGTCTCATTTAGAATCTTTTGACTATTAAAATTAGAGGAAATCTTCTAAATTTCTTTTTCAATATAAGAACAAATAAATATAATAATATGATACCTAGTTTTATTCGTCTGGATGAGTACATTATTAATGTTAATTTTTATACTTTTTGCTAGTATGAAATTACAGATATTTGCCATTAAAAATTTACATCCATATACGTAAAATGGACTAACATTATGGAATGGAGGGGATATCACTTATATCTTTCATGCTCTCTTGCATTACTTTTACTGATTAAAGTTATTTAGCTGAGCTAAAATTATTTTTGTTGAAATGAAATTATTTTTACTAAATTGAATTTATTTTCATTGATTGTTATTTTAAGGTGAAGAGGCATAGCTTAACTAATTATTATTAAAAAAAAAGGTAATTGAAGATAACAAAGTGTTATGACTTATTCTCTTCTACCTAAATAAAGTGTGTATCTAATCAGAATTATTCTAGTATGTCATGAACTCATGATATATTGACGTGATTAAACTTTAACCTTGTCTTTAGAATATTGTTCAATTAAGAAAAAAAATACTAATCGTAAGTCAATTTTGTTGGATTCATCCGCGATCCCAGGATACATACTTTCCAAATACTTGTAAAATATTTATTAATATATATGTGCAATTCAAGATATATTTTTTCATGAACTTAAATTATTTTATTGAACTGAAATTAATTTTACTAAATATTTTTTATAATTATTGATTTTTTACTCAACTGAAATTATGTTTACTGAATATTTTTTTTTAATTTTTTTACTGAATATTTTTTTAAGACGAAGACAAGACATTTAAAATGAGCCAAAAAAAATTTAATAAACAAAAATCATTGGGTGCACGACCATACACTTGGGTAAATATAAAAAATTTCTAAATAGAATAGGGCCTTAAATTAACAATAAACAAATAAATATTAGGGAAATTTGAATTTTAGTACCTCGAATATGAGGGTAATTGAATTTTAGTACCCATCTAAAATTTTATTTTAAATTAGTACCTCCAAAATGACAAAACTATAGGTTTCAGTACCTCCGTCTAGTTCCGTTAAGTTTTCCGTTAGTGGGGCCCATTATCTAATTATTTAATAATTTAATTTATTAAAAAAAAAAGAAAAAACATTTTATAAAAAAAAAACTTTAAAAAAAATAAAATAAAAACAGCCACTGACACCAGCGCCGGTGCCGGCTTCTGGCTGTTGGTGGCCGAATTCCCCTGGCACCGGCGCCGGCCACCCCTTCCCTTTCCCTCCCTGTTTTCCCCTTCCCTGGAGCAAAGCCCAGCCACAGCAGCTGCCGCCGCGGCCAGGCAGGAAGCCCAGCCACAGCAGCTGTCGCCACGGCCAGGCAGGAAGCCCAGGGGTGCCATAAACCCACCACCCACGAACACCCGAAACCAGAAACCCACCACACCCCACCACCCACGAACCCCCGAAACCTACAACCCCACCACCGACGAACCCAGAAACACACCACCCCACAACCGACGAACCCAGAAACCCCTAAAACCCACCACCGCACAACCGACGAACCCAGAAGCCCCTAAAACCCACAACCGACGAACCCTAAAACCCCAAATTCGAAACCCACCTTATCTGAAATCCACCACATCACCGCGGCCAGGAACGAGGAAGGGGAAGGGGAAAACAGGGAGGGAAAGGGAAAGGGAGGGGGTGGGGTGCCGCGGCCAGGAACGAGAAAGGGAGGGAAGATGGTGGTGGTTGCGCTAGGGTTTCGGGGAAGGGGTGGCCAGCGCCGGTGTGGCTGATTTTTTTTTTTAATTATTTATTATTTTATTTTTTTTTATAAAATGTTTTTTCTTATTTTTTAATAAATTAAATTATTAAATAATTAGATAAAGGGCCCCACTAACGGAAAACTTAACGGAACTAGACGGAGGTACTGAAACCTATAGTTTTGTCATTTTGGAGGTACTAATTTAAAATAAAATTTTAGATGGGTACTAAAATTCAATTACCCCCATATTCGAGGTACTAAAATTCAAATTTTCCTAAATATTAGAAAATGTAAATTTCTTACCTAAACTAATCTATCTTACTATGTAATCCCTCTGTCTTTTTACGTGCCCCATTGAAACTTGACACACATGTCAATGCAAAACTTTGATTAATAGTATGTTTATATTAAAATCATTATATATAAATTACAACAACTAAATATTACTCGTAATAATCTATTCAGTAACACGATTCTAGTAAAATAAGTATTTATAAGATTATATTTTTTTTTCTTTAACTACCTCTGATTTTTTTTTAGTTGCGACTTTGGGGTATTATTTGAAAGTTATAAAATATTCCTTAGTTACAACTAAAAAAAATCAAAGGTAGTATATAGTTTCCACACATTGGTCAAAGTTGGTCAAATGAATAGTACAAAAAGTGCCAATGAAACGCTTGTAAAAATTTTAAGGGAAGTATTTGGGCTTGTTTGAATACTTAAAGAAAATGGAGGAACTATATAGGAATTTGAAAATGGATTAGTTGTTTGGTTGACAATATAAAAAAATGTAAAATGAGGGAATTGCAAATTCATGGGAATTGTGACTTCCCACAAAACATTGGAAGTTAATTACCCAACCTCCCCTAGGTAACTCAAAATTCTCATGATTTGCAATTTCCTTCATCTCAACCAAACAACTTAAAGCAATTTCTAGGAACTGGATGTAGATACTAAATTCTCATGAAATACATACAAATTCCTATGGAAAGTAAATTCTCATATCAAACAAACAACACCTTTGTTATGACAAAAATACGTACTACAAAGTTTTTTTTTTTTTTTGTTTTTTTAAACGTACTACAAGCTACAAAGTACTAAGTATGGAGTATTAAGTTATTTTATACTCCCTCCATATTTTTTAAGTGTTACATTTTGACCTGTACATAATTTCAGGCAATTTAATTGACTTTGATAACATAAGAGGTAAGTGGGGTAATTGGAGTATTAAAAATTTGAAAAAGAAATATAGTGGGGCTAATAATTTATTCAAAAATAATAAATGTGAGAGGAGATATAATAATAATAATAATAATAATAATAATAATAATAATTTGTCTCGTTCAGGGGTGATTAGGGTAGGCTTCCACGTCCTTTTTTCGGCACATTTTCCGGCGACCAGGGTCGATCGGGTCAGGCGAGTTCAGGCAGGTGGTTCCGGTGGGTCTTCGGATTTTTTAGGGGCGAAATTAAGGTGGTTTTGGGCGAATTTGGTGCAGTTTTGAGGCGCAATATCCTCGCAAGTTTTCAGGCAGCATCTCCGTGTTCAGGCGAAATTAAGGTGGTTTTACAGCTGGTTTCCGGCGACTTTGAGGCAGGTTTTCGAGGTGTTTTTGGGGCTGTTTACAGGCAGGTAATCGGGTCAGTTTTCAGGCAGTTTTCGAGGTGTTATTGGGGCTGTTTACAGGCAGCTTTCAGGCAGTTAATCGGGTCAGTTTTCAGGCAGGTTTCCAGGCAAATTCTGGTCATCTTTTTATCAAGTTTTCAGGCTGTATCTCCGCGTGTTTTAGGCAGTGTTTTTTGCAGCAATTTTTGGTGCTAGTTTGTGTTCTTTTGGGTGCAGTTTTAGGTCTGTTTTTGGTGCAAATTCTGGTGTTTTCTGCCGTGTTTTTTAGTGCAATTTTTGGTGCGAATTTCAGGGGGCTATTGGGTCAATTTTTCGGACTGTTTTCCTATCAGATTCTGGTGTTGCTTGGGTCAACTGGTGCAATTTTCAGGCGGTTTGTTTGGTGCAATTTTGGGGTTGTTTTGGGTGCTGTTTGAGTGCATTTTTCTCCAATTTCCTGGTCAGTTTCTTTGGTTATTTTGAGGTGCAAATTTCTGGTCTGTTTGGGTGGTGTTTTTCGTGCTTTTTGGGTGCATTTTGCTGGTCATTTCGGGTGCATTTTATTGTGCTTTTGGGTGCAGTTTATGGTGGATTTTTTGGGTTTTTTAAGTGCTGTTTTTCGATTGGTATTTGCTCCGACTTTGGTGGTGGCTGTGTAGCCATGTCGGTGAAGTTTCATTGTCCCTTTGTGGGTCTTAGTGGGTGTCAAGATGGGAGTGGCAATGGGCTTACAAGGCGTTCTTTAATCAAGCATCTTCATGATCGTCATTGTTGTACTAGTGCGCAGGATGTTACACGTCAGTCTCTTACTTCTAATTTGGTTGTTTATATTGAGGCGGAAGTTACTTTTACACGTATGGGGATTTGGTTTTGTGGGGTTTGTTACAAAACTCATACACTTCGTTCTTGGTGTCGTCACGAGAGGGGTGAGGATGTATCACCCCCTGATGAAGGAGATGGTATTATTCGTTTTGTGCTTCATAATTTCTCCAAGCCACAAGCTCCCTCTTCTTCGGCTCGTATAGGACTTGTGGATGGTTTGGCGCGAGATCAGTTTTGTGGTTTTGATGTGGCTCTCATTAATGCTTTGCTCTCAAAGGGGTTTCGTACTGTGAAATCTATCCCTCCCAAGTGTCATTTGGGGTTTTCTCGGATTCTGAAAGGTGCTCTTGATAAGGTGATCTCTAACCCTAATGACATTTCTAGTTGGGTATCGTTGTTAGTGTCACCTCTTTGCACCCTTAAAACCTTTCGGCTGCGGAGTAGTCGTGAGTCAAGGTCTTCCTTAAAGCGCCGGCATCAAGAAGAAAGTATTTCCCGGGCTATTTGTTCTTGGGGTGCACCAGGTGGTAGTGTGCAGCTTGTGAGGGAAACTTTGGCTGAGGATGCTCCTACTATGTCGGTGGTTGATGATGAGGACCTTGATTTGGAAGAGCGTAATATCAAGCAGTGTCGTAAGAAGATTTGTGATGGTCATTACACCGCTGCAGTCCGGGTTCTTTCTTCTTAAGGTGTTGCTCCGTATAATGATGTCACTCTTGCGGATTTGCTTTCAAAACACCCTTCTTCTTCACCTCCTTCCTTGCCTGCTGATATTCCTGTTGATCAACTTCATCTCGTTATTTCCTCTGCTGTTGTTTTAGATCGGATTCAGAGTTTCTCGCGTGGCACATCGTGTGGTAGGGATGGGTTACGTGCTCAACACCTTATGGATTGCTTGAGTGGTGGAGCGATGGCTGTCTCAAACGAGTTGGTTGACTATATTATCGGGGTGGTTAATCTGTTTCTAGCTGGTAGATGTCCTGTGGAACTAGGAGAGTATATTGCTAGTGCTCCTCTCACACCCCTTGTCAAGCCCGGTGGTGGAATTCGTCCTATAGTTGTGGGTACCGTTTGGCGGCGTCTAGTTTCGAAAGTCGGTGTTGTTATGGTTGGGCAGTCTTTGGGAAGTTACTTTGATGGTCTTCAATTTGGCGTTTGGGTTTCTTCAGGCGGTGAGGCCATTCTTCATGCTGTGAATCGATTACTTGAGGTTCGTGGATCTGATGTTGGTCTTTCAATGTTGTTGGTGGATTTTCATAATGCCTTCAATCTAGTTGATCGTGCGGTCATATTACGTGAGGTCCGTCATCGTTGTCCGGGTATTTCGCGGTGGATTGAATTCTGCTACTCTAATCCAGCTAGATTGTATTATGGGGACCACACCTTATGGTCGTCTCAGGGGGTGCAGCAGGGTGATCCCCTTGGTCCTCTGCTTTTTGCTTTGGTTTTACAACCCTTGGTGTGTAAAATCAGAGATACTTTTGATGTATGTCTTCAGGCTTGGTATTTAGATGATGGCACTATTATTGGTGACACGTTGGTGGTGGGGAAGATTTTGTAGCTGATTATGGAGGAAGGGCCTCTTTTTGGGTTACATCTTAACGTGGACAAAACTGAAGTTTTCTGGCCTACAGAAGACCCCCGAAGCAGGCTTTTGGGTGTCTTTCCACCTAACATTGCTTGACCTTCGCGTGGTGTTAAGTTGCTTGGTGGTCCTGCTAGTTCTGATTCTGGTTTTAGTAGTGAGCTTGTGATGCAAGGGTGACCAAGACCATTGCGTTTATGGATAAGGTTGCTATGCTGGATGATACTCAGTGTGAGCTATTGTTACTTAGGGCTTGTACCGGAGTTTCTAAACTCTACTTTGCGTTGCGTACTTGTCCCCCTAGTACTTTTGAGGCGGCTCAGCGCACTTTTGACGAGGCTCTTCGATCTTCTTTGGAGCGTATTGTTACTGCTTCAGGACCTGGGTTTGGCGATTGGCAGTGGCGGCTTGCCACTTTACCATTTGCGTTTAGAGGGCTTGGTGTTTATTCTGCAGGTGATGTTCGGCATTATGCTTTTCTTGCTTCTCGGTTGCAGTCTACTGGGTTGCAAACAAAGCTTCTACGACATGCTGACATTGTTGGTCATGGTCGAGTTTTTGAAGACGCCTTGGGTTTGTTTAATGGCGTGGTGGAGTCTGATTTTTTAAGTAATCCTAGTGAGGTCGCTGCCCCAAAACTTATGAAGAAATTGGCAGATATATATTTCACGAAGGTTACCGATTCTGCAGAATCCACCTTTTCATTATCCCCTCGTCTATCAGCATTGTGGAAATCTCAGCAGGGAGATCACACGTCTGCTTGGCTTCAGGCCATTCCTATTTCAGGATTGGGTCAGACTATGAATGCAAAGACTTATCGATGTGTATTATGCTACCGATTGGGTGTTCCGTTGTTCTCTGCCTCGACACCGTGCTCTGCTTGTTCGAGGGTTTTTCCAGGGGATATTTTTGGCGATCACGCGGTGTCGTGTGCTGGTATCGTGGGTATTAAACATAGACATAATGTTGTTCGGGATACCCTAGTTGATGTTTGCTATCGTTCTGGGATTTCAGCAAGGAAAGAGGTTGATATTGGGTTGTCTGGAGGGAACGGTGATGCCCTCAGACCTACTGATGTGTTACTTTATTCTTAGGATCGTGGTCGCGATGTCTGTGTTGATTTGACAGGATCTTCTCCTTTGACACAGTCAAGGTTATCTGACTTTATTCCTGGACGGGTTGTGGCTGATGTAGCTCAGCGGAAGCGGGATAAGTTTGAGGCTCGTTGTCAGGCGATTGGATATGGGTTCATTCCCTTCTCCTTTTCTTCGTTTGGTGAATTAGAGAAGGAGGCTGTTGCGTTACTTAAGCAAATTCAGAGGTTCTCGACGACGCAAGACATTGGAGCACGTGCTGCAGCTCATATTTTTACTAGGGTAGGCTTTGCTATAGCTAGAGGAGTGGGGGCCCAGATTGTATCTCGGCTTCCCACTAATTTATTGTAGGTTGTATGACTTTTTGTCCTCCTCGTCTTTTTGAAACGGCGCAGGTTTCATTTGACGTGGCCCTTCGAGCTTCTTTAGAGCGTATTGTAACTGCTTCGGGGCCTGGTTTTGGTGATTGGCAATGGCGACTTGCCACCTTACCTTTTTCTTATGGTGGTTTGGGTGTATATTCGGCGGGTGATGTTCGGCATTACGCTTTCCTTGTGTCGCGTCTCTAGTCTTCTGGTTTTCAGGCTACGCTTCTTCGCGATTCTGGTATTGTTGGTCTGGGACCGGCCTTTGATGGTGCTCTTAGTCTTTTTAACAGGACTGTGGAGACTGACCTTTTGAGTAACCCTAGTGAGATCGCTGCCCCCATACTCATGAAAAAATTGGCAGATATATATTTCACGAAGGTCACTTCATCTGTGGACTCCACTTTCTCCTTATCTCCGCGTGAGGTTGCCTTATGGAAGTCCCAACAGGGGAATCACTCTTCGGCCTGGTTGCGAACGGTCCCGATATTGGGTTTAGGTCAGGCTATGAATGGTAAGACTTACCGTTGTGTTCTTTGCTATCGATTGAGTGTTCCATTGTTCTCCGTTTCAACACCGTGTTCTACTTGCTCAAGGGTTTTTGATGGAGATATTTATGGGGATCATGCAGTATCTTGTGCTGGGATAGTAGGTATTAAACATCGGCACAACGTTATTCGTGATACCCTTGTTGATATTTGTTTTCGGTCTGGGATTTCTGCTCGAAAGGAGGTCAACGTTGGGTTGACTGGTGGGAACGAGGGGGCGCTACGACCAGCAAATGTGTTGCTTTATTCCTGGGATAGAGGACGTGATGTATGTGTCGACTTGACGGGATCTTCACCTTTGACACATTCGGGGTTGTCTGACTTCGTTCCTGGTCGTGTTGTGTCGGCGGCGGCTCAGCGGAAGCGGGACAAGTATGGGGCACGTTGCAGGGCTAATGGCTATGGTTTTCTTCCTTTCTCCTTTTCTTCATTAGGGGAATTAGACAAGGATGATATTGCGTTGCTGAAGCGGGTTCAGGCATTCGCTAAAACTCAGGATATTGGTGCTCGTGCAGCTGCTCACATCTTCAGTAGGATCGGGTTCGCTATAGCTAGAGGGGTGGGAGCCCAGATTGTATCTCGGTTCCCTACCAATTTCTTGTAAATTGATTGAATTTGTAGGTTTTTTTTTAATTTTATAATAATAATAATAATAATAATAATAATAATAATAATAATAATAGTGGATTTGGATGGAGATCATGAGAGGAGAGAGATAATTTTAATGTAGTTTTTTGCCAAAAAAGGAAGTGTAACATTTATTAAAACACAGCCGAATTTGGTAAGTGTAACACTTACAAAAACACGGAGGGAGTATTCCCTTTTGTCACATAACAAGAAATTTGTATTCTATTTCAAGGTAACAAAAACTACGTACATGTCTATTTCTATTTAAAGAATACCTTGTGACAATATTCCACTCTTTTGTCATCATTTTTTTTTTTTTTTTTACTTTTGACATAGTTTTACAATACATTCTCTCTCTATTTATTCAATAATAATTTGTACTCTATAATTTTACGGTACATTCTCTCTCTATTTACAGAACAAAAACTTTTGACAATATTCCACTCTTTATATCTCTCTCTAACCTCATATGCATATTTGTACTTTCCAATCGTGTGTTTTAAGAAATTTCCAGCTTTCTTAATTCTCGTGAAAAATATAAATTATGCTTTTTTATTTATGTAATGGATGGAGTAAGGGCTTATTCGGTACAGTTCAGCTCAATTCTTAATTTCCTTCTCTCATAAATTATTGAGACAATTCAGTTCAATTCAGTCAATCACAACAGGCCCTAAGAATACGAAACAAGTTGAACCAAACCATTTCTTAACCTTAGGGGTTGTTTGGTTACACAAAGAAAATGGGGGAAGTGGAAAATCATGGGAATTTGAAAATACATGAGTTGTTTGGTTGACAATAAAAAGTGTAAATGAGGGAATTGCAAATTCATGGGAATCGTGACTTCCCACAAAATATGGGAAGTTAATTACCTAACCCCCCTAGGTAAGTCAAACTTCCCATGATTTGCAAATTCCCTCGTGCCAACCAAACAACTTTATACAATTCCCATGATTTTGATGTAGGAATTTAATTCCCATGAAATACAAATTCCCATGGGTAGTAATTTCCCATAGCAACCAAACGACACCTTAAACTTTGCTTAAACCAAGTTCAACTTCAATTGTACTTCCCTAATCCCTACAAATCTTCCCCTCGTCCCTCGTCCCTCGTCCCTCGTCCCCTTAATCTAACTTCAATTAGGATACACCCTAACCCAATCATTTTAAAACAAAAACAACATAAAAATATAAAATCCCTTCAACTGTGCATTCAATCACCCCCTCTTCTTTCCTCTTTCTCTCTCCTCCCCTACTCTCCTTCCTCTGTATTCTGCAATGAATTTCTTCAAATCTGTCTTCGCAGACGAAGACCCAGAACCCGATCCTCAATCACCACAATCTTCTCCCAAACATCAACAACCCCTTCAACCCGAACCCGAATCCGAACCCGAAGATCAATCCACAGCACCACCCACATGGGGTTTCGTCGGCGGCTTAATCAAAACCTTCGCAACAAAATCCGAATCCGTAATCGAAACATACCGTCGTGATTTGCAGGAATTTAGCTCTGGTTTAAAGATTGAAACCCAGGTTTTCAAAGAGGTTGCAAGTTCATCTCTCGAAGTTGGTGCATCAAAAGCGCAAGAATCCCTTGAATCTGTTGGTCAAGCAATTGATAATATTGGATCTGTTGTTTGGAAATCTACTGCTCAGATTATTGCTCAAGGGAGTGATTCGGATCTCGAGAACCCGGATTCGAGCCCGCGATCGAATCCGGGGTTGAATTTGAATCCAATTGATGGAAGGAAGTACAGTAGGTTTGATGCGCAGTTGAGGGGGATTCAATGTGATGTGAATACGTATGTTGAGGAATTTGAGGATGTGGGTGAGTTTGAGAAGTGGAAATCGTCGTTTAATTTGGGGGAAAAGAGTGAAGAAATGGGGAATTTGATGAGGGAAAATGGGGTTATGGAAGGGATTTATAAAAGGGTTGTTCCCAATTTGGTTGATCATGATTTGTTTTGGTATAGGTATTATTTTAGGGTTTATAAATTGGAGCAAGCTGAGAGTGTTAGGGCAAAATTAGTGGAAAGAGCGAATGAGGATGAAGAATTGAGCTGGGATGTTGATGATGATGAAGAAGAAGAAGATGATGAATTGAAACAACCTGATGTTGTTGATGGTGGTGATAATGTAGGGGAGGAGGAGAAGGGAGAGAAGGTGAAAGACGAAGGCGGTGTTGTTGAATCGAATGAAGAGGCGAAAACGGGAGGGAATGAGGAGGAGGAGGTGAAGAAGAAGAATGTGGATGAGAAGACACCCTCAGAGGGGAGTAAGGATAGTGATATAACAGTGGTTTCGACACAACCATCTCGAGGAGAGGAGGAAGAGGAGGAGGATCTTGGTTGGGATGAGATTGAGGATCTTGGTAGTGATGATGATGTTGGTGAGAAGAAAGGGAAGCAAACTGAGGGTGGTGGTGGGAGTCCGAGCAACCGGGAAGAATTGCGAAAACGGTTGAGTGTTGCTGAGGATGATGAGGATTTGAGTTGGGATATTGAAGATGATGATGAACCTATTAAGAAAAGTTAGAGAAAGGGTATGTTATAGTTATACTTTGTGGTTACATGATCATTTGATTTTTAAGAATGCAATTGTTATTTAAAAGCTTTGATATGCTTATTGTCTATTGTCATGTAATTGCTTAGTTTCAAATATATGCATTAGTTTAATTCTTTTGTGTGGTTTTAGTCCTTGAGTTCATTGTATAAAGTTATATGATTTGCTAAGAATGCTTTGTCATAAACCATTCGAAATTGAATACGAAGTACATTGCAAGAACAAGTAGTAGTATATTGATCCAAAATGTTGGAATTTGAATGAGATAGTAAGGGTTGAATTTTTCAGAGAATTGGGAGTTGCTAATATTGCTATCTTAGAGTGCCATATTCATCAATCAATTATTGATTTATAGAAGAATAATGGTACGATCTTTGTGACTACAAATAATGGATTCGTTGTGGATTATAGCTTGGTCGTTGTAATGATTATTGATTAGTAGAAGAATCATATGCAAATCTGTGTAATAACCAAAATGCTACAACTGTATATTGGAGATTGTTTTGGCTATGTTAATTCACTGCCTGATGTCGTTGTAAATTTGATAGAATCTTAGCCCAGACCTCACTGCTTTAGTTCATAGTTCTCATGGAATGTTTTTGAATCAGTGCAATGTACAAGAGATTATATAAGGTGATGAATCTGATGATAGGTGAAGCATAAATAAGGGTTAAAGCAGAAAGTGTATAGGGATATGGAAGGTGCATCTTAACTCGTTAAGCGATCATCATTGCTCAGGTTGTGTTATTATTACTCAATGAATCATTTAGCAATAAAAACCATTGCTGTTGAAGCCCACCAAGGCACCGAATGCACAGCAACCTGCGGTTAGTCCTATACCAGAAGTCCAGAAGTCTGTTTGGCCTGTTAATACTAGAATTGACCAGGGATTCACTGTAAATGCTGTCTTTGCTCGTTATTGCCAATATATTGGTCTGCTTCCTTACATTTATCTTGTAATGCCTGCAAATCATTGATAGATGAAAGGATCGTGTATGCTCTTTTAAGGACTAGCTAAAATAGATTACCTTTGTCTGTGCTGATCTACTTCAAGTGGTTATAGTATTTACTGTACTGAAGCGCTCTACACGACAATCTTATTGTTTTAGCCGTGGATTATTTTTTAATCAATACAACTATAACTTCCCATATCCTTTTACGTATCTTACCTATAATTAGATGTATAACAGCTGGTATAGGCTTATAGCGCAGCTTATGTTGTAGCGTTAAGCTAAGAAATATACAGTCGGGAATATCTGCAGTCTGACCTTATCCAGAGTGTCTACAGGTTTTTTTTGAAGGGAAGAGAGAAAGAGGATTATGTTAAGGGAAGAGATGAAAAAGAGACTGTAAAGATTGATTGGTTAATTAATTTGCAAGCTAATTAGTAATTACTACCTTTACTAGTACCGCGCAGAAGCATTGTAAACGCTGTTTCTGGTCTAAAACAATATCTACAGTTGTGTTGGAGTGTCTTTGATTCAACATGGACACTTGGATTGTTAGGCCAAAATAATTCGTCAAAATAACTTTATATATTACTAGGTTACTAACTTCATAATTAGTATGCACGATTTTCTACAGTCTAAAAAAAAAAGGTATTTTAGAATACCTCATTTTTTTTTTCTTTTCACATTCCTTTCTTCCTTACCAACCCTTGAACCCTTGTTCAAGTGTAACCAAGCAAATGATTTATGCCAACAAGACACAAGGAGGGTTGGTGTCTTCATGTGAAAATCATTTACTCTAGAGTATTGTCTGTGGTAACAAACACAAATTTTGTACCAAGTAAGGCTTGGCCTGTAAGGATTTGGACTTATGACTTAAGCCTTGTTTGGAAAAGTGTTTTTTGAAGAGTTTTTAGCTTATAGAGACATATTACTATATTAGAGGTTTGACCACCTTAAAAACCTAATTTCGTTGTTTGGAAAAGAAAAAAAAAATGAAATTAGCTTATTGAATATTTAGGTTTTTGGTTATTATATACACTTACAACCAGTCAAATCTAGGAGTGTCCATTCAGATAAAACCCAAATCCAAACCGAATTATCAATTCGGATCGATCCAAACTTTAAATCGGGTTAAATTCTTTTGAAAATTCGAATTTTTGAATCGGATCAAATTGACCTTATTCAGATCCAAAAAAACCGAAATAGAAAATGTTATTTTCTATAAAAAAAATAAAAAATAAAAAGTATTTGTAATATAATCATGTTAAAACTATTTTTATGATTATATTAGTATTAGTTGAGTAAACCTATGCTTTCAATACTTGTATTAATCGCGTACAACTATACTATCAAGAATTGAATTTTTATTATTGCATTTTTATTTTTATAATCGCATTAGCCCCAAAAACATTAGCAACATATTTTAATTCGGATTTTCTGGATCCAAAAAATCGAATTATAATTCGGATTGGATTTGGTAAGGAATTCGGATCAAATTGGATTTGATAATTAAAAATCGAAATTTGTTTCGGATCGGATTGGATTGGATTTGGGCTAAATCCAAACCGAAAACCAAATAGACAACCCTTACTCAAATCTCTAATACAACCAAATAGTCAAACCAGTAAAAACAACCCACAATATTAATCAACTATCAACTAATTACCAAACGAGGCCTTAATAATCCTAGGATCAAACCTCATTAATTAGAGGCTTTTATGGGGTGATGTTTCACTTTATCCTTATGGCTTACCCCTTCACTATCGAAATAACAGTAAATAGAAAATTTGGTTTTTGCATGACTGTGTACAATATTTCAATCTTTATAATTTATTGGAAAATTTGCAAATTACAGCTATTTAAAACTTGTATTTTGTAAATTGCAGCCATTTTAAAAAAAAAAACAAATTGCAACTCAAAGTTGTTATAAATTGTAAATTGCAGCCTAATTCAATTTTTCATCGATTTGTGTATCAAAAAATGTTTGTTTAAGGTTTTATATTTTTGTTATGCAAAACAAGGCACTTACGTTACTTTTTTGCCAATTCCGAGGTATTTTAGAATACCTCTATATTTTTCTCTCTTCTTCTTCCTCTCTCTCTACCAACCCTTGAACCCCTGACCTTGAGCGTATCATTAGAATGATTTTTGCCAACAAGGCACAAGGAGGGTCAGTGTCAATTTGTGACAAATATTTTTAATTATATTCTCCGATTTTTTGAGTCTTCGACACAAAGGCACCAGTGCAAAGGAATCTTTCCATAATATCAAAATGAGATTGTGGTTATGTACTCTAATCAAGTATTTTGACACGTTATCTAAAATAAAATAAAATAATGTGTAATAAATCGAGAAAAAAGAGTGACATGTAGCAAAGTTTTGTAACATAATACACCTTCAGAAAGATGGATACATAGATAATTAGATACACCGTACTTCATATTAATTTTTGTCAATGGGATTCAATATTAGTAATGTAATTAAAAGATCTTTCTTGGGAATTGAACGCAAAAAGTCTTCCACTAGTATGCAATATTGCAATCATGTTTTCCATAGGAGTTTAGATTGACAACTTGACATCAAATAGAAAAACCCGAACAAGTAATATTAGTCTTAAACCACTTAATTTAATTTGTACTCTCGCTGCCCTTTTTTATTCTACTCACTTTTCCAATTAGGTCCACCGAAAGTCCTAAATCAAATAATTGTAAAATTTTCCTCTTTATGACAAGTTATACACACAAAATACACAATTGTGTTTGAAGAAAAAATGATTAGTGCCAATCTTATCATAACAAATTAACAATGCTTACTTTAAAAAGTTTAGTCAACTCTTTAAGGAAACTAAAGTAAAAACGTAACGCAATATCTTAAGCTGTAGATTAGCATACTAAACACTAAAACCAAAAGGCAGAGAGAGTATTTGAGATGCTCACCATTTCCATTTCGTGCCTTCATCCTAAGCATTAGGCAAGACGTTATATCAAACACTTTATGTAGCATATATACAAGCCCAATTTCTAGCTCTATATGTGCATATGTTAAATTATTCGTCGACCACTGAGCAAATCTGAAAGCCGAAAGAAGACATGTCTGATGCCTTTGTGGTGCTCCTGATAATGGTGGGTGTAGGGATTGTGGTGGTGTCCATCTATGCTGCTATACGTTCTTGTAGAAGATCCAATTTTCTCACTTGCATTGCCAAGATCTAGCTCGATATTTTTCCAGGGTGGATCACAGTGTGTTTTTTTTCATGAAGTATAAGGGCGCTTATTTGCAGGGTTAGTAAATCATTCAATTTCTGGAACTTTGTCTGTTTCATTAACATGTATTAACATATTGTAAAAACATAGACAATGTAACTTAGGAATATAAGGGGATATATTTCACACAAGATGCTGTGTTAACACAGATTAAACACGAAGTAGAATAGCAGCAACAAGCAGCCAAGAAGGCATAGATTTTGGTTGCTAACAGCACCTGATGTAAATTTCTGCAAATAACATTAATGAAGATGGAAGCAAAACAGATACAATGTAAAATTTGATGAGTGTGAAGCGTAATACCAATTTTTAATAGACTGAAACACAGGAAATCAAGCACAAACTTGTCTACAAAATTCCCCATACAACTCTTTTTAATAAAGGCGGATAATCACTAGAGTACAAAACTGCAATTGCTCAATCTCATCAGTAAAGCTTGCTAAACATCGACTTTTAACTAGAACACAAACCACGGTGAAGTAAACTTTGTTTAGACACCAATAACTTCTGTGGTCTCACCCTCTGCGATGGTTCCCTCAGATGGCCTTTAAATATTTACACCTGTTTGATTGCAATGAAAATCACTGACAAGACTGGGATCAAGCTAGCTGTCTATGCTGTGAATTGCTTCACCAGGTTTCTTGGCCGTGACACTACATTCTAGAGCTTGTAGAGTCTGGAGCAAATAAAATGTGAAACTGATCAAATCTGAAGAAGCCTGCTGTATTTCTGAGCTGCTTGTTCTACATTTTCTACAGGCAAAATAAGTTAAGCAGAATGCTATAGAATGATACATCGCTGTCCTAGTGAACAGCTTCCATAAACCCTGTTGACATACCAAAGCATTATACATTGATAGCGCGCAAGTGCTGTTGCCTTAGTTCAAAGTGAAGAGAAAAATATAAGAATCAACTAAGACTTATATCATAAGCTCTTCATTATCCAAATTGAAGGGTGAAAAAGAAAAATTACAGAGAGCAGAGGAAAGCCTGTTTTCGAGCGATTAATACCCTCTGATTCTGTTTTTTGGGGGAAAGAGTGAGGGGGTGGGATGTTAGGAAGGAAAGCAGGGGAAGATCAGTAATGAACATGCATACTGTGAAATAAAATATTCATTAAAAAGGTAACCACAGAATTAATATAGCCTCAAGCCTTAAGTAATAAGAATAATTTAAAATCTTGTTAGCAAACATACTCTAACATAGATTAGGTTACTCAGAAGAAAACTACAAAGTATACGCCATCACGGAAAAACCTGTAGGCTCCAGCATACCAAATGCTTATGCACCTGCTTCCGAAGACCTCATCTGTTGCTGCAACTCCTCATCAGCATTCCTCAAAAATTGATCCCAACCACTTCCAGCGTTCATATCTATATAATCATAAGGAACCGCAGTCTTTAATCCTGGACGTACTGTATGCTGGCTTCCCACTATTCTACAATCAATATCTTCCTCTAACTTTCCAGCTAGCTCCAACTCTTCCCAAGTAAACAGTAATGGCAATGTAAATGCACCCCATGGATTAAAATCAATCAACTTGACCTTATTATCTTTCGTAACATAAACATCAAACGTGTAATTTTCAGATTTAAATTTCCCTTCAACATTATCCATAAAAAAATCATGGATCATATCTTTGAGCTCGACTTTCCTTTCCAGCACAGCAGGATAATAAGCAGTGACTTCACGTTGAGAAATTCCAATTAGCTGCTGAGCATAGACATAACAACGGAACTCCATCTCTGGTCTCAAAGAGGGGTACCATTTGCGCAGAGCAAGGTAAAAAAGTGGTGGTCTTGACAAAGTCTTGTCACTGCATGAATCATACGGATGGCACAAATCATGCACCACTGAATCAGACGATTTTAGTAAGAGAGCTATGTCACAAAATGATGTGCATCTGAGGGTTCCTGTAGAGCTAATCCAAGCAGCATCTTTTGGCGAACTCCAATTTAACTTGGGAAAGACAGCACCACCAAGGGATTCAATTGATTCTTTGATCTTTAATTCAAGTTCCGGGAAAGAAGGGGGAGATGGTGGTTGCTCTGATTCATCTTCAGATCCTTCTGACACTTGATAGTCCTCCTCATCTTCAGGTTTATGAATCCTATTGGGCAAGGCGTCCTCATTTGAAACTGAAATGGGAAGCAAAAGGGGGCCATAATCTTCACACAGATACTCAATAAAGGATTCTGGGAGTTCATGGACAACAGTCTTTAAAGAGACAGATTTAAATTTCGGATACCATTCTTGTATCTGGCAACAGTTCACTTCTTCTAACTTCATTTTCTGAGACAAAAAAGATAGCACAAGTAAGAGCAGAGAATAAATTTAAATAAGGATAAAACAATTACAGCACAAGAACTTGGCAATAAAATAGAATAAGAGTGTTGCACATAGTCATTAATGGTCTGTGTCAATATTAAAATTTAGTCTTTCCTGATACGAAAATCTATTTGGGAGGGCAATTTTTTCTTCTGATATTAATTGCACCAATATCCCATAATGACGATCCTACTTTGTTAATCAACCATCCTATATTGTACTCAATTTTTTGCAACGATTGCATTTTCATACACATCATTCATTCTATTTGTTGTAAACTCCAATGATTATAACTAGAAAGATAAACATAAAGTACAATATCATTAAGAACCAACCAAAGATACAAGACAAAATCCATCATAATATCTATTTAAACATCAATATGAGTTTGCCCAATTATAACTTTCAACAACCAAAACTTAGATCATACTTCCATAAAATGACATTTTACACCATCATAAATTCATAACAAATGCAAGTCATTTAAAAAAAAAAACAAAAAAAGAACACTCCAATCAGCAAGACATTTAAAAATTCTCTACAAAGCATAGAACCTCAAAACTCACCAAATAAACCCAAAATGAATTAAATTTTCTAGGCGACTTCTATCGGGTTGATTAAACAGTAGGTAGATAAATAAATCCTAGACTTTCAGTTTTCAGGGATAATCATTTGCTATGGTTGAGTGAATTATTATTAGTAATGAAACCCAATATAATTATTTTATCATGGTAACAACAAGGAATTCATCAAATAAATAGCAAATATGTATCAAGAGTCATAAAGCTGGTGAATTTTAATTTTTCGGCTATTTTGCAAACAAATTGATATTAATCCCAACTAGTTCTCAATGAAAGCATAATTAAACTAAACAATTGGATGAGTGTTCTGTTATCTAACCAGCAAAAATCCAACAAGACATATTTCATAATAATAATTATTAAAAAAAAAAAAAAAAAAAAAAAAAAAAAAGAGGGTTATTTGAACAATGCCCAGATGAATTTCAGCAAAATTATGTACAATTTTATATTTTTAAGGGCAATAAAATCAAAATTAAAGAGACAGTACCTTTGAAGCAACTATTCGACCACCTGACCGGCAATGAGAATAATCTTCTTTGTGAATTGTTTTAACTCTTTTGATTTCAAATTCTAGGGTTTATATAGATTTTTTTAATAGAGATTATATTAGATTATTAGAGTAAAAAAAAAATTATTAAAAAAAAAAAACCCACAATCACTGTGGTTATAATCTAATTTACTGTATTCGTGCAGGACCGAAACAGATCGACCCGGACATGACCAAAAATTAGAATTTTAAAAATCGAAAACCGGACTGCTTAAGTTAGGATCAAACGGAAACTCGGACCTGACCGAAAGAATCAGTCCAAAATCCGGACAAGACTGCTTTGGACCGATTTAAAATGTTTTTTAAAAAAAGAATTCTAATTTTTTTAATAATTTTATGAAAAACTCGAAAAAAGTAAAGGAATTCTATTTTTCAAAAAATATGCTGACCATAGGTTTTGTCGAATTTTCATTAATAATATCCCTCTTAAGTGTCGTGCTTAGTAAATGGCTGCGCAGAGAGCTGTCAAACATACACTTCTAATAAAAATACGACACCTCACCATCTACAAAATAAAAGAGAGGGAAATTATGGGGGGGAAATTTCAGACATTAACCGCCAAACTAAAATCTTAGGCGGGAGAAATGATTTGGCGCCAATGGTAAAAGATTGTAGGTCCTACCTTTCCCACCCACTTTCATCTTCAATTTATAAAATAAAATAAATAAAAATAAAATGTCTCAAAGGAAGCCATTAACATTACAACTTTTTCAGCCAAGTTTTTATTTTATTTTATTATTTTTTTTAAATAAAATCATTGGTGTTCAACAATATATTTCTTATTTGTGATGTTCAAGATCCTATTGTTCAATATTTCATTCTCCATACTCCATCTACAGTAAAGCATGTTTTATGTAATGATATTAAATCAATGAACTATAATGTTGTAATTTCAATTTTTATTGTTATCGTTTTTTTTAATAGTCCGACAATAATCTTTGTGGTTGTTTAATTTGAATCTTACAAATATTTTGTGTTATTTAAATCAAATGATCTGGTTTTGACAAACTTCTGGAATTGTACAATTCTGGTTAAAATTCACTATTTTGGTTCGACGAAGAAGAAGAATCGAGTTCTACGTGATGTTAAAATGTTTATATTAATTTAATAACAAATACAATTTTTAAGTATCTTGAATACTATATATTAGTAACTTGATAATGACACGTATATTATTTGTAGTATAATATCTAGAGTTACTAAACAAATGATGGAAATAAAATTCAAATACATTCCAAAAAAAAAAGGCACTTATAATTAACAAAGATAAGATTCGAACTCGGGACCAATGCATGGAATATGGTTTATACATTGCACTTGTAACCAAGATTACAGGATATTCATCATGTTAACAAATTTCTGCGTTAAATACTTATAAAACACATCGCTGTTATTTGCGAACTATAATACAAGTTTTCAATACTATTTAAATTCATATTGTTACCAAATAACAAACAAACTTACAAGAATATAATTGAAAATTATATTATTGCCAATAATTTGTTTTAATTTCAATTTTAATTATCATAGTAATGGACTACAAATATTTCAAAGATCGAAAAGCATGATGTCTTAATTTCAATTATCATAGTAATTAATGGAATTCAAAACCTTAATGAAATTCAAACACATTATGATAATTGTCGAATTGTGACACGGTATTTCCCCCTGTCAAGCTACCTTTGCCCAAGTATATCCACCGTAAAATTAAACCGTGAAATACCTAATGTTTGGTTAACCATCCAATACCATCGATAATAATAAAGTTGGAGGGTTCAAATTAAATAGTGAAGGTTTAAAATCGTTTATAAAATTAACAATTGTAATTTTAAAAGTAGTTATCATTTACTAATAAATGTGACTATACAAAACTTTTTTATACTTTGTTACATCTTGCAAGGAGGTGTATCAATTTTTTCCTTATGTGAAGGAGAATCCAAATTTTAACAATAAATCATTCATTCACTATTCGTTAGCATTATTAATATGATGTTATTACTTACCTTAATAAGACACGTACAATAAATCCATAAGGGGTACCTCATAAATTTGAAAGGTAGAGATAAAATTACTAACTATCGAACAATTGTTTAACCAAATATGTATATATTTATATAAAAATATATAGGGAAATTCTCTTTGGTAAACTCATACTTTTTAATTTTCTCAGTGGTAAACAATAAAAAAAACTTATTATCCTTGGTAAACTTTAATTAGTTATAATTATTAAATGGTAAACTAAATGAAATTATAAGCTTAACCCTAGTTAACTAAAGACTTAATGACTAATTTAGCCCTTATCCTTAATTATAGCTTTCCCCAAAAAAAACTTCAACCACCCAAAAGGTACATCCATCAACCAGAACCACCGCAACCATAGCCGCCATCGCCATCACCACCAGAACCACCTTCCAACCGTTGACATTACCACCAACAACCGACCCAACTTCACCGCCCACCCAATTCGCCCTAAACCCACCTAAAAAAGCCAATCCTCCATGAGATCCACCCCACCGAATACCTACCCTCCCTGGTCGTCGCATCTCTTCCCCTTCCTCCTCCCTCCTCGGCCGTCTCATACCCTCCCCTCCCTCACCACCCGTCCCAGCCCCCTCCCCCTCCCTCGCTAGGTGTGTTTGTCGCGCAAATATATATCATCAGAAAAAAAAAAAAAACAAAAATCCCGACCTTCAAAAGTTCAAAGCATCAATGGTGTGGTAGTCGGATCTCTGATTTCAATTGATTATCAACCTAATTGAAGGAGGAATTACAGAAATTGGGGAGATTTTGAAGTGAAATACATTGTTTAGGTAGGAGAGATTGAGGATGTAAGGGATTGTTTGGGGAGGGGTGGTGGTTCAAGGGGAAGGAGAGACGCGTGCAAGGGTGGGGGAGTCCAGCGCACCGGCGAGTGAAGGCTGAGCGCGGGGCGCCGGCGTGGGTGGGGGTAGGGTGGCTGGCCGGTGGTGATTGGGGGGGATCTTGAAAGTGAGAAAGGTAAAGAGGAAGAAAAGAGAAGAGGATGAAAATGGTGATAGATTGGGTTTGGGTGAGGGTATTTTTGTAATTTGAGTGTATTAAGTGGGATATTTTAGGAATTTTATTTTATTTTTTTTTAAAATAATGTTAACCATAGTTACGTAATTATATAAAATCATCATTAATGTTACCATTGATTTAGTAAAGATAATTAGGGTTTACCAAGGATAATAAGTTTTTTTATTGTTTACCACTGAAAAATTTAAAAAGTATGAGTTTACCAAAGAGAATTTCCCATATATATATATTTACAATGTAATGACAAAACTCAAGTAAAAGGGCTAAAAGTAAGGTGTGAAGGGTTATAATCAAATAGTGGAGGGTTACAATAAAAATAACTGCAATTCATACAAAAATTATTAACTACTAATAAATATAGAACATTGTCAAAAATGATATAAATGAAGTAAAATTTTTACAAATATAAAGAGATCTCTTACTAGTCTTTATTTTATTATCATTTTCCATCTTCATTAGCATCAATTATATGATCTAAAATATTTTTAATACAACGTTGTTATTTGCAAACTATTATATAGGGTTCCAATATTATTAAAATACATATTGTTACTAAAAATATTTCGACAGTAATTACATATATTTGATTCGAGTAAAAAAAAATCACACTTATAGCGAACACATGATTCGAGCCCGGGACCTAAATGCATGGATCTCGTATTAACTAATCAAAGTTGTAACCAAAATTGCGAGATATTCACCATATTAACAAATATATTTTTAAAATACTTATAGTACACATCGTTGTTATTTGCAAACTATCATACATGTTTCCAATACTATTTAAATTCGTATTGTTACCAATTGACAAACAGACTTACAATCGTTTTGTTAATAATATAATTGAAAATTATTGCCCATAAAATATTTTTATTTCAATTTGAATTATCATAGTAATGGACATCAAATGTTTCAAAGTTTGAAAAGCCTGATCTCTTTATTTCAATTAACATAGTAATTAATAATAGACTACAAAACACTACGGGAAAAAAATGTATTTGGCACCGGTTCAAACCCGGCTTAAGGCATCGGTTTGAACCGGTGCCTATTTGGGGGGTGCCAAAAAGGGGTTTAAAAAGGCACCGGTTCAAACCGATGCCAAAACTTGAAATTGGCACCGGTTAACCGGTGCCAAAACTGGGTTTTAAAAAATGTGGAATTGTTTTTGGCACCGGTTAACCGGTGCCAAAAGTGCCAAATATTATAATTTTTTTTTTTTTAGAACAGCAAAAAATTAAAAATCTGACTTAAATTATTTAGAACATCAAAATATAGATTGAATTTCAATCAACATAATAAAAAATTTACAATATATAATCAAAACAATTTTACAATATAGATCAATAAAGTAGTAGTTCAATTACAACAAGGAAAAAAAATATCGAACAATTAATATAATTAAGCTTCCATCTTGCTCAATATAAAAAAAAATTCGAACGATTAATATAATTACAACATATAAAAAAATTACAATATAAATAAAAAAATAAACTCAATATTCTTGCATCTTGCTTCTTCCATTTAAGATCTAACTCAAGATATCTGCACCAATTAAAGCAAAAAAAAAAACGATTAACCCAGAACATCAATTAAAAAATAAAATCCAGAAAAAATAAAAAATACAATCGAATAAAATAAATATAAAAAATAAAATCGAATAAAATAAAAAAAAATCAAAAAATTAAAAAGAAAATCAGTTGGTAAGAAAAAAAAAACCCCAGAACATCATTTAAAAACCAAAATTGAACCCAGAAATTAAAAACCAAAATCGAAAATCTGAAGAAAAAAAAAAAAAAAAAAAAAAAAACCTCAGAAAATAAAAAAATTTCGAATTTAAATCGAAAATTTAAAAAGAAAATCCCAAAACAAACCCAGAACAAATCTTGCATCTTTAACGGATCTAAATCAAGTAAAAAAAATCAACAAACCCAAAAACGCATGCATTAACCCAGAAATCGAAAAACAAAATCAAAATAAAAAAAAAAAAAACAATCGAAATCGAAAAAAAAAACCCAGAAATAGAAAAAAAAAAATCAAAATCGAAATCAAAAAAATTAACCCAGAAAAATTCACAAATCGAAAACACCCAGAAATCGAAATAGTTGAACTCGGAAAAAAATTGAAATCGAAAGAAAAATCAAAAACCCAGAAAAAAAAAACGTAACAAAAAAAACCGAGAAATCGCTGAAAAAAAAAATCAAAATCAATTGAAAGAAGAGTTTGAAATTAAGAAAATCAAAATCGAAAAACAAACTATTAAATTCGATTGAAATACCTCAAAATCCGTTTTGCATGTTGTTGTCTTCGAATTTGTTAGTGGTTTTCGAGTGATGATAGAAAGGAGGAAGAGATCCAGAAAGATAAATGAAGGAGAGGAGAGGAGAGGAAAGAGAAAGAGGAGAGGAGAGGAGAGAGAACGGCCGAATGAAATATTTAGGGTTTTGGGTAGTTATAAGGGCGGTTTTTTTTTAATATGTAAATGAACCGGTTCGTAAAGGCACCGGTTCAAACCGGTGCCCTTTTTATTATTGGCACCGGTTTGGGCTGAACCGGTGCCTTTTCCATTTGTTTAAAAACCCGCCCAATTTTGGGCCGATTTTTGGCACCGGTTTGGCTTGAACCGGTGTCATATGGGGGGTGCCTAATGCTATTTTTCTACTAGTGAAAGCATGCCGTCTTTATTTCAATAATTAACATAATCCATAAGGGGTATCTCATAGACATAAACTCAAGTTAGAGGGCTAAAAGTTAGTTATGAAGGGTTATAACTAAATAGTGGAGGGTTACAATAAAAGCAAATTTAATTCATATAAAATATTATCAACTACTAATAAATACAAAAATTTTTCAAAAATGAAATAAATGAAGTAAATGTTTTTACAATATATACCATGCAGAACCTCATCGAACACTGGTGAACGGTACAACACATTAAGATCATTACAAGATCCGGGAATACCAAAGAAGGAATGCCATATCCATAAATCCTGATCCGCAACGGCTTCCAGTATTAGCGTTGCTTTCTTGTTCCTACCGGCGTACTGCGCTTTCCAAGCCGTTGGACAGTTCTTCCATTCCCAATGCATGCAATCAATGCTGCCTATCATGCCTGGAAAACCACGCAGTTCATTTTGATGCAGTATCCGGGCCAATTCATTAGTTGTAGGGTTTCGCATGTACTCGGTTCCGAACTGGTCAATGACCCCGGCACAAAAACGTTGTAGGGCAACTCGAGCGGTTGACTGACTGATTCGAACGTATTCATCAACAGCGTCTGCAGCCATGCCATAGGCTAACATTCGTATCGCGGCTGTACATTTTTGCAGAGGTGATATGCCTAACTTTCCAGTTGCATCCCTACGCTGCTGGAAGTAAACATCACCTTCAACGACCTTGTTCATTATACGTAAAAACAAAGGTCGTTGCATACGAAATCTTCTTCTAAATTGGGTGGTATTGTACACAGGATTATCGGAAAAATAATCATTGAACAGCCTGGCATGTCCCATTTCCCAATCTCCTCTGTTCGTACCCCCTCTACGTGATTTTGAAGTACGTTGGGATTGTGTTTGGGGCATGAGGAAAGATGTGGGTTGGTATGTGAAGAGTTCATCAACGAGTTGATCATATTCTTCATTATTGGAAGAAGATGAACTTGAACTTGAACTTGATGATGGTCTGGAATACATCATGTATTAATATTATAATTTTCTTAATTGGTGTGGTTGTGGATATGTGCCATGCCTACTATATATAGCAAATAAATCAAATGAATATGTGGTTACAAATCTGAATGACCACACCAACTAAAGCATTCAAATTTTCAGCCACGGAATAGGTATACTATGCTAGTTGACAATGACAAATCTTGACAAAGTGTATTCAGAACAAAAGTGACTACACCATGTCGGTATGAATGACCTAAAGTTAAAGCATACTGACAAAGTTAATTCAGAAACATGTGACTACACAATGACAAAAATGTGACTACTGAATGATAAAGAGTTATTGCAATTTTGTTGCCATGAATGACCCAAAGTTAAAGTGAAATCAGAAAAAAAGTGACTACCCAATGACAACAATTGAATGCAACTATGTCGGTAACAATGACAACTGAAATCAACTTGTTAAACAACTTGTCATTCAATATTGGAAAATCAGAATACAAGTTTACATATGACAGTGAAATTAAACACACCACTAATACATGTTAAACATAAAAGACTACATTGCGCATAATTAAAAACTTAACTAATACAAGCGTACACCTACTACAACCAAACATGCTTATAAGCCCTGTAATTTACCCAGTAAGAAATTCTTGTACGACTCTTCTTCAGGAGTGAGTGGAGTAGGCGAATTCTTCATAGCTTGCACCATATCAAACCAGGTTTTCATCTTATGAATGTCAAGTTCCTCCCTTTTCCTCTGTTCCTTCTCCCTTTCAATTTTGATCCGCTCTTCCTTCAGAATGGCCTCCCTCTCGCGAATTGTTGCCAATTCCTTCATTCGTTCGCTAAGCTCAGACGAACCACTGTCCGAAGCTACTTCTTTCCCTTTACGCTTGGCCTTTGCTTTCTTCACACCTTCGGGTCGTTGTATTCCTCCAGATGAAAAACCATCCGTAGGGGTTTCATCCCCTCCATCATCTCTGGACCTCTTCCCACTTCCAGCACTACCTTGCTCCTCAACATCACGAACAGCTTTTCTTTCCTCCTTTGACAAGGACCATCTCAGCTTTGGCCTCCACTTTGGATCTCTATTAAGCATTTCAACAGCGTGAGGAAAAGCGAAATTACGACCTTGGGCGAGATGGAAAAGCTTCGACGCACTTTTTATACGGTCAGCTTCGTTGTAACCACTCCCTCCCTCCGGAAGTCTACCTGCTTCATCATAGCAAGATATCCACTGTAGTGTGTCTGCTGCCAACCTTCTCCAGTGCGACGTCAGACTCTTCATAGGTCTTGGTGGAAGTATATGCGGCTTCTCCGCATGAGCAAGTTGATATGCTGCGTGTACATCGCGCCAAAGGGAAGTTGCTTTCTGGCTCGTGCCTTTAATAGCATTCTCACTGATCTCCAAGTACAACCCAATCAGAGTTTCATCTTCCGCAACTGACCAAATTCGAGTCGCTCGTGCAACAACCTGGTTGGATTTCAGTTCGGGAACTGGTGGAGGATATTGCGGCGTCTCTGGTACGCTGTCCTCTTCGCTCTCATTGAATTGTGTGTTGCTATCATGTACAGTTTCAGGTGTACATTCTTCAATAACATGGTTTCATAGGGGAAACTGAGTGGGTGTCTGATACTGTGGAGATGGTTGCAAAGACGTATTGCCCATTCTTTGCAAGAACAATTGAAACTCGGGATTAGTTAGCAAATCATCACTAAAACCAGAAAATTGTTGGCGGAAATTTGGGTTGTTTGGATCCATTAAAAGATTCTGCATCACAAAACAAAAGATAAATATTTGTACTAAAATTTACTAATTTTTTACAAAAGATAATTTTTTTTTTCACATAATCACATATATACTAATTTTAATACATAACTAAATTTATATATTAAAAAAAAAATTAACCAATAATTGGAAGACTTTATTAACTACGAATTTAGTAATGTTTGAATTTAGTAATGTATGGAGAAAACACACATATACTAATTTTAATACATAACTAAATTTATATATTAGAAAAAAAAAGTAACCAATAAATGCAACACTTTTGCAACTACAAATTTAGTAATGTATGGAGAAAATATCAACAACTTTCTTCAATTACATAATGCAATTAAACAACATGGTTTTATATTTTTTTTTTTCAAAAAAACACACATATAATAATTTTAATACATAACTAAATTTATATATTAGAAAAAAAAGCAAATATATCAAATAAATGCAACACTTTTTTTACTACAAATTTAGTAATGTATGGAGAAAATATCAACAAATTTCTTCAATTGGGTTTTTCAATTAAGTAAACATGGCATATAATATTTTTTTTTTCAAAAAAACACACATATACTAATTTTAATACATAACTTAATATTACAAAAAAAAAAAAGTAACCAATAAATGCAACACTTTTTTTACTACAAATTTAGTAATGTATGGAGAACATATCAACAACTTTCTTCAATTACATAATGCAATTAAACAACATATATTTTTTTTTCAATTACATAATGCAATTACATAATATTTTTTTTTTCAAAAAATCACATATATATTAATTTTATTACATAACTTTATTTAAATAATAATAAAAAAAAAATTTACCTCAATATGGGTGTGTTGCAACAAAAATGCTCTTCAACAAATTTAAAATGCTTAAGAAAATAAAAAAGTGGAGGATTTTAAGTGATTTCGAAAATATATCAAAATATATCAAAATGCATGTCTATTTATAGAGAATTTAATTTTATGACCGTTGGTAATTTTTTTTTTTTTTTTTACTGAAAATATTTTTCAGAAAATGCAATGGGAAGATTATAACCGTTGTAAAACGGCTAATTTTGTCATTGGCCAACACCCTGAACATGCCACGTGTCGCGCTCCTACTCGCTGGCAGCCTGGCATGAACAGTACCCGTATTTTTTTTTCCAGCTTTCCTCCAGCTTGTGGGCCCCACCGAGATCACTGTTCATCAGAAGAAATGCCCATGCTATGGACATTTTCATTTTTGCCCATGGGCTTTTTCTTGCATTTTTGGTTTAGCTCACCATTGTGGGTGATGAGCAAAGTATTTGCTCACAAGAAATGCCCATGAGCATATATTTTGCTCATGGTTGTGAGTGCTCTTATAAGCTTCTTTTACATATAGCCCTAAGGGTCATCAATGTCAAGTTCCTTTAATAAATTAAGATATGCCTAATGTCTATCCTTAACATTGATAGTATATTATTCTGATTAATTTTTTTTATCTTTTTATAAAATTGCGTACACGGTCTTTTTATTATTCTGTTTAATTTGGTTTTTGGTATTTATTTGTATTTTTTTTTTGTGTTAATATTGTATCATAGAATAAAATACAAATATAAAATCAACAATCTCTCAAATTTCTATATTTAATATTTCGTTGTTGAAAATTATCTTATGTTTTTGGTTAAAAAATGATTATTGCTTTTGTTTCTTGAATTGATATTGTAATTATGTGTGAAATTTTCTTACATTTAGTAATATGTTCCACATAAACATAGTAACTACAAAATATTTATATGTAACAGATATTGAAATATAAGTAGTATAAAATCTAAATTAGTAACAACGAATCCCTTATATCGAACTTAAAATTTGTGTTTAATCAGTTACTGGGATATATAGAAGAGATCCATGTGTTTATGATTGTGAATACTACAACTTTTATTTTGTGTTACTAAAAATAAACTAACTTATCAAACATTTATGTTGATGATAGGAGAAAACCGAAGAACATTGGAATTAACGATTTGTCATTTTTCTTCAACGAAATATTATGTTTTAATTATGGAAAACGCCAAGTTCAATTAACGTATTAGGTTGATGTGAAACAAATCATATAATGGAAAACCCCAAGTTTAATTATCTATAGTGTTAAATATTAAAAATTCACATTCATCTATAAATATTAAAATTAAACACTAGAATAATAAAAACAAAAATCGTAATCGGCGAAATAGATCTCCAAATTGCTGTTACACATGCAATTCTCCAGTTTAATTCGGATCACCCATCATCTTTCCAGGGGTAATTCTCCATTTTAATTACATTTCTTCAGTACTGGAATTAAACTCCAATTTCGTGATTACGAACCCTAGAAATTATTAGGGATTTCAAGGGATGTGAAAAGAAAATAAAATAAAGAAATTATTAAAAATATGGAGCAAATTGTGTACACAAATCCAGAATATTGAAGATTAAAAATATGTAAATTATTTTCACAAACAAATCTGGGAACAAAATTATAGAAGAATAGATGAACATTATGAAGAACAATGGAGGAAAGAGAAGAACCATATAAATTGGGGATTTGTGAAACGAAAATTAAAAATAAAAATCGTAAAAAAAAAATTAAAGCAAATTATTCCATAAATTCATAATATTAAAATTTTTGACATGTAAAGTATTTTATAAACCAAATTTGGATAAAAAATTTAAAAAAAAATAGGAACATGAAAAACAAGAATAATGGAGGAAAGAGGAGAGAGAAGAGAGAAAATTAGACCCAAAAAAGGAGCTGGTTGAAATGAGAGAGGAGAGAGAGTGGGGTGGTTGGGGAGAGTGGGGACCAAGTTTATTTGAAATTTGAAAATAAAATTTCAAATGAAATTCAAATTTTTGTTTTTTTGGACTTTAATGAACAACCAATGGAAAGATGACACATCACTGGTGTATGTCTGGCCCACATACACTCAGTGTATGTGTAGCCTTAGCCTGGTTGCACATCATGACAATTACTAGTAGAAGTTTTAAACTACTTGGTAATTTATTTTCACCAAAAATATTTACTTCCCTTTGTTAATTAGGCTTTCATTTTGGTTTAGCAATGTCACCCAACTTTAATGAGGGTTGGGGCTTGGGACTTGCAATCAAATTAATGTTTTATGTTCCTCATTTTCATTTGTTCTCACATGTGAAATGTAATATTGTAAACTTTTTGAGGAAGTAGAAATCTATACATCTATACAATATATTAAAAGGTGTTCTACAAACCGTACATGCGTCACATGACAACTTTAACTTCTATCAAAAGGCCACATGTACATATGTCGTCTCATTAACTTCTACTCCGTACTAGAATTGTGCTATGTAGGATGAGGACACATGTAAATATGTTTTTTTTACACCGGATAAAACAAGTTTAATAATAATAAGAAAGCGAATTAAAAGAAGAGGACAGGGAAACTAAGTTGTTAGCTGCTTCTTTTAGGCAGATTATGAGCTCATTCCACCTTTGATCTTGATTCTTTTCGAACCACACACCAGTTTAGAGATTTTGAGTTGTTTTTCATCTCGTTGATAGTCCACGCCATACTCTTATCACCAATATCATCCTGCTGCAGAAGATCCACTAGGCCCGAAGAATCCATCTTATTTAATTTATCCATGACTTTTTTTTTTTAACTAATTATTGATTATATACAAGAAGCTAGATTATAAATGAAGCTATTGAACTAAACAAGCAACCGAGTCCAACTATTAGTGTTTGTTCTTACTTTTCAGTACGTGAATTTTCTGAATTTTGAGATATAACATAAATTTATGATATCCTTTGCTTTTGTTTGTTGACAGAAATTGATGGATTTGTTAGAATTTCATACCTATTTTCATTGATAGATGTGATACACACAAGTAAAGTTATACGGTATATGAATCATGCATGATGAGAGATAGTAATTCTGTTTAATGACTATTAGACTTAGTGTAGTTAAGCCGGATGAGGTTACAACATGTATTGTTACATTGCAGAGATTTATATTTTGGGGCTTAACACTGGGATCATGAACTAAAAGTAAATTTTGTAAATGATTACAACAAAATACCATATAACATAGTCATTAATTAGGCATTAATGACAACTAGTAGTGACAGCTGCAATTACTCTTCTCAGAATGCTAGTCATTTAGACCCTTAGTAGTGATTAATAAAAGTAGATAAATAATAAATCTTACTCACTCTGTTCCTTAGAGCATGCCCACTGGTTAACCAATTGGATTGGTGATATGTCCATTTTATATAGTGTTTTACCCCCGTCCCTTGGTCGTTATTAGTAGTGTTTTTGGCTCTTTCGGGCCACTTTTATTACTAATTTGTGTGTTCTAGTGTTTTCGTAGTCTTAGTTGTATTTTACAGGAGATTGCATTCTTAGAGCATTTTCCCGGGCTTTATGGATCAACTACGAAAGCTAGAAGGACACGACCACTTTTGGAGCCCAAGATCGGTGAGAGCTGGTGATTAAGGGCTCGGTAATTGGGATCCCGAGGCATTTGGACCAAGTACTTAAGACTCGAGGAGGAAATCCGGATTGGGCCGAGAAATCAAGCCCAATCGAAGTCCAGGCTCAAGGAGAAGCAACCGCCCGATCGGGCTACCTCTAGCATGATCGGGCGCGGCAAGACTAGTAGGCTGAGCTTGCTGAGGCGCGCCCGATCGTGCGAGCTTCTAGCACGATCGGGCGATGCTTCTTGGGAAGAACGCGAAGAAAAAGGCGCGCCCGATCGGGCGCGCGTTTTTAGAAGACCTGATTAAGTTTAGTTTTAATTCCTGTTTTAGAAAACGTTTAAATACGATTTTGTACGGAATTATTAGAGTATCTTCTTCCTTAGACTTTCTCTCTCTACTGAGGATCTTTTCTCTCTCTTAAATCTTCTCTCAACTCTTGTTCTTGATTATTTTTCCCATTAATACAGATTAGTTTGGTAACGATTTCTCTTCTCTTAATCTTAGTTATTTACTTTATTCTTTTTATCATGTCTTGCTTTATTGCTTTGATTAGTTTAGTTTTTAATATGTGTGAGTAGTTTTATTTCTAGGGTTTAAGGGGATCCATAAATAATATGAAGGGGTAAATTGTCGTTGTTAACTATCAATGTTAGATTTATTTCCTATTGATTAATTTAATGCTCTGTGACTAGATTATGCCTATATTTTATGCATGAGTTTGACAACATTGATTTGAGATTCGACAGATGAGAATTAATGTTTAGGTCTAGTTTCTATAGGCAGATTAATTTATAAATGGTTAAGTCGAGATTCGAGAGATGAGATTTGATACCGGTAAATTAATTGTGTGATTGTAATACGTAGCGAAAGCCCTTTACAATCTGGTTAATTGATGCATTGATGATTGACTATTATTGGTTATTGGTATTGCATGATAATTTCTTATTGAATTGTTTTAACGTTTTACAATTGCGGCTTGTAAAAGTGTAGCAATATTAAATTGATGAATCGAGCAGATGTTAATTTGATATTAAAGGATATTTTCAATAAGAACTTAGATCTAGTAAATTGCGAAAGCCTGTTAGATCTATGGTGATTAATAAATTGCGAGAGCCTGTTAATCGTGTTATTTATTGCAATGTTAATGATTGATTACTATGTTTTACCCTGGAATATTATTTATTGGTGAACCTATACCCTAGATCCTTTCATATATTGTTTTCTCTCTATTCTCAATCTTAGTAGTTTAGTTTCTTGTTCGAATATTAATATTGGTTACTTAGATAATTTAGATTATAATAATTAATTAGGAGTAAAAAGACTTGTTTCCCTGTGGAGATCGACCCTACTTTCCAATCTACTTTAGTTAGAGGACTTAGGAATTATTTTTTATTAGGGGATACGACTTTACCTTGTCAGTTGGTTATTAGGAGAGAGAAAGTGAAAAAATAATAAAAAAAATTGAAGAGAGAAAAAGTTGGGGGAATATTTCAATAACCTGGTTATTTGGGGTTGGTTATGCAATAAAATATTGCAAGTGGGTGGGTTTTTTTGACAACCCTTATGACGTGGCACAAGAGGATTTTGGCACCTATTTCTTTAATCAATGGCTGAGATTTGCTCTGATTTTTATTACCGTTGTAATTTTGTAATGGCCATAATTTTTATAATACAATTCTAAAAAAAAAAAAACACCAACGACTCTATTTTATTTTTCTCTATAAAATGAGCCCAATATTGAGGTATTCATTCCTACAATATCACAACCACAAAATGAAAAAGAAGGTCTTTTTGCCAAATTACAAGAAGCTGGACGAAAGGATGTTGAGCGTGATTTTGGAGTATTACAAGCTCGTTTTGCAATAATACGGAATCATGCGCTAGCTCGTGACACATCAATGTTAGGAAAAATAATGATAGCATGTATCATTATGCACAATATGATCGTTGAGGACGAAAGAGATACGTATAAAACGTATTACGATCCAAATGAATATGATCAAGCTACAAATGCGTCTTCAAGTAATAGAAACACTGAAGAGCCTTTTTAGTTCGAAAATAGCAACAACCGAATTGCAAGTTTGGAAATTTATATTTCTAATACAGCTCGTGTTCGTGATGAACCTATACATAAAGCCTTGAAGAAAGACTTTATTGAACATATGTGGCTTAAATTCGGTGTTAACAGTAGGCAAAATAATTTGCATTAATAGCTGTATAATCGTAACATTAAATTATTGTATTTGTATTCAAGCACAATTCGTTTTTATCTTTGATTGAATATGTATTATTTTTATTATTATCAAATTTAGTAAAGTTGCAATTATTGTGTATTTCTTAATTATTGTGTGTTTCTTAATTAACGACTAATTACTTACTAATTAAATAATATAATGCATTAATTTTAAACTTAATTCATTTTATTTAAGTAATGTATGCTAATAATAATTATTAGTTTTAATTGATTATTACCAAGTGCATTATTTATATATGATAGGATTTAAGAGAGATATTGTGTGGTGGGTTGGGTAAAAGTAGGAGAGAGAAAATGTATAACTAAAAGTTGTGGTTAACTATTGGGAGACATTGATTATTAAATGGGTATAAGAGTGGTTATAGGTGAGGTGAAAGATGTAAAAATTAATAAAATAAGCAATAATCCTAATGGTTGTGGGCAACAATTGTGTTTGCTCTTACTAATAGTCTCTTAGAGCAAACACAATGGTTGCCCACTAATATTGGGCTCATTTTATAGAGAAATATAAAATAGAGCCGTTGGTGTTTTTTTTTTTATTTTTTTTTTTTGAATTGTAGTTTAAAAATTATGGATGTTACAAAATTACAACGGTAATAAAATCAGAGCAAATCCCAGCCATTGATTAAATGAATAGGTGTCACAATCTCAAAAAAACCTTGTCATTATGTGTCACTATCAAAAACAATAAAATATTCCATGACCAAGCTACAATAACCGGTTATTCTACTAACCAGGTTATTGAAAATTTCCCCCAAAAATTTCTCTCTCTTCATTATTTTATTATTATTCCACTTTCTCTCTCTTAATAACCAACCTCAATAACCAATGACTGGGTATACTCTTAAGGTTAGTTTTCAGACCCAAAATGATAGTCCCATTTGCTTTTTTCAAGTATCATTAATATCAATTTTTTGCCAAAATTCCTTTCAACTCGCAACAATATTTTCAGTTTAGTTCAGTTTAGTTCAGTTCAACTCCAATTCGTTCGGTTCAGTTTAGCTTCTAATTTCCCTCTCTCATAAAATATTCTTTTCATCTCAGTTCAATCAGCTTCAATTAGTTCAGTTCAACTCCAATCAATTCAGTAAATGTGAACAGACCCTACGTATATTTATTAATTTTTCTAAATTGCCCATAAGAGACTATGAAGTATGAATAAAAGGGAGTAAAACGCACCGTATACAGTACATCACAAAATTCACAATGACATAAACCCCTGTCTCTGATGCTGGCATGCTGCGAAACCGAACACTTACATTTCTGTGCAGTAAACTTGTTAAACCCTATTCACTTCTTCCACCGTCGACTACGCCAACTACGACGGCGACAATGGCTTCCACCGCCGTCGATAATCTTCCCGCCGATTCTCAAACCTCCATTACCAAACCTCCATTGAAGAGTGTCGATGAACCTGACGTCGGAATCCTCTGCTACATCTCTCACCTCCCTGGTTTTCGCGGCATTCTCAAACAAAGGTATCATCGTCAAAAAAATCATTGCTTAATCAGTTAATTACAATTTTTTCTGCTTCAAAATGTGTTGATTTCGCTTTAATTTGGTTGAATTTTTTAGGTATTCGGATTTCATTGTGAATGAGGTTGATTTGGATGGAAATGTTGTGCATTTAACTTCATTGCATGTTTCTCCTGAGGTATTTACCTAATTAGTATTAGTTTAAATTGAGGTGTTCTTCAAATTTTGAATTAGTTTGTGATTGTGAAATTTGAGTTTTGTTTGATATTGTTAGTTGGCTGAAAACAAGGAAGAGATTGTAGCTGAAAAATCAGATAAAAGTTACACTGAAGAAATTGAGTCATTTAGGTTATTAGTAGGTGACGAGGATGCTGATCGCCTGAAAGAATTGATTGAGAAGATTAGTGCTGGTGTTGATCATGATATTTCACCTTTAGTTCTTTCTCCGAGTTCGGATAAAGTACACCGCACGGTAATGTCTTGATTCTCAATTCAGATTACTTTAAGCTTTGATGATATGAATTTTAGCTTGATATTTGATTTAGTAAACAAATCATATGTGTGCTCTATAGAGTTTAGGAGAAGAGATACTTTTCTCATTAAGGAGTTAAGCCTTTATATAGGCAATTACAAGAGAGGTTACAGTGGGATTTGAGAGAATAAAATCCCCTAAAATTAAGCTTATACATAGGAGCAATACTAGGAATACTAATAAGTAAACTAAGAACCTATACAAGCAAATTGACTATATTCTACAATATACAATAAAATAATATCCCATAATGTGGGTGATTGATTTTGACTATTTATATCTTCTACATAACCCCGCAAGATGGACGACCGTTTAGCAAGTCCAATCTTGGTAAATAAGTCATGAAATCGAGACCTTGCTAGAGGCTTTGTGAGACCATCGGCTAACTGATCACGGCCTGAGATATGTTGTACACGAAGTGTACCTCTTTGAACTTGTTCTCGTACAAAGTGGAAGGCCAATGCTAGATGCTTCATACGAGAATGAAAAACCGAATTAGCCGCATAGTGAGTTGCTCCCAGATTATCACAATAAATGCTAGGAGCTTTGTTAACATGAACCTCTAATTCTTGGAGAAGAGACTTAAGCCATATGACTTCAGCACTAGTGGTTGCCATGGCTCGAAATTCAGCTTCCGTCGAAGACCGAGCTAGAATCTTTTGCTTCTTTGAACTCCAAGATAAAGGATTTCTGCCTAAATAGACAATGTAAGCGGTGGTTGAGACATAATTATCTCGATCACCTGCCAATCCGCATCACAAAAAGCATGAAGTTGTAATGGAGATTGACGATGAATAATAATACCATGATGTGAGGTACCATTAAGGTAGCGAAGTAGCCTTTTTAGTGCAGCATAGTGTAGGTCTGTAGGCTTGTGCATGTATTGAGATAGCTTGTTTACCGTAAATGCTACATCCGGCCTTGTTAAAGATAAATACTAAAGGCTACCAATTAGCGCACGATAATCAGTGGGATTAGATAGTGGTGAGCCATCAGTGAAATTGAGAGAAGGATAAGTAGCCATAGGTGTTGGAACCGGCTTCGCATCGGACATCTTGGCACGTTCTAATAAGTCTTGTATATATTTCTTTTGATTTAAAAACATCCCATGCTCATGAGGTAGTACCTCGACACCAAGAAAATATGATAGGGACCCAAGTCTTTGAGAGAGAAGCGGGATGCCAAACTAGTAATAAAACCTTGTAGAGCGGAAGGTGAAGGATCCATAATAATAATATCATCAACATATACCAATAGATAAAATGTGACATTATTTTGCTTATAAATAAACAATGAAGGATCAGCAATTGAATTACGAAAACCATACGAAAGAAGATAGGTACGGAGTTCTTGATACCAAGCTCTTGGAGCTTGTTAGAGGCCGTAGATAGCCTTATGGAGCTTGCATACATGAGTTGGATTATCCTTATCCAAGAAATCTTAGAGGTTGTGACATAAAAACATCCTCATTAAGATGGCCTTGAAGAAAGGCGTTGTTAATATCAAGTTGCCGAATGGTACACCCATTTGTGACCGCAAGAGATAACATAAGACGTTCAGCGGCTTATACTTGACTCAATACACCCATTTGTTGCCAACTACATTTTGAGATGGGTGAGATGGAACAAGAAACAAAGTAGCATTTCGTACCAAAGCATCATATTCCTCTGTCATTACATGACGCCATTGAGGATCTTTTAGAGCTTGGGTAATGTTGCGGGGCTCAAGCGATTGAACTTGAGTGGTGGTGAGATTAGCAAACTTTGGATTTGGCTTAACAATATTGTTTTGTAGTCGTGTGACAATGTTTCTAGTGGGAGGAGGTGGTGGTGGGGAAGGAGAAGAAGACAACATAGTGGTGGTTGGTGTAATTGGGGTTGATGGTTGCGTAGGTGAAGGTATGATAGGAGTGGATATAAGTGGTGATTGAGTCTCAACATTGGGTGGGTTGCACAGTGGGCGGCACTTCAATGGGAATAGCCACTGTACACCATTCGTCCACATTAGAAGGGGATGTGGGAGTAGATGTGGGACTAAAAGTTGGGAAAGGGAATACATCATCTACAAATTTTACATGTCTAGAGACATACACTCTATTGGTGGGAAGATGTAAGCAATAATATGCACTTTGTGATGGAGAATAACCAACAAAGATGCATGGAAGAGATCGATTATCAAGTTTATGACTAGCATATGGCCAAAGCCATGGATAACATAGACTACCAAAATTTTGCAACTTTGAGTGGTTAGGTACGACACCAAAGAGACGAAGATAAGGTGAATCATTGTGAACTGTGTGGGTTGGGAGACGATTTATTAGATAAGTGGCTGTAGAAAAAGCATATGGCCAATATTTTAAAGGCATTTTGGCATGAGAAAGTAAAGCTAGTCTTGTTTCAACAATATGCTTATGCCGACGCTCCGCAAACCCATTATGTTCCGGGGTATGAGAAGGAGTAGTAAGATGAGAAATGCCATGAGTAGCAAAGTAAGGTCTAAGTTTCTCGTATTCTCCTCCATTATCACTAAATACTTGAATTCTGGGCCTTTTAAAATATTTTTCCACTAGGGCCCTAAAATGATGGAAAGTATTCTCAGTGTCAGACTTTCTTTTGAGAGGATATAACCAAGTGTATCTTGTAAAGTGATCAACAAAAATTACATAATATTTGTAATTGTCATGTGATACCACTGGACTAGACCAGACATCAGTAAAAATGAGATCAAGAGGAGCATTTGAAGTAAGAGTGGAGTTATAGAAAGGCAACTTGTGGCTTTTATTAATATTGCATGAATTACAATATGACATAGAGAGATTGGAGATACCTAATGAAAACTTGGAATTTAAAATCTTAAGGATAGAACTAGATGGATGCCCAAGCCGATGGTGCCAATCATGAATGGGCTTTTTGAAACTTGTATATACTCGAGGAGTTGACGGGTATCATTCATAAACTCCAGCTTTAGAAGGCCCCTGAAGAAGAGTTGTGCCCTTCAATTGTTCCTTGACACGAAAAAAAGAAGATAAGAATTCAATGGAAGTATTGGTTTTCTTGACAGAACTTGGAAATAGAAAGAATATTTTGTGATATAGATGGAATATGTAAGACATTAGAGAAAGTAAATAATTTAGAAGGAGTTGTAAGAGAGAAAGAACCAGTGTTTGCTATCGGAAGAGATGAGCCATCACCAATCACAATTTCATCCGAGCCATCATAAGGTGCATGTAGAGAAAGATTGTTGAGATCATATGTGACATGATGAGATGCTCCACTGTCTAAAAGCCAACCATTATTAGTCGAGGAGCCGGGATTAACTGAGTGCACCATATGAGCTTGGGGTAGAGAATGGGAATGTTGACCCATCTGACCCGTTTTAGCATAGACCGGATTTGGTACGACAATGTTAGGAAATAGATTCTTGAAGATATTGCATTTGTCGAGAGCATGACCGGTAGCACGACACCATTGACATTTACCCAAAAAAGGGCATTGTGACTTCACTGAAGAAGGAGAGTGAGGAGTAGGAAGCAAGCCCGGTGAAAAAGAGTTTGATTGCTTACCCTTGTGATAACCTTTCTTGTATTGAGTAGCATGCACAGTGGCCAGGTATTGGGTGGGGGAGGGTGTATTAGCAACAACCACCTCCTTAGTAATGAGTTTTTCATGAAGTTCTTCAAATGAAATGGCGGTGTCTCGCGCATTGACAACATCAATGACAGATTTGTACACCTCATAATCAAGTCCATGGAGCACCTTGTCATTGATATCCTCATGGTCCATAGGCTTTCCCATAGCGGCAAGACGATCGGTGTGCCTCTTGATGGCCTGCATATACTCATGAATTGATTGGTTGGTATGAGTAATTTTGGAGAGTTGAGCCTTGATTTGTTTGAAGTGCCCACAAGATGGACTAGCATAAGTGTAGGAGAGGATGTCCCATGCCTCCTTGGAAGTACCAGTTTGAGATACAAGAGGTACAATAGAGCACCAAAAACAAGCCGATCTTGTCGGAACCAAGTTAAGGCTGCTGGATTGGAGACAGATGAGCCATCATCATTGGTGATAGAGGTAGAAGGAGAGGGAAAAGAGCCATCAACATATTTCCACAGGTCATAGCCTAGAAGAGTTGCTTGCAATTGAGTCTTCCAGGCTATGTAATTGGTGGGTGTCAATTTGATGGTATTTTGTAATTGTAAAATGGTGAATTTTCTGGCAGGCTCATTAGCATTAGGAATGAGGGACCGATCATTAGCCATTGGAAGAGAGAAATTTTTTTTTTTGAATAGAGTAGAATCTTTTAGGCGACTGATACCATATAGAGTTTAGGAGAAGAGATACTTTTCTCATTAAGGAGTTAAGCCTTTATATAGGCAATTACAAGAGAGGTTACACTGGGATTTGAGAGAATAAAATCCCCTAAAATTAAGCTTATACATAGGAGCAATACTAGGAATACTAATAAGTAAACTAAGAACCTGTACAAGCAAATTGACTATGTTCTACAATATACAATAAAATAATATCCCATAATTTGGGTGATTGATTTTGACTAATTTATATCTTCTACATGCTCTATGGCTTTGTATCGAATAACTTGCGAGTTGTGACTTCAGTTACGTTTACTTGCTAAAATACATTTAGGTAGTGTTTGGAACCTTGATTTCATTTGAAATGAAAGAATTCGATTCTGGAAATTCAATTCCAAACACCATGTTTGGGAGATTCTAGAATTTATGTTCTAACATTTCAATTTCACCAAAGTGTTTTGGGAAAAATCTGCAATTAAAACTCAAGAACATTAAATAATTTTCTGTACTTCATACTCTGTATTGTTTTCTTAAAACCCTTGATTCTTGATTTTTTTTTTACCCCAATTTGAGTTCTCTCTCCTCAAATTGCTTTGCCTCCTCATCTTAGTCGTGTTCGTCGGAGCCGACATCGGTAATCTAAATATTGTTTCAAGGTAATTAAAGGCTGTGCTATTATTGGTAGAGGATAAAATCGGTCGTTGGACAATCACCCTAAAACCAAACAATAATTCTACCTAAACCAACCTAAGACAAGTCTAGGGTAAGTAGAGGATCGTATCCACAAGGAATGGGTAAGTACACCGAGAGTATGAAACGGTTGCAATCTAGTTCGGTCACAAATTGGGGGTTTTGATTAGGTAACTACTATGGAGAAAAACACTAGGGGGAAATAAGGATCGACTCCAACCAAACTAACGGATCAAAACAATAGGCAAGTATGAACACAAATTGGGTGATAGAGAGGGCACTCAGCATTGCCTTCTTTCAAAGCCACAACACTAAGCATTTCTAAACCAAACTCAACTAACAAGATAGGCCAACCAAGTCTTAACAATGAGAAGTAGACTACTAACTCGGGTTTGTCTTTCGATCGGTCCAAGAAAGCATTAAGGCACAAGCAATTGAGATTTCTCACCTAATTGTTGCAACTAATACTACTACGTCATTCAAACAAGGAACCATAATCAAGAGGAATTTAGCATAATCATATAAGAATAGGCTAACAACTAGACTCCATCTCTCAATGTAAGCATAGAAGTGAATACATGAGCAATAAGTGGCCATCCAATTACACATGCAATTAACCAATTCTTTAACAATCAATCATCAACCCAAAATAAACATGCAAGCGCATACATCAATCAACCCATGGCTTGGTTGGGTCTTCACCCAACCCCTAGCTAATTAACTACTCACTAAACATGATGAAGGACATTAAAATAACAAGTTCCAATTCAAACATTAAATTAACAAGTTGAGAGGAGTAGTAGGAATAAGGTAGATTGGACATGCAACAACAATTAAGCAAGATTAAGAGAGGAATTAACAATTCAAAGTAAATAAAAACTGAAATTAATGAGTAAGAGATAGAGGAAAGAGATTACTTAAAATGCTTCAAAGTTGAGAAATTGTTGAATTCAAGAGAACGATCTTCAATTAATCTACTACAATGATTGAGTTTGAGAAGATCTAAGCTTATTAATGAGGGTTGAGAAAAACTAAGGGCCTAAGAAAACTAAAAGGGAAAGAAGATCTCAAAATCTGAAGTCAAGCGTCCTATTTATATGCCCAGAAATTACATCGTAAAATCCGTCAAAATCGGGCTTCAGAACAGGAGGAGCGCCCGCTCTTGGGCTCTCTGCATGCCCTCTCCTCTTGCAGCAGTTTGGGGCAGAATGTAGGAAAACAGGGAGGAGCGCCCGCTCCTTGAAGGCTGCACGCCCGCTCCTATATGTGCAGGGGGAGGCAGAATGTGGTTCTTAGGTGCACGCCCGCTCCTCCTTTCCTTTGCTTCCAAAGAGTATTTCTTCATGCTTATGCTATTTAGCCCATTTTTCATTGTACCTACAAGCACGAGCACACATATAAAAAGAAACGGGGAAGCCAAAAGATGCAAATTAGCACAAGAGGAGTTAGAAAAAGGGATTAAAGTAGGGGAAAGAGTACAAAATTGTGTTTAGAAAGCCATGATAAGTGGACAAATAAAACACTTATCAATTATACTTGATAGAGTTTGAGCAATTAGCTTCAAGTTTTAATGGGGGATAGGAAAAAAAAATATATATATATATATTATCATTCAAAAGGGAATGAGATGTACATGAAAAAAAAAAAAAACAAAACAAAAAAAAAACAAAAAAAAAGAACAAAAAACATTCAAGCATAGCCGTGGAAATTTCGAGACAATCAAGCATAACAATTAATTGTTCAAGAAATTCGAGCTTCCATTAATTGGTGGCTGAAAAGAGAATGGAAGAGGGGGAGAAACAAAACAGCAGCAATAAACTTATGGGCTTTAAGAATTTGAAATGACAACTTTTGTTATTGGATTTCAAATTCATTAAAATGGACAGAGTTTTTAAAGGGTTGGATTTGTCTCAAATCCAATTCCAAATTCTATATGTTCCCAAACAAACCATTAGTGTAATTATTATTATATTATTATGGCCTTAATGGTGTGCATTTATCATCTAAATTTGATTTGAATTTATATAATTTGCTTTCATCTCATAATGGTTGTGAACTCGTGATAGGGCAGTCAGCCAGTCAATTCTCCCTGTTTATTATGAAGAAGTTCTCACTTATTCTTTTCTGGGCAAAAGTTTATGTTGTGTATGTTTGAGATGATACAGGCGGTGCACAACTTCTTCAAGGAAAAACTGAAATTTCTTGTCACAGACACAATAGATGGTCCTAAAGATTCATCGAAATGCATTCGAGTGAGACCTAATTCTTCAGGAAATCAAAATAATGGAAGAAATTTTCGCAAGCGGAAAGATAGGAATGAGAAGCCATTTGATAAAAGAGGTTCTCATGACTGGCCAGAGCATCTTGGCAAGTTCCTCAGGTAAGATTATCTGTCTGCTTCTTCCATTGAATTGATGCTTCCTGTCCTGAATACAGGTTAAAATTATTGTATATTTGTATCTGTAATGAAAACATAACTAGCCTTCTGACCCGTGCAATGCACGGGATGTTTAGGTGCACAATATAAAATTTTATTTTATAATATATATTAAATGAAAGATGAATAGTCTATAATGGAGAAGAAGGGGTGGAAATTGAATAAAATTGTAGAAAATATTAAGTTTGGGGAGAGTAAATCAAATAACATTCATACATGTATTGAGTACAAGCTAATGCTTTTTTTTTTAATTAAAAATATGAGAAACGGGATTAATTAATGAAAATGTGAGGTGACATGTGGCATTGGTGAAAAATTAAAGTTTACATGTGGTATGAGCATGATGGGGAAGGTGGTTTGTGTTTTTAAATACTAAGTATAGATATAGATGAATTAGATGCTTATTGCATGATGCTAATCAAAGAGAGGACTAAGATGGGGAGTATATGACTAATTGGCTATAATTTGCAAGAAAGGTGTGCTAATTTTATGCCAGTATTGTTCTCGCCTAACTCTCATATGTGTCTCGATTCGAATAATGACATAACATCAATATCTTTTTGATAGACATGTTATAAGTTATTTCATGTTTCTACCTGATTTTGACTTATTTCTCCGGCGTGTTTCTGAAATGCATTATTGATCTGTTCATGTAGGTTTCATCTTTACAAGGAGAACAAGGATACTCAAGAGGTCTTGAGGTTGATTGGCAAGATGCTTGGTGTCCAGGTTACCATTCCCATTTTTCTCTGTGTATATATTGCAGAAATTTGATTGGGTTCCATTGGCTTAATTGACAATTAAAAGGCATGCAACATACTGAGAAATTGACATGACATTTCTCACTAGACAACTTTGGCAATTGCAATACATAGTTATTTAAACTCGATACCTTTGGCATTTTTTGGGTTCATGATTTATTGATTGTAACAAAATACTAGAAATAGCCAAAAAGTATCAAATTAAGATGATTTGATTTTAAGGTTGCAAATTACATTTATTGGCAAAATTGCTTGTAGAAAAGGCTGTTGTGACAAATTTTCCTAATTTAAACTGCATTTCTTTATATTTCAGACATTATTGACTATCGATTCTTTACTAAAAGCTTGTTAGCTTTCTGTTTTGCAGCCTAAATCATTTGGATTTTCAGGTACCAAGGATAAACGTTCTGTGTCCACTCAACAGGTATATTTCTCTTTACAGCCGAGCTTAATGTCGTTACTCATTTTATCTTCTTTTTTGTCCATTGACTGATATGTAATGTTCCATCGATGTATTTCTCCAATTTAATTTTTCATTTGTTTATTTGCTGGAAGTTATAATCTTGTAAAATTGCTTGTGGTGATATGTAAAACTGCTGTTCATGTGACCTTTAAATCCCAAGGTTTAGAGGTTTTCATTGAAGCATAAATGTACTGGTTTTCATTGAAGCATAAATGTACCTAGTTTTCTTGATCTTTTATTGCTTCATTCTTGAAGTTGACTTCCAGATTTCCAATTGCTTTTAGGCCTTTCTGGTTTTTTCTAACAACTGAAGTCTTTTTTTTTTTCAGGAACTTGTTCATCTGCTTTATGTTAAGAAAAAACATGAGTGAAACTGTGAATTTGTGAAAATATAAAAAGAGAAATTTTGTAGTTCATGATTCTTCCTTTATTATTTATTTTTTAATAATATTTCGATGTTGTTCATGCTTTTGAAGTAACAATTTTAAGTGAAATCCTGTCAGAGGGAGAATTCTTGTTTGTGTCTGCATTTAAAAAAAAAAAAAAAAAAAAAAAAAATACTATTCTCTCTCCTTGACCCTTCTTGTAACCTTTCTTTTCAGGAGTCATATTGTCAAAGCATCTCCTTTCCTTTTTAATATGTAGTTATTGGGTCCAATTTTATAGTCCATAACTTCATGTGGTATCCAATGGCATACTACATATATATATGTTCTGATAACTAAGCTTGGGCTCATGTGTGTATTTTGGTCCTTGTGCATGTTCTTTGCCTGATTTACTCCTTATTTGGAAACATCTCCCTACGTCTTTGCATATCTAGAAGTTAGCTGTTGGGAAAATGTCTTATTGCTGATCACTGTGTTGGACCTTCTGTTAATTAAGTTGAAACAATACACATTTTATAATGCAATGTATTTACTTTCATCTATCTTCACAGGTAACTATGTTCAAGCAGCGGGCTAGTAAATTGGCTTCTCTCAATGCAAAGTTGATTGGTATAAAACTTGGTGACTTCTGGTATGGTGAAAATATGGGGTTGTGAACTTATGATGCCTTCTTGAATCTGCTTATATGTTGTGATGATACTTCTTTTTTACTTTCTAGCTATGTTAGAGAAGGGCTTCAGCTTGGGCAGCTTTTTGGCAATAGATTTACAATAACGTTGAGGTAAGATGTCGTTGCTGAAGTATGGATTCCTGTCCGTTATCATCTAGTATGAGGTGTAAGAGCTTTCTTATCTTCTCAGAGGTGTTACTGCTGATTCTGAAGACACCATCAAAGCATCTGCTGATGCCTTGGGAAAGCATGGATTCATTAACTATTTTGGTCTACAGGTATTTCTACTGCTTTTCTGTGCTTCTGCATTATTTCTCACGAAAGTCAGGCCACTGAGCTGAAGTCTTTGACACCGTATTTTAAAAATTCCTCATCTCACATTTGCCCCCCAATGAAATTTTTTTTACACTATTTGATATGAAAACTAAATGGAGCAATGTTGGCATGAATTAACACAGAGGTTTGGAAGTGGCTCAATACCGACTCATCTTATTGGAGCCGCTTTACTTCGTGGAGAGTGGAAAGCTGCAATTGATATGATTCTTGATCCTAGGGAGGGAGATATCCTTGCATTAATTTTTTAGATTTGACTAGACCCATCTTGTGAACTTCTTTCATTTACAGTACATAGTGAAATAACCTGAGTCTTCCTTGACTGAGATTTTACAAAGGGAAGCTGTTAGAAAGATTCGGGAACAATACAAGGAAAGCAACAATGTTGATGGAGCACTGAGGCGATTGCCACATCATATGGTTGCTGAGAGGTCTATTGTAAGTCCATGCCTACTAGGCTACTAATGCTTTCCTAGAGGAGGTTACACTTTCGCATTACAGCTGTTCAAGGCTTTTTAATAACAGAAATACAGAATAAGCTAGGCGTTATGGATAATTAAGTATTATTATGTGTTTAAAAACAATATGATTTTATATTATATTTATTTATTTAGGAGGATAGGAACATTATCATTAATTAGCTTCCATACAACATCTACAAATTAGTATCCCTTGGTAAATGATGATTAAATATATCAATTTGAAATATTTCATCCGATCTACTAGTATCAGTAGTATGTTCTCTTTAAAATTACTCCTTTAATATGGTTATGTGTCAATAATAAAAAAAATTTAATTACTTAACATCTCTGATACGGTGATATCTGATGTTCAAGATCTTCAACCAATAATAATCTTCCCTTATAGAAATCAGATTTATAAACTTCTAAGCTAAAAAGTAAAATAATGCTCGTAAAAGAGAGGAGACAAACTCATCTAAGTCATTTTAATGATGGGAAAAAGATTTCCTTGCAGAATGAGGGAAGAGCTATTAAAAATAACCTGTAAGCTAACATGTCGAAAGATTTTTCTCACTAGAATAACGAATCTGGGCATTGTATTTGATGGAAGCTCCTACATAATTCTCAAATGGAGGCTAGGGTTTAAGATACAGTGTGATTATAATATCTTGCTAGTAAACTATAGTTTTTGCCTTTTTGCTAATAATGTTTTGCTCTGGTGCCAAGTATATGGACAATCTTTACAACTGCTAATAATAACCCTTGATTTTGTACTGTAAGTTTTTTTTTTTCCTGACAAGGAAATTTCTGCTCATTAGTGCTAAACGTTTGTTTATTTGTCCCTTGTGAGTTTGACTTAACCTTGAAGCAGCATTCCTATTGTACCCTCTTTTGTCTGTATGGTTTTTTTTGTAATGATCATGGAATAATCAGTTTAGACACAACTAAGAATGCTCTTGTGATTAAGCCCTTTTCTGTCGAAGTTTTATCCCTTTTTTGCTTGATTGTAACCCTGTCAAAAAGGTTGGTTAGACAGGTTTCAGATCAGGTTTAGTTTGATTTTGGGTACAATGTGCGAAATCTTTTGCTTGTGCCTTATTGAGCTTTCAATTTTTTTTAACAAGATTTTGGAAATCAGGAGCAGTTATTTCCATTTTCACCATCGATAAAATTAATATAAATATTGCTAATTTTATGCTTTTTATACAACAACCTGCATTAGATGACTACTCAAAATCTTAAAACCAGAATCTAAATATCGAACAGGATCTTAATTTTCAGATTTATTTTGGGTCAGGTGAAAAATAATCTTGCTTACCAGTTGTTAGGGGATCGGTTAATCTTTTTTGGGTGATAATTCTCTGTTATTAAGGCTACAATTTTCACTTTTCGGGCTTGTTTCCAGTTCATATTTATTTTTGCCTACTATAATTAGCTCTGCTGATCCCATATATATTGGATGATGGACCGCTACTCAATTCTCTTTCATTGGTGCTTTCTGTTGCTGCAGCCTACTATTTGAAATTTTATCACCGTTCATTTGATTCCCACTTCCTAACTTTACAGCTCTTGTGTCTAAAGAAGTCCCCTGGGAATTACCAGCAGGCACTAAAGGCTATTCCTAGAACAATGAGAATGATGTAAGTGGTTGTACTGGCTGTCCAACTTTTACTTGTTCACTGTGAGATCTGTATTCTTGAGAAGAATTGAAGCAGCTTATTTTATATGTGAAGTTAAAAATTTTATATTTGCCAACATATTATATAACTATGGGATGGACATTTTGGAGAATAAAGGAAACACCTTATTAGTAAACTTGTACTTTTGTAGTATTTTGAACATTAAGCAGCTAGCAGATTAGTAACTGGTACATCAACAATATGCCAATTCCCTTAAAGATATGCCTGCCTAGGGAAGGTTTAAGTAGGGTGGATGTATGCAGCGTTACTCTATAATGACAAAGAGATCTGAATATGAACCTACATTGAAAAATGACATTGCATAACTTCGATTGTTGTGATTAGTAAGACTGGATAGTTGAAATGCACTATTGTGGGACATGGGACATAGTGTGAGAACTTTATTCGCTAATTTAATTTGTGAACCTACTCTATGGGTGTACCACATTCTTATAACACAGTTCCAGCCTTCCAGGTTTGAATAAGGGAGAGGGCAGATAGATATTGTCGGTTGTGATATTTGCTGCCAATAGGATTACCTTTAGCTGTTCGTCTGGTTCTCTGGAATATCCTAATAAAGTACTTAATCTGTGTTTTTTTTTTTTTTTTTTTTGTGCCATTGATTACTTTAACCCAGCTGGAACTTTTCATTCTGTCCAAAGCATCTTTCAGTAGACCTGGCTCTGGAATATAACCATGAAATTGTATGTATCTTAGCTGTTTTCTGTATAGATGATGATTCACCAAAAATTGTTTTATGGTATCTCGTGTTGGTTTGCTATAGCTGCTATACCGATGCTTCTAGTAGTAACTTTGTTTCCTGAGCTATGTTACTTCTGTTTTCTGATAGTAGTTCCATCAAACTTCGAAGCTAGAGCTTACTGCTTTTCTTATTTCATTTTCTAAATCCTTCCTCTTTGGGTTTTGTGTTTTAGGGGGGGGGGGGACCGGAGTGCAATTGCACGATTTTCTCCTGACTATTTTCATGGTATGAAGATGTTCTTTAGTCTATGAGGTTTTACGTATGTGGGAAGTTATGAATACCTGGAATACTTAAGAAATTTTGAGCAGTATAGAGATGATGGTCACCTAACTGCTTAAATCTCCTTGGGGTAGTAGCAATAGAGAAGTCATTAAGCTTGCATTTATGCCTAATACTCTGTGTAGTGGACTAAGGTTGTGACATGCTCTATTTATTCTCTGTTCAGGTATGTACACAGTTACCAAAGCTACTTATGGAATCATGCAGCAAGTGTTAGATTACAGAAGTATGGTATGTAATTCGAAACCTTCATATGTAATCTTTGTAAAATTTTTGTTATTTCCTAATTATTTTCCTGATCTTCTGTTCATTACACTACTTTTCTGCTTAATTATCTGGCAGGAGCTGACAGTGTTGTTGTTGGAGATCTTGTTTATTGCAAAGAAGATTCCGGTGAGATTATTACTGCCCCTAATGGAAGTGAGGAGGATATTATTGATGAGGTAGACAATATTAGCAACCTAGAGGATATTGAAGTTGATGTCCCTGATGAAAAGATTTTTTCAGTCAAAGTAAGATGCTTACAAAATTTTCCTATTCGTTAATCTTGTGTATCCGGCTATATTGTTGTTGGCATCTTACACTATAGTGATGCTTTTATCTGTGTGAAGGACAAACTGATGCTTTTGCTAGGATAATCAAAACAATATTGTTGGTTTTTGTGATAGTGTAAAATTTGTTAAAATTTTAATCCTAACCTATCTAATTCAAGTTCACAGGTTGTATCATATATTTGAAGTGATTTGATTTTATTCAGTTCAATTAGGGAGGAAATTAATACATGGATGGAAGTCAAATGTAGATTAAAGTATTCAAGTGAAAGTAAATGGGAAGATATTTAGTGAAAAGAAATCAGAGATTGATAATGAAGGCTAATAGCTTAATGAAAAATTCCAGATGTATAAGCAATAAAAGTTTGTGATGTATATGCTCTGTGGCTTCCTGGCTTACAGACAACATTACTGAAGTCTTGAAACTTAAGTCCTTGTTTGTACAGATCCTTTGTTGCTTAGATACATTCTAGCATTTGTACATTGCTTATTTGCACTTCACCATGACAATGCTAGTTTATTGCTTTGGCACTTTATGCTAATAATACTGCTGATCAGGCTGTAGATGAGGAAGATTTGCTCAAACAAAAGTATACAATCGATGATGTTGTCCTTCCATTGCCCGGGTGAGTTATACTATTGATGCTGGTTAATTGCATTGGTATGGTGCTAGATTATGATATGTTCCCTGTTAACACAAATATTGTGACAGTTCAAGGGTTATGTATCCAGCAAATGCTGTTGCTGATGTCTATCATGACCTGGCTAAGAAGGTACTTCTACTCAATTGAATATCTGTAGCATGGTGTTAACATGGATATGATTGTTATAAATGAAATTTATATGGTGATTGAGAGTGATATGAGTGCTTTGGGGATCGAGGAAAATATGGTATTGGATAGGGCGGTGTAGAGGGAGAAAATCCACGTCAACAACATGTCATGATTATACATATCTTTGTTTATATTCTATCGTAGTATTTACTTTTATTATTATATTCAATATCGGATTTTATGAACTGTATTGGTTTCCTTTGCTAAAGTTTTCTCAAACTTTTATGTTTTAAACTCACACGTTTTACCACTCCTTTAGAACTTTCTTGAATTATATCTCGGTTCTCGTTTAAAACTCTCTTATTTTTTACTTCAATGCTCTTTCTTTTTCTCACTTTACACACCTTTTTCAAGCTCTTTCAACTGATTATCTTGTTATGTCCCCTTTTTCTATATTGGATGGTTCCTTATAACGATTCATGTTAGCCGACCCCAAATCATTTGGGGACTAAGGCTTAGTTTAAAATGAGAAAGATCGATTAATTTCATATTTGCTAGTTTTTTATTTGACTTTTCGATTACTAAATTAATATAACTTTCATAAAAAAAAATTAAAAAAAAAAAAATAATAATTAAAAAATCATGAGACAGACAAAAGCATGTCAAAGTTGCCACTTGTATCAGATGAGACCTTGCTAATATACATTAATCTGTTCTGTTATCCTGGCACTTTGTCAATGTTAAACTGAAAGGTCTTGTCTGAGACTGAGGGAGGGATGCCTGTTTACCAGGGTTATGTCTGGCAAGATTTCCCAATTATTTCAATGTAAATACTACCTCGTTACATATTATTTGCAACGATTAGACATTTTCCCTCTCTAATTTATGTCAAATCGTTGCAAATAATGTGTAACGGAGGTAGTATACACTTATTCAAACAATAAAAAGGAGCTGGTCACTCATAAAATGGCAAGCCTTGTCCAGAGTGGGTTATAATGCAAGAGGAAGTTAATATTTGATGACTCTTATGTAATTTCTATCTACTTGCCATAATTTGGGTTGGGTAGGTGAATTGTTTTCCTGTCTTCAGCTCGCTTTTGTTAGTGTGATAAACAGTGTCATATGCTGCTCAAGTAGAAATATCCCAACTAAAATTCTGGGTGTTTTGAAGTTTAAAGTCTTGAAACAGTGACCTGTTTCTGCTTTTGTCCTGACACTGGAAAATTCTTCCATCTAGGCTAGTAATAATTTATTTATTTTAATGTATTTATCTTGGGTTAAGTGCTATTTCTCCCCTTAGAAAAAAGAAACAAAGGATAACTCAATATCTTTCAAAACTATATGAGGAAAGACTTTGTAACCACTTGTAATCAAACTGACCTTGTAAGTACTAAGATAACCTTTCAGTGGCCTTCCAGGGTTCTCATTACCAACCTGACTACCATCCCAGCAATGAAGCAACAAATTGCATCTTTGTTCATTTGTGCTTGTGACTGTTGAACAGCTAAAGGCAAAATGTAATCTATGATCCAGTTCCTGGAAATGAGTGAGTGAAGAAAGTCAATAGGACTCGTGATTTTCTTGTGGAGAGAAAGAGAGAGGGGGGGGGGGGGGAGGGGGGATCTTGGTGGTTCTCACTTTCTGTCTGGATCAGTTTTTGAAACCTTTGGTCGTTTGGTTACTAAACGAGGCAGATGTCCTTTCATGCTGGCTTTTATGTGTTTACTTTGGCTTTCTGTAGCTTTGAGTTTTTAACAATCATTGGACATAGTTCTGTCTTTCCCCACTTTTTATTAATGTCATTTTTGGGTGTTTGTCAGGATAATATCAGCTTGACGGAGAGTGTACACAATGTCAAGTATGTTATTCAGCGATCATAAAATAAATCTTCCTACTTGTGCCACACATTCAATATGGCATGCATCTAATGACCTTCTTCTGCTTTTCAGAGAATTCTCAATAACAAGTATGACTGGAGCTTATAGACGTGTTTTCCAGAAACCAATTGATTTTGAGTGGTACTCCTTTATTCATGTTTATTTATTTTTATTTTTTTATCTTTACCTGTACTTTTGTTAAGTTATTAGTTGCAGAAATGATATCTGTATGAAGATTTCACAATTCACATTGTCATTTTTCAGGGAAGTACTCAAGTATACAGATGCTAGTACACCTTTGGCAGAAACAGATTTGGACATTCTTGCCAAGACTGAACCTGCAATTAAGTATCAAAAGGTGGATAAAACCAATGGAAGCAATTCCTGTAATGCACCAGACAAATGTAAAGACGGAACTCCAGATAACACTGAGTCAGATGGTCCAAATCAGGCCACACAGACAGCTCTCAAGCTCAGTTTTACCCTCCCATCATCTTGCTACGCAACAATGGCTATAAGGGAGCTCCTCAAAACATCAACATCTGTACGTAGTTCAATCTTTGTGATATCATTCTGAAGGATTCTCCTTTATTACTTGCTCATTTATTGCTACTCTGTTGGGCTGTGTTGGTTTACGGAGGTCAATGAATTTCTTAGTAGAGATTTTGTCAATCCCTATTAATAGATTGCTGGCATCTTACTTGACTACAATCATTCAACTACAGGTTGCATTTCATAAAACATTGAACGACCAAGTGTAGCTGCTTGAAGCAACACATTATATCTGATGCAATTATACGAGGTGAAATATACGCAGCAGGTATATTTTCTTGATTGCTACCGTGTTCTATGCTGATTTTATGATGTTATTAACATGAAAATAAAAATGTCTGGAATTACTTTCCAATGCACAATCTATAGTTGTCTAGTTGATATTGATAAATATCACGCACCATTGAACAATAGCAGTATACTTTTTTTTTTGTTTTTTTTTTTTAAATATGCTTATGTTATTACGTTTGTTGTAATGTAATTGTAGCATGTATATCTTGATTTTACAGAGCTGGACTGTCAGCTGAGATATGAATGTTTCTTCAGTCTTCATTGCCCCGAGACTGTACTAAATACTTTCCAAAAGGATGGTACAGGTGTTTAACGTAATAGGGCATGGTATAGGACAATAGGACATCCCAAGGATTCATAAGAATACACCAGAATACCAGACATGCCATGGGAATGAATCATACATGTTCTCCTACCCCATGTAATAACAATATTACTGGGAAGTTTATGTAATTTGTGTAACATGTTCAGGCATAGAATCAAGTTCATTTTTCTATGTAGTTTATGATCTTATGCTTAACTGTGTATGCTAACAATATAATGTTACAACTGATGAAAAAAATAAAAAAATATTACCATTCACGTCAATATTTGCAATTTTTTTTCTTGTATCATCAAAGCTGTAGCATGTCCTGATTTTAAAGCATGTGTTGAGGTTTCTTTGCATAAATATACAAGCAATTCACTACTTTCATTTGAGAAATATGTTCAATATTTGAATACAGATTTAGAATACTACCTCCGGTCCAAATTACTCGCAACTTTGGGGTATTATTTGTGAGATATAAAATATTCCAAAACTGTGAATAATTTGAACCGGAGGTAGTATACAGATACAGAGTAATACAAATGCTGTATAATGCAGGCCTCTTAGATTTGTGGTGCGCGATTTCATGGGATGTGGGCAGTGGTTATGATTGATTTGATCGTGAAAGTGTTGTTTTTTTTCAGGTTCATATTGTTTTTTTTTTCAACTTGAATATGTAAATTGTAAATTGTGTTGATTGACGCACACCAAAATTGTGATTCATATACAGCAATAGTCAATAAGACGCAAAGCGTTTCATATCTACATTGTTTAATCGCAGGGTTGTTAAGGAAACAACAAACAAACTACGCATTAAAGTGACAAATCAGAAAATTTAGGTCAAAATCGTGATTATGATCATATAATTTGCACAAATTACGTCCTCGTGAAAATCAGAGAACAACAAATTGATCAATTAGCTAAATAAAAGAAATTGATATAAAACCAGTTAAAAAAATAATTAATATCCAAATATTAGCAATGTCATCAAATTAAAAAATTGTGTCTAATCCAAAATTTCAGATGGGCAGATTAGGCGCAAATCTTTTCAACAATGGCTTTCCATAAACAACAGCACCAACAGCAATACCACCAACAACACCACCGATCAAGCCAGACCGGAAACCCGATACGACACGATAAACCGCTCCGGTACCGACACCCGCCAACACACTAGCACGAGCATCATCAACATCCAAATTATGAATAATAGTAGATTCCATTCCAGCATACAACAAACCCAAAACACCAGTTGCATTACCAAAAGTTCTACCCTTCAAACCACCCATGTTGAGCACACGGTTGCTTCGGATTTTGAGGGACTCTCCGTATCGAGCTGCGGAGAGTCCCTCAAAAGAACCCTTAACGGAGCCGACTACGGCACCGGTAACGTAGGAAGTGCCAGTGTAGAAGGTGAGGTTTTCGAAGGCGTTACGATGAGTTCGTGACGCTTGTTCTTCGAAGAGGTGTTCGGGGGCGGTAGGAAGATTGTAGAGCTTAAGGTGAGGGGAGTTTGGAGCAAGGTCTTGATATGGAGAGTATTTTTTGTATTTTGGGGTTGAGTTTTGGGAGAAATCGTCGTCCATTGTTGATCACTTTTTTTTTGGGAGGGTTTTAGGGTGATGTATGTATGATGTTGGTTGAAAAGGGTTTTTGAGTTTGTGGGGTTTGGAATTTATGGGGGATTTGCGATGACTTCTTTCCCAAGTCGATTCTAATTAGGATTTTTATTTCTTTCAAAAAAAAAAGAAAGTAGAAATTAAGTAGGAATAGTTTTAGAGGAATAAAAAGAAGACTACCTAATGGCTATTATAGTCCTAATTATAATCAGCTCGTCTTGTGTGCGGCCGGCCACATCGTGTGACCACTTAAAGTAACCCCTATAACATTGATTAAGTAACCCATGTAATACCAATCAAGTAACCCCTATAACACCGACCGAGTAACTCTATAACAATGATGAAATAACCCCTATAACACTGATCAAGTAACCCCCATTACACTAGCAAAGTAACCCCTATAGTGGCTGACCACACGGTGTGACCAACTACGTATAAGACTTTGTGAATTATAATTGTTTTGGATTTAAACTTTCTATTTTCAAAAGGAAACGATCTTATCTATTATTCATTTATTAACTAGAAAAATATTATTAAAAAAATATTACGATGTACTTTATATTGAAATTATTATTTTTTAAAACTAAATTAAATATATTGTACATGAATCTTATTTAGAAGAACTTTTTGAAACGAATTTTATTATAGAAATAAAATCGAGTTATATGATATTTATTAAAAGTTATTATTAATTTTGTACATATAAAATATTAGAAGTATAGGATAATAAAATTAACTCTATATAACATTTTTATATTAAAAATTCTATCCAAAATTCGCTTATTTAGCATCATATGTGTCGTAATAATATCTATTTGTTGCCTATATGGCGCCGACACTTGGCGAAAACTGGAATGCTAAGTGTTGTTGTCTCGTGGTCTGGCTGCGAGATCGGCTTTATATATATACTAGTTTTGTGCCCGTGCGATGCCCGGGTCGTTCATTGAATATTCAGATAAATTTTTAAAATACATTTCAAATTTTAAAATGCATCATTGATACAAAATTAGCTAGGAATTCAAGTGTTTTTGACAATTTAAACTATGTAGTAGACATGTAATGACTAATAATAATAATATTGGTGAAAATGTTGAGCAATACCCAGTCAATTCCCCAGATAAACAAAATTGTCTTTTCAAGTACCAGTGGAAAGGTATATGCGTCTTTTCATGTACTAGTTGACGGGTACATGCGTAATTTCCTCACCAAACAGTAAAAGCAAAAGGCAAACAATAATTGGACAGCTTATCAAAAATACTGAATAAATGACCCTGCTTTTTCAATATATTTACAAAAATGCCATCAAATTAACAAAAATTCGTTTATCTGGCAGATTAACTTGTATTTTCCCGAAAATGTTCGATTAAATATATTTTTAAATAATAGAAAAATAAGCATGAAACATACGAATATTGTAAAAATTAGCAAAAATAGATTAAATAAAAAAAATTGTTCTAAGTCCAATGGGTTGACCCGAACCCAAAACCTTGGGCTAAGGTTGAACATTTCTTGACCCGTAACCTGAAATGACCTTGTCCGAAATGACTCGAGACCTGACCCGATTGACAGGTCTACACACAATAATAAAATTATATTAGATTGTGAAATATATTATTTTAATTGATTAAAATATATTATAAATGGATGTGGTACATTTTGAACTACTTCCTAAAAATATTATGATACAAAAAATAAATTTATATGATAATTTATGAGAGTTATAATCTAATTATTTTTTGAATAAAATTATAATTCAATTTGTATATATGAAATTTTGATACTTTATCGAAAATAAATCTCTAAACTAACAATTTTATCGTAAAAATCTATCAAAATTTGATTGAAAATAGGACTAACTTTTTTATCCTACAAATTGAAATCTATATAACTCTATCCTACGTGGCGCGACACTTGGCGAGTATATATATATATATATATATTTTTAAAGACAGACCGGCTTTACTTTATATATTAGTGATATGATATGATTAGGTTTTTATATTTTCACCTTATTTTTGCTAAATTGATTTTTTTTAATTGAATTGAAATTATTTTTCATTTAATATATTTTTTTGGGTTTTTCTACACAATAGCTATCCTTATTTTTCTTTTACGTTGTGCCCTCCATATAGCATTTTTCACACAGTAACCTGGAGGTATATGTACTAAGTATACAGACATATGATAACCTTATTGTTATCCCGCCGTTAACAAATTTCGTTAGTGGGACCGACTCTCCACTTATTAATAATTTTTATCTATTTGCGTGTTGGAAAATGTTTCATTAATGGATTTTGGGGCTATTTTGGATCTTAAGAGTCCAAATAGATCTCAAAATTTTTAAAAAGAATAACGTAAATGTCTCGTTTTGCGTATTAAAAACATAAACATGCAAATCGAGATTTTTTTTATGTATAATATGGTTTCTTCAGTCTAGTATTTGGGCTCAGACAATACCCCGGGTCATTACATGGAAGTAATATTATGATATTACATTTTAATTAATAACCCAATAGTTTTTGTAATTAAATTTGTTATTCATATTTTTTTCAAAAAATTTTGGTTATTCATATTGTCATTCGCTACACATTAATATTTTGCATCAAAAAATAACATAAAGTATGACATAGCTTGGTGTTAGGGGTGTTCACAAACTGGTCCGAACCTGAAAAACCGACCTGAAGCGGACTTGTTTGGACCGGATAGAAACTATACCGGTGAATTCATGTCCGATCTCGATCCTTAAAAATCCAGGATTCCAGGTTTCAGGTCCGTTTCGGGGAAAATCCAAAATTTTCAGGTCCGAATTTAAAACCGATAAAGCTGCTTTTTTAATTTAACATGTCAATAAATAGGTCAGCAGGTTTTTTATTCAAAAAAGAAAAAGAAAAAAAAAACTAATTAGCTCTATCCAGGTCCAAACCCGGACCGGACTTGATTTTTTAGGTCTAGACCGGAACCACGGTCCCCGGTCCTTAAAAATCAATAATTCAGGTCCGGGTTCGTTCATACAATTAGGTTGCAAGTTCGAATTTCATGAGTAACATTTTTATTATAAATTAATGACATTTGACATGTAATGGAAAACACATAGAGGAGAGCACCACGTGACATGTATACTATGTTTGGAATAATCGGTGGTTCCTGCAAGCGGATGCACGATCCGCATGGTGCATCCGCCGCAAAACGACACTCATTTGTAAATAAAACGCAGGTCCTGTCACTAGTAGAAAAAACATTATGGGAAGCGGTTCAAAACCCCAAATGGGAAGCGGTTTTGAACCGCATGGGTTTGGGGGGCTTCCCAATTGCCATGTAAATGGCCAGCGGTTCACAACCACTTCCCATTTGGGGGGAATGGCAAGCGGTTTGGCGCCAAAACCGCTGGCCATTTGCACTTCACATAACCTTATGTGCAGTGCAAATGGGAAGCGGTTTTGGCGCCAAACCGCTTCCCATTTGTAGTTTTATTTTTTTATTTTTTATTATTTTTATATATATAATAATTAATAATAATAATATTATTAGTGACCTGTTTTTAGAAGCACATTATTCCAGTTTTTTAAAAATTATTATTATTAATAATATTATTATTAATTAATAATATTAATTAATATTAATAAATAATAATTAATTAAAAATATTACAAATTTTGGAATAATAATAATTCAATAACAATAACATGCATAATAATAATAACATATATAAAACTCATAAATAATGTATAGTAATAATTACAAATAAGTAATATAATGTACATATGGATTTACGTACTATATATAAAAATAAAAAAGATACGGTAACATAAAACTAAATATAAATATTTATTGTTCATAAAAAAAAACAAAATAAAAATCAATCTAACAAACACATATATATTATATATTCTACCTAGATGCCATCAAATGTCACAAAAAAAGCCCACATGTCGCGAATTTCATCAACCTCTTCCTTTGTCAAAGGGCCTTCCCTTTTACATACCTTTGAAAACAAAAAAATACCAAACATTAGACATCATTCATATATATTACATAAAATTCAAACTAATAATTAAAAATAATAATGTATATATGTTAAATATTTCATACATCATTCTAACTTGCCCGATTTAGCATTCAACTAAGTTTTAGGATGGCTTTTACCCAAAATCGCCTATTTCACTACTACTTTGCCCGGTTTCTACATTTCTTATCTAATGAGCTATTTCTTTATCATAACATGTCAATTACAACTAGTCTTAGGTGTCTAATGTTTGAAATCATTGCAAATTAGCATTATACTTTAGTTTTAGGACGACTTTTACCCGAAATCGCCTATTTCACTACTACTTTGCCCGTTTTCTACATTTTTTATCTAATGAGCTATTTATTTATCATAACATGTCAATTACAACTAGTCTTTGGTGTCCAATGTTTGAAATCATAGCAAATTAGCATTATTCTAAGTTTTAGGACGGCTTTTACCCGAAATCGCCTATTTCACTACTACTTTGCCCGTTTTCTACATTTGTTATCTAATGAGTTATTTATCTATCATAACATGTCCATTACAACTAGTCTTTGGTGTCCGATATTTGAAATCATAGAAAATTAGCATTATTCTAAGTTTTAGGACGACTTTTACCCGAAATCGCCTATTTCACTACTACTTTGCTCGTTTTCTATATTTCTTATCTAATGAGCTATTTATCTATCATAACATGTCAATTAAAACTAGTCTTTGGTGTCCAATGTTTGAAATCATAGCAAATTAGCATTATTCTAAGTTTTAGGACGGCTTTTAACCAAAATCGCCTATTTCACTACTACTTTGCCCGTTTTCTACATTTCTTATCTAATGAGCTATTTATCTATCATAACATGTCAATTACAACTAGTCTTTGGTGTCTAATGTTTGAAATCAGAGCAAAAGATCATTTTACTCAGTTTTAGGACGACATTTACCCAAAATCGCCTTTTCCACTTCTACTTGCCCTTTTTTTATATTTTATTCCGTTTTGAATTATTTTTCACAAACATTGTCCATAATACACTAACAATGCAAGTACGCAAAAATTACACAAAGTTGCATGAACGACTCGGTTTCACGACCGGATCGATGCTTCCTGTGCAGCTGCCTGGTGGCTGCTGCAGCTGCCTTGGAAGCTGCCTGTGCAGCTCCTAGGCTGCTGCTGCAGCTGCCTAGGCTGCTGCTGGTGCCTGGGCAGCTGCACAGGCTGCTGCTGCGGCTGCCTGGCAGCTGTTGCAGTTTGGTGGCTGGCTGCTTGCAACTGCCTAGCATAACCCGAGGTTGTTGCCTCGGGTGCTCACTTTCCCAATTTCTTCATTTCTTACCTAATGAGCAGTTTCTTTATTATAACATGTCAATTATAACTAGTCTTAGGTGTCTAATGTTTGAAATCATTGCAAATTAGCATTATACTTAGTTTTAGGACGACTTTTACCCGAAATCGCCTATTTCACTACTACGTTGCCCGATTTCTACATTTCTTATGTAATGATCAATTTATTTATTATAACATGTCAATTATAACTAGTCTTAGGTGTCTAATGTTTGAAATCATAGCAAATTAGCATTATACTTAGTTTTAGGACGACTTTTACCCGAAATCGCCTATTTCACTACTACGTTGCCCGATTTCTACATTTCTTATCTAATGAGCAATTTATTTATCATAACATGTCAATTATAACTAGTCTTAGGTGTCTAATGTTTGAAATCATAGCAAATTTGCATTATACTTAGTTTTAGGATGGCTTTTACCCGAAATCGCCTATTTCACTACTACGTTGCCCGATTTCTACATTTCTTATCTAATGAGCAATTTCTTTATCATAACATGTCAATTATAACTATTCTTAGGTATCTAATGTTTGAAATCATAGTAAATTAGCATTATACTTAGTTTTAGGACGGCTTTTACCCGAAATCAAACCGGAAAAAGTAAAAACAAGTACCTCCTCAATGTGTTGGGCTTCAGTGCACCTATTGACTATGTCATTCATAAACCTCATCACGTAGAGGGCACAGTCAACGTTGTTGTCTTGTTGCGCACACTAAACTGACACAATGTTAAAATAGTCATGCATAGCCAAAACTCAAGGCAATTTTTAAAAAAAATCAATATATCGAGGCTTTACCTTCGCATATTTCCACGTGGGACCCGCAACCGAACGACAATTCAACTTCTTCATAACACTTCAAAAAAATAAAAAACAAACGATTTAGGAACATAGTCACTCAATCACTTAAGTGAAGATACAAAACAATATATAGGAAGCGGTATGTACCTATTCAATAGGTTATTCACTAGCAACTTCCTTGGTGGCCATATACGAGCCGAGTCAAAGTAGTAGATTGTGTTATTGGAAACACAAATCACCATAAGGCTCCAATGTAGACTACATGTATATTAAAGCAAATATCATATCAATCAATTGTTATGCGTCAACATCTATACTTAACAAACAAACTAAGAGTGATATATTTACACTTACTCCTCAAAACAAGGGGCTAATAAGAACTTGTTTCCCGCACGCATTGATTCTCTAATAGCCCGCTCAAGGTAATCTATCACATCACGAGGGTTATTCAAGCATTTGGTTACGGAGGTCTGCTCGGGGCATAACCACCCAATTGCTGCTTCACCATCGGGTTTACTAGCAAGGAGCTCCTGTAGTGACCTTCAAGAAAGTAATGTGTGCAAGTAATTACTAGTTGCATTGTTTTGGTATGAAAATATCAAAAATACAATATTTTTAGAAATAGTCTCGTTAATTTACCTCATGAATGTTTGAATGATGGATATGTTAAGCATGGAACCGGTTATAAATTCTGTCACATCCTCTCTAGAAATGTATGCGATCGCATCCTCATCATAGTGGAACAATGCCTTAGGCAAGTTCACTTGAATATGTGTACTCGTAGGCAACTCACTAACACGGTTGTGAAGAAAAGTACATGCTTTCGAAAGCGACCTAAGGACTTTGGCTTCTACTAGTGGAGTAGATGAAGCTCTCGAACTCTTCTTCGACACTTGTCCTTGTTCCATCTTCGGAGGACCTTCTTCCTTGGATTTTTGCTTCTCCACCTTCTTTCTTTTAGCGGACTGAATTTCCATAGTAATCTACTGCATAAACAAACATGGTCATTGCACAAAGCACATGTTAATCTAGTTACATACAAGTATTGTTTACTTACCCCTCCTACTAACCTCAACCGATCACGTGGCCATTGCACAAAGCTCCCGGTCGCGTCACGCAGCTTAAAAAAATCATATTCCTCTCTAGGCACCGGTAGTGGTAAGTCCTCAAACCCAGCAACTATAGAATCGATCCCGACCGAGATGTAATGGGTGCTAGTATTAGACTTAAAATGCACCTTGTCAAAAGGTTGTGCACTACCATACCCCACCAACTGCAACTGTCCACCGGTTGTTTCCCTGGGGTGAAGAAGCTCACAAGGCGTCTCTTCCTACATATTTGGTTAGGAGTTAGGACATAAATTAAGAAATAATAAACGAAAGCCTAACATAAGAAAATCTGATTAGGTAGTGAAGTTCACCTTAACATCTAGGAAAGGTTCAGGCATCGGATTTGCTCTCTTCAGTGTCTCTGCATCCGTAGGACTTGGATCCTGCAAAAGTAAAATAATTAAACATACAAACGACCTCATTAGACGAACTTCATATGACGTAATTCGTCCTAGTACTAAAATTACCTCTCTCTCAACTACTGGATCGTCCTCGGGGCCTCCTGGGTGACTACATGAGTCTACTGGGGTACTCGAGGGAAATGGCAAAGGCGGCAAGTTCATGTGCTTCAGAATGGCATTGAATTGACTTTGCATCTGTTCTTGCAGCTCCGCGCGTATCTCCGCCTTAATTGATTCCTTTTCCTTCTCATCAATCCGATTTGGCGAATTAACACTTGATCTGCTTTTTGCTGATTTGGTGTATTCTGAACCCATCACCTTCTCCCACCCTAGTTGTTTCCCGCCAAAACCAATTACTCGCCCAGGGTGGTATGGTTTTTCCAAAGCTAAGGTGAAAGGATCATGTGCGATGCTTGGAGTCAGCTTGCCTTCAACCACTTCCGAAGTATGCTCGAGCTTTAACAACACATAAAAATTTATCAGATCTAAGTACAATGTACTTGACAAGGAAATATAATTAATAAGTAGAAAAATTTGCTTACAAGTGCATCTGCTACTACTTTCTTATCCGGTTGCATGACATACTTGCCGGTTTCCTTGTCCAACCCATGCATAGCACACCACCAGTCAATTGCACGAGTAACCAAAGTTGTCACCGAGGAAGAAAGTGGTTTATCAGTTGATGATGACATTATGGATTTGGGGTATAGACCCGCTTTGACCCACTTTGGTCTTGACTCCGCAAAGGTCTTACAACCCATATGATGATTATACAATTTCTTTCCCGCATTTATTCTAGCTTGTTCGGTTTTTTCCTACACATTCAGATATATATGTTAGCATCAGTCATTTTAAGAAACTAAATATGAGTAGCCGACTCTATTGTTAAATAAAAACATACAAGTGCGGTCCTAGTGGAAGATTTTTCCACAAACTTCTCCCAATCATCCACCGTTATTTGTGGATATAAATCCCACGGTTTCTTATCAGGTTTCTCTTCTTCTCCATCTGCAGGCACATTTTTCTTTGGTCTTCTCTTTCTTCTCTTATGGATCCATCTCGTCCTCAAGTAACTCTTGAAGTTTTTGAATCTCTCTTGTACAAAAGATTCAAACACTTTTCTCTTGGTCGGCTCGTCAGGAATATGGAACATACTCTGTAATTGGCGCAAACATCCACGTTAGGCAAGACAAAAAAACATGCAAAAAAAAAGGAAAAAAAAAACCCGAGAATCGGGCAAGGCACCTGCCGAGGCAGCTGCAGCAGCTAGCCCAGGTTGCTGCCAAGGCAACTGCAGCACCCAAGCAGCAGCCCAGGCAGCTACAGCAGCCCAGGCAGCTACAGCACCCAGGCAGCAGCCCAGGCAGCTGCAGCACCAAGGAAGCAGCCCCGGGCAGCTGCCAGCTGTAGTCCTCGGGTTAGGCCCGGGGGTTGTTTTTGCAAGTATTTTTTTTAATATATATGAATTTAAAAAAAAAGTTTGATTGCATTAAATAAATACTTACCATAGTATCGTCCCAAAATGTTTGAAGCAACCCGTGAGGTATCTCGGCAAACTCAACTGTGATTGGTATTTTACGAGTTAGAATGCCAACTTGACTAGAAAATTTGTCGCGCCATTGGCCAGTAGGTTGACCTAACTCATCAAACTCAAGCACCATAGGAACGCCGGGTTTCTTGAAAGCTTTAGTTGCACCCTTACTTTTTCTGTTCACCGGTGGCTTTACCCCTCCTCCACCACCGGTTTTTTTTCACTTGCCTTTGCATTTGAGTTTCACAATGTGAATCACCTACAACTTCGGTAACCACATTATCATTAATAGGTGGGGCAGTTTCAGCTATACGCTCAAATTCATCAAGCTTATGTTGGAACTGGTCATAAGCTTGGTCTTTCGGTTCCCCCATATATGTCTCCTTATTAACATCATACAACTCGTCCCCAGAATCATCATCTATATCCTTATCAGAATGAAGGTTCTCATCAGGATCCATGATATGTGCACACCTACAGTAAACAAGCAAAGCATGTTGTTAGTCATCAGTAATGGCAATCAATTCTGAGGCACGATGAAAGACAAACACTTACCCAACTTCTTTGGTTTCATAACAAATTCACATATAATCCTCTAAACAATTCATGTATTTAGTGAATATTACATGCTTATACGTTGAAAATACAAAAAAAATAAAACACTTCCCGAAATAAAAACAAACTTGTTGGAGTATAAGATATTTAGTAAATGAAACATGCATTAATAAAGTACCTCATTCGAGTATTCCCTCATTGTGGTCAGATCGAATATAAGTAGCATCATCATCTACATCAGTTGCTACATCAAGTGTAGGAGCAGTGAAAGGGGGAGAATCATCAAATGCATCATATTCTTCCTCGTCCTCAACCTCTCCAACCCCTAAAATTCTCCTTTTGCCAGATAGGACGATGGACCATCTTGGATCGTACGGGTCAGTTACATAGAACACTTGCTTAGCTTGAGATGCAAGGATGAATGGTTCAAGACTATCCCGCAAGTGGCCAAGATCTACAAGAGTGAAGTCATCATTTCTCACGTTGCGCCTATTATTATCGACCCATTTACACTTGAATATACCAACCTTGAAGTCACGGTAATCTAGTTCCCATATTTCCTGAATTCGTCCATAGTATGATAATAGTGCGTCAACTGGTGATGTATCCTTCGCACTGGCAAACTCTCTTGATGAAGCCACAAGAGTGACACCACTATTTTGAGTCGATGAGTATTTCTGATCCCGACTTTCAGTCCAAAATGTGTACCCATTTATATCATATCCCTCAAATGAATGAACATCTTCCTTCGGACGATAAGCTAGCCACTTTATTGTATCAGACACAGTCTCATCCAATTGACGCATCACACGATCATGGAACCACTTCACAAACATCTTATTATGCAACAGCATTAGTGCTCTTTCCCCTTTTGATGGATATTCAACACGCAAACTATCCATGTGCTCTTCTAAATATGGGTGAACCTCCGCAATATGATGAAGCACAAATAAGTGAGCTTGCATGATTTGATCTCGAGCAGCCCAGATCCTTTTTGACCCGATTGTGCCATGACCATCAAGTCTCCCTTCATGTCGGGATGTAGGAAGCCAAATAGGTTCGGCAACGGCAACATACTCTGCCACGAAATTCCCAATCTCCTCGGACACAATTCCTTGTATTATACTGCCTTCCGGGTGGGCTGGATTTCTTACTTTATCTTGCAGTGTACCCATGTGTCGTTCAAAAGGGTAGCACCACCTCATAAATACTGGACCACACAACTTAATCTCACGAACCAAATGCAGAATCAAATGCACCATTATATCAAAAAGTGAAGGTGGGAAAAACATCTCAAATTTGCACAAAGTTACCACAACAGTCGCCTGGAGAGCATCAATTGTAAAGGGATCAAGAACTTTGCTGCAGATAGTATTGAAAAACCCACAGAGGCTTGTTATAACTTCTCTCACGTGCTTTGGTAAAATTCCACGAAGTGCAATCGGTAGGAAAACTTGCATCATCATGTGACAATCATGGGATTTCATACTTGTCAACTTCAATTCTCCATTTAAGGAAACAAACCTTTTCATGTTTGACGAGAACCCAGAAGGAAGCTTAATGTCATACAAACAAGCACAAAACCTCCGTTTTTCTTCCTTTGATAATGTGTAGCAAGCTGGAGGTAAATACACCTTTTGGTTTTTTCCTTTTCCATCACCTTTCTTCTTTGCGATACCCGTGGCCTTGTCCTTGCGCTTCCCCTTACGGTTTTGACCACCATCTTCGTTTCCCTTTTCCTTAACCTTCTCCATCTCCACCTTAGCTTGAACCCACAACTCCGGACGAACACCCCACTCTTGCAAATCTAACCGCGCATTCTTGCCATCCTTCGTTTTTCCAGGAATGTTCATAATTGTCCCCAGAATTGCATCACAAACATTCTTCTCTATATGCATCACATCGAGACAATGTCTAACATCATGTTCTTTCCAGTACTCAAGCTTCCAAAAGATTGATTCCTTTTTAAAGAGAGCGTGTGGGTCAATTGGTTTCGTTGTTTTACCAAAAACACATGGAATACCCTTCACTCTCTCATAAACCTCCTTTCCACTCAATGGCCTAGGCGCAACCCCCTCCTCAACTTTCCCATCGAAGGCCTTTTTCTGCTTACGATACGGATGATCGTGCCTAAGAAATCTTCGGGTCCTCACGTACAAATCGTTGCCATAGTGGTCAAGGTACACGTTTGGTGTGTCATCAATACAAATGGGACATGCTTTATGCCCTTTGTTCTTGTACCCGGACAGATTGCCATATGCAGGAAAATCATTGATGGTCCACATAAGGGCAGCACGCAAAAGAAACATCTCGTTCTTATGGGCATCATAAACGGTAACACCTTCATCCCACATCTTTCTCAAATCATCAATAAGGGGCTCAAGGTAAACATCAATGTCGTTTCCAGGTTTCCTTGGCCTCGTTGTCAAAAGTGAAAGCATTATATTATTCCGTTTCATACACAACCATGGAGGCAAGTTGTAAATCACTAAAAGTACCGGCCATGTGCTGTGTTTAGTACTAAGAGTGCCAAATGGATTCATACCGTCTGTGCACAACCCAAGCCTTAAATTTCAAACTTCACCACCAAATGCCCTAAACTTCATATCGATGTTCTTCCATTGTGGAGAGTCAGCAGGATGCTTCAACAAACCATTTTTCTTTCTTCCCTTAGCATGCCATCTCAATTTCTTGGCGTCTTTTGGAATTGTAAATAGACGCTTTAACCTTGGAATAATAGGAAGATACCACAACACCTTGGCAGGAGGTCCTTTACTACCAGCATTGCAGCTTGATCGCTTGTAACGCGACTTACCGCAACGTGGACACTCCTCCAACTCTTCATATTCATTTCGATACAGAACACAGTCATTAGGACACGCATGTATCATTTTATACTCCAAACCAAATGGACACATTAGTTTCTTTGCATAATAATAGGAATTAGGAAGTTCATTCCCATCTAGGAACATATCACATAACGCAGTCAACAAAGAAGTGAAACTAGTGTCACTCCAGCTATGCTTAGACTTAATGTTAAATAGTGTAAGCACGGCTGAGAGTTTTGTGTATTTTTTGGACCCAGGATACAAAGGCTTTTTGGCAGCCTCTGATAATGACTCAAATACATCAGGTCGGTCACCAAATTCACCTTCAACATCACGCATCATCTCATCCAAGTGATCATCACCACCACCATCCTCGGTGTCATCCCCTTCACCACCATCATCACTCCCATTTTCTTCTTCAACATGAATCTCGGCACTTTCAACATGCGTCTCATTGCCAACAACATTCTCCTTATACGATCCCTTCTCACCATGCCAAACCCAAACATGATATTGAGGCCTAAACCCATGACATTGTACATGAGACATGATGGTATCCACACTATTGACCCTTATGACATTATTACTCTTGAACCCCATTAACAAATTCCAATGTATCACGTCTACCATACATCCAACCGCGATCCATTGACGATTTAAATTGCCTTTAAACATACCAACACATTTCAAACAATGATAAATGTAACATATATTATGTAATCAAAGTACATATATAGCATATATATCATCCATAAATCGTAAAAATGAATGCTCCCAAAAGGTCCTTATCACTCCAACCTAACCCATCCTTGAACGTCTAATCTCACTAGTGAATGTATGTCAACTTTTCAATTTTAAGGAAAATCCGGCAGCATTTTCCCCCAGTTCTCCAAGTACACGATGTAGGTAATAACTTACCTACATATGTACCCAGAGAACATGGTGAGAAAATGAGAAGCCCGGATATTCCTTAAAATCGAAAAAGAGACATACATTCACTACCTAAGTGAGATTAAACGTCCAAGAACAGTCCCAACTGGGGACTATTCAAGACTTTCTCCTATTGAGAAAGACTCGAACGGGTATCTAGGCAAATGATGATGCAAGCATTTAATTATTATTTGCATTTATTTGACATTCAACAATAAACAAGTTCAATCATTTAAATAGGGCTAATAATTAAATTAACATACATACAAAATCAAACTAAGTTTACATGGTTTCTTCAGTCTAGTATTTGGGCTCAGACAATACCCCGGGTCATTACATGGAAGTATATTATGATATTACATTTTAATTAATAACCCAATAGTTTTTGTAATTAAATTTGTTATTCATATTTTTTTCAAAAAATTTTGGTTATTCATATTGTCATTCGCTACACATTAATATTTTGCATCAAAAAAAAACATAAAGTATGACATAGCTTGGTGTTAGGGGTGTTCACAAACTGGTCCGAACCTGAAAAACCGACCTGAAGCGGACTTGTTTGGACCGGATAGAAACTATACCGGTGAATTCATGTCCGATCTCGATCCTTAAAAATCCAGGATTCCAGGTTTCAGGTCCGTTTCGGGGAAAATCCAAAATTTTCAGGTCCGAATTTAAAACCGATAAAGCTGCTTTTTTAATTTAACATGTCAATAAATAGGTCAGCAGGTTTTTTATTCAAAAAAGAAAAAGAAAAAAAAAACTAATTAGCTCTATCCAGGTCCAAACCCGGACCGGACTTGATTTTTTAGGTCTAGACCGGAACCACGGTCCCCCGGTCCTTAAAAATCAATAATTCAGGTCCGGGTTCGTTCATACAATTAGGTTGCAAGTTCGAATTTCATGAGTAACATTTTTATTATAAATTAATGACATTTGACATGTAATGGAAAACATAGAGGAGAGCACCACGTGACATGTATACTATGTTTGGAATAATCGGTGGTTCCTGCAAGCGGATGCACGATCCGCATGGTGCATCCGCCGCAAAACGACACTCATTTGTAAATAAAACGCAGGTCCTGTCACTAGTAGAAAAAACATTATGGGAAGCGGTTCAAAACCCCAAATGGGAAGCGGTTTTGAACCGCATGGGTTTGGGGGGCTTCCCAATTGCCATGTAAATGGCCAGCGGTTCACAACCACTTCCCATTTGGGGGGAATGGCAAGCGGTTTGGCGCCAAAACGCTGGCCATTTGCACTTCACATAACCTTATGTGCAGTGCAAATGGGAAGCGGTTTTGGCGCCAAACCGCTTCCCATTTGTAGTTTTATTTTTTTATTTTATTATTATATATATAATAATTAATAATAATAATATTATTAGTGACCTGTTTTTAGAAGCACATTATTCCAGTTTTTTTAAAAATTATTTATTAATAATATTATTATTAATTAATAATATTAATTAATATTAATAAATAATAATTAATTAAAAATATTACAAATTTTGGAATAATAATAATTCAATAACAATAACATGCATAATAATAATAACATATATAAAACTCATAAATAATGTATAGTAATAATTACAAATAAGTAATATAATGTACATATGGATTTACGTACTATATATAAAAATAAAAAAGATACGGTAACATAAAACTAAATATAAATATTTATTGTTCATAAAAAAAAACAAAATAAAAATCAATCTAACAAACACATATATATTATATATTCTACCTAGATGCCATCAAATGTCACAAAAAAAGCCCACATGTCGCGAATTTCATCAACCTCTTCCTTTGTCAAAGGGCCTTCCCTTTTACATACCTTTGAAAACAAAAAAAATACCAAACATTAGACATCATTCATATATATTACATAAAATTCAAACTAATAATTAAAAATAATAATGTATATATGTTAAATATTTCATACATCATTCTAACTTGCCCGATTTAGCATTCAACTAAGTTTTAGGATGGCTTTTACCCAAAATCGCCTATTTCACTACTACTTTGCCCGGTTTCTACATTTCTTATCTAATGAGCTATTTCTTTATCATAACATGTCAATTACAACTAGTCTTAGGTGTCTAATGTTTGAAATCATTGCAAATTAGCATTATACTTTAGTTTTAGGACGACTTTTACCCGAAATCGCCTATTTCACTACTACTTTGCCCGTTTTCTACATTTTTTATCTAATGAGCTATTTATTTATCATAACATGTCAATTACAACTAGTCTTTGGTGTCCAATGTTTGAAATCATAGCAAATTAGCATTATTCTAAGTTTTAGGACGGCTTTTACCCGAAATCGCCTCACTACTACTTTGCCCGTTTTCTACATTTGTTATCTAATGAGTTATTTATCTATCATAACATGTCCATTACAACTAGTCTTTGGTGTCCGATATTGAAATCATAGAAAATTAGCATTATTCTAAGTTTTAGGACGACTTTTACCCGAAATCGCCTATTTCACTACTACTTTGCTCGTTTTCTATATTTCTTATCTAATGAGCTATTTATCTATCATAACATGTCAATTAAAACTAGTCTTTGGTGTCCAATGTTTGAAATCATAGCAAATTAGCATTATTCTAAGTTTTAGGACGGCTTTTAACCAAAATCGCCTATTTCACTACTACTTTGCCCGTTTTCTACATTTCTTATCTAATGAGCTATTTATCTATCATAACATGTCAATTACAACTAGTCTTTGGTGTCTAATGTTTGAAATCAGAGCAAAAGATCATTTTACTCAGTTTTAGGACGACATTTACCCAAAATCGCCTTTTCCACTTCTACTTGCCCTTTTTTTATATTTTTATTCCGTTTTGAATTATTTTTCACAAACATTGTCCATAATACACTAACAATGCAAGTACGCAAAAATTACACAAAGTTGCATGAACGACTCGGTTTCACGACCGGATCGATGCTTCCTGTGCAGCTGCCTGGTGGCTGCTGCAGCTGCCTTGGAAGCTGCCTGTGCAGCTCCTAGGCTGCTGCTGCAGCTGCCTAGGCTGCTGCTGGTGCCTGGGCAGCTGCACAGGCTGCTGCTGCGGCTGCCTGGCAGCTGTTGCAGTTTGGTGGCTGGCTGCTTGCAACTGCCTAGCATAACCCGAGGTTGTTGCCTCGGGTGCTCACTTTCCCAATTTCTTCATTTCTTACCTAATGAGCAGTTTCTTTATTATAACATGTCAATTATAACTAGTCTTAGGTGTCTAATGTTTGAAATCATTGCAAATTAGCATTATACTTAGTTTTAGGACGACTTTTACCCGAAATCGCCTATTTCACTACTACGTTGTACATTTCTTATGTAATGATCAATTTATTTATTATAACATGTCAATTATAACTAGTCTTAGGTGTCTAATGTTTGAAATCATAGCAAATTAGCATTATACTTAGTTTTAGGACGACTTTTACCCGAAATCGCCTATTTCACTACTACGTTGCCCGATTTCTACATTTCTTATCTAATGAGCAATTTATTTTATCATAACATGTCAATTATAACTAGTCTTAGGTGTCTAATGTTTGAAATCATAGCAAATTTGCATTATACTTAGTTTTAGGATGGCTTTTACCCGAAATCGCCTATTTCACTACTACGTTGCCCGATTTCTACATTTCTTATCTAATGAGCAATTTCTTTATCATAACATGTCAATTATAACTATTCTTAGGTATCTAATGTTTGAAATCATAGTAAATTAGCATTATACTTAGTTTTAGGACGGCTTTTACCCGAAATCAAACCGGAAAAAGTAAAAACAAGTACCTCCTCAATGTGTTGGGCTTCAGTGCACCTATTGACTATGTCATTCATAAACCTCATCACGTAGAGGGCACAGTCAACGTTGTTGTCTTGTTGCGCACACTAAACTGACACAATGTTAAAATAGTCATGCATAGCCAAAACTCAAGGCAATTTTTTAAAAAAAATCAATATATCGAGGCTTTACCTTCGCATATTTCCACGTGGGACCCGCAACCGAACGACAATTCAACTTCTTCATAACACTTCAAAAAAATAAAAAACAAACGATTTAGGAACATAGTCACTCAATCACTTAAGTGAAGATACAAAACATATATAGGAAGCGGTATGTACCTATTCAATAGGTTATTCACTAGCAACTTCCTTGGTGGCCATATACGAGCCGAGTCAAAGTAGTAGATTGTGTTATTGGAAACACAAATCACCATAAGGCTCCAATGTAGACTACATGTATATTAAAGCAAATATCATATCAATCAATTATGCGTCAACATCTATACTTAACAAACAAACTAAGAGTGATATATTTACACTTACTCCTCAAAACAAGGGGCTAATAAGAACTTGTTTCCCGCACGCATTGATTCTCTAATAGCCCGCTCAAGGTAATCTATCACATCACGAGGGTTATTCAAGCATTTGGTTACGGAGGTCTGCTCGGGGCATTAACCACCCAATTGCTGCTTCACCATCGGGTTTACTAGCAAGGAGCTCCTGTAGTGACCTTCAAGAAAGTAATGTGTGCAAGTAATTACTAGTTGCATTGTTTTGGTATGAAAAATATCAAAAATACAATATTTTTTAGAAATAGTCTCGTTAATTTACCTCATGAATGTTTGAATGATGGATATGTTAAGCATGGAACCGTGTTATTAAATTCTGTCACATCCTCTCTAGAAATGTATGCGATCGCATCCTCATCATAGTGGAACAATGCCTTAGGCAAGTTCACTTGAATATGTGTACTCGTAGGCAACTCACTAACACGGTTGTGAAGAAAAGTACATGCTTTCGAAAGCGACCTAAGGACTTTGGCTTCTACTAGTGGAGTAGATGAAGCTCTCGAACTCTTCTTCGACACTTGTCCTTGTTCCATCTTCGGAGGACCTTCTTCCTTGGATTTTTGCTTCTCCACCTTCTTTCTTTTAGCGGACTGAATTTCCATAGTAATCTACTGCATAAACAAACATGGTCATTGCACAAAGCACATGTTAATCTAGTTACATACAAGTATTGTTTACTTACCCCTCCTACTAACCTCAACCGATCACGTGGCCATTGCACAAAGCTCCCGGTCGCGTCACGCAGCTTAAAAAAATCATATTCCTCTCTAGGCACCGGTAGTGGTAAGTCCTCAAACCCAGCAACTATAGAATCGATCCCGACCGAGATGTAATGGGTGCTAGTATTTAGACTTAAAATGCACCTTGTCAAAAGGTTGTGCACTACCATACCCCACCAACTGCAACTGTCCACCGGTTGTTTCCCTGGGGTGAAGAAGCTCACAAGCGTCTCTTCCTACATATTTGGTTAGGAGTTAGGACATAAATTAAGAAATAATAAACGAAAGCCTAACATAAGAAAATCTGATTAGGTAGTGAAGTTCACCTTAACATCTAGGAAAGGTTCAGGCATCGGATTTGCTCTCTTCAGTGTCTCTGCATCCGTAGGACTTGGATCCTGCAAAAGTAAAATAATTAAACATACAAACGACCTCATTAGACGAACTTCATATGACGTAATTCGTCCTAGTACTAAAATTACCTCTCTCTCAACTACTGGATCGTCCTCGGGGCCTCCTGGGTGACTACATGAGTCTACTGGGGTACTCGAGGGAAATGGCAAAGGCGGCAAGTTCATGTGCTTCAGAATGGCATTGAATTGACTTTGCATCTGTTCTTGCAGCTCCGCGCGTATCTCCGCCTTAATTGATTCCTTTTCCTTCTCATCAATCCGATTTGGCGAATTAACACTTGATCTGCTTTTTGCTGATTTGGTGTATTCTGAACCCATCACCTTCTCCCACCCTAGTTGTTTCCCGCCAAAACCAATTACTCGCCCAGGGTGGTATGGTTTTTTTCCAAAGCTAAGGTGAAAGGATCATGTGCGATGCTTGGAGTCAGCTTGCCTTCAACCACTTCCGAAGTATGCTCGAGCTTTAACAACACATAAAAATTTATCAGATCTAAGTACAATGTACTTGACAAGGAATATAATTAATAAGTAGAAAAATTTGCTTACAAGTGCATCTGCTACTACTTTCTTATCCGGTTGCATGACATACTTGCCGGTTTCCTTGTCCAACCCATGCATAGCACACCACCAGTCAATTGCACGAGTAACCAAAGTTGTCACCGAGGAAGAAAGTGGTTTATCAGTTGATGATGACATTATGGATTTGGGGTATAGACCCGCTTTGACCCACTTTGGTCTTGACTCCGCAAAGGTCTTACAACCCATATGATGATTATACAATTTCTTTCCCGCATTTATTCTAGCTTGTTCGGTTTTTTCCTACACATTCAGATATATATGTTAGCATCAGTCATTTTAAGAAACTAAATATGAGTAGCCGACTCTATTGTTAAATAAAAACATACAAGTGCGGTCCTAGTGGAAGATTTTTTCCACAAACTTCTCCCAATCATCCACCGTTATTTGTGGATATAAATCCCACGGTTTCTTATCAGGTTTCTCTTCTTCTCCATCTGCAGGCACATTTTTCTTTGGTCTTCTCTTTCTTCTCTTATGGATCCATCTCGTCCTCAAGTAACTCTTGAAGTTTTTGAATCTCTCTTGTACAAAAGATTCAAACACTTTTCTCTTGGTCGGCTCGTCAGGAATATGGAACATACTCTGTAATTGGCGCAAACATCCACGTTAGGCAAGACAAAAAAACATGCAAAAAAAAAGGAAAAAAAAAAACCCGAGAATCGGGCAAGGCACCTGCCGAGGCAGCTGCAGCAGCTAGCCCAGGTTGCTGCCAAGGCAACTGCAGCACCCAAGCAGCAGCCCAGGCAGCTACAGCAGCCCAGGCAGCTACAGCACCCAGGCAGCAGCCCAGGCAGCTGCAGCACCAAGGAAGCAGCCCCGGGCAGCTGCCAGCTGTAGTCCTCGGGTTAGGCCCGGGGGTTGTTTTTGCAAGTATTTTTTTTAATATATATGAATTTAAAAAAAAAAGTTTGATTGCATTAAATAAATACTTACCATAGTATCGTCCCAAAATGTTTGAAGCAACCCGTGAGGTATCTCGGCAAACTCAACTGTGATTGGTATTTTACGAGTTAGAATGCCAACTTGACTAGAAAATTTGTCGCGCCATTGGCCAGTAGGTTGACCTAACTCATCAAACTCAAGCACCATAGGAACGCCGGGTTTCTTGAAAGCTTTAGTTGCACCCTTACTTTTTCTGTTCACCGGTGGCTTTACCCCTCCTCCACCACCGGTTTTTTTCACTTGCCTTTGCATTTGAGTTTCACAATGTGAATCACCTACAACTTCGGTAACCACATTATCATTAATAGGTGGGGCAGTTTCAGCTATACGCTCAAATTCATCAAGCTTATGTTGGAACTGGTCATAAGCTTGGTCTTTCGGTTCCCCCATATATGTCTCCTTATTAACATCATACAACTCGTCCCCAGAATCATCATCTATATCCTTATCAGAATGAAGGTTCTCATCAGGATCCATGATATGTGCACACCTACAGTAAACAAGCAAAGCATGTTGTTAGTCATCAGTAATGGCAATCAATTCTGAGGCACGATGAAAGACAAACACTTACCCAACTTCTTTGGTTTCATAACAAATTCACATATAATCCTCTAAACAATTCATGTATTTAGTGAATATTACATGCTTATACGTTGAAAATACAAAAAAAATAAAACACTTCCCGAAATAAAAACAAACTTGTTGGAGTATAAGATATTTAGTAAATGAAACATGCATTAATAAAGTACCTCATTCGAGTATTCCCTCATTGTGGTCAGATCGAATATAAGTAGCATCATCATCTACATCAGTTGCTACATCAAGTGTAGGAGCAGTGAAAGGGGGAGAATCATCAAATGCATCATATTCTTCCTCGTCCTCAACCTCTCCAACCCCTAAAATTCTCCTTTTGCCAGATAGGACGATGGACCATCTTGGATCGTACGGGTCAGTTACATAGAACACTTGCTTAGCTTGAGATGCAAGGATGAATGGTTCAAGACTATCCCGCAAGTGGCCAAGATCTACAAGAGTGAAGTCATCATTTCTCACGTTGCGCCTATTATTATCGACCCATTTACACTTGAATATACAACCTTGAAGTCACGGTAATCTAGTTCCCATATTTCCTGAATTCGTCCATAGTATGATAATAGTGCGTCAACTGGTGATGTATCCTTCGCACTGGCAAACTCTCTTGATGAAGCCACAAGAGTGACACCACTATTTTGAGTCGATGAGTATTTCTGATCCCGACTTTCAGTCCAAAATGTGTACCCATTTATATCATATCCCTCAAATGAATGAACATCTTCCTTCGGACGATAAGCTAGCCACTTTATTGTATCAGACACAGTCTCATCCAATTGACGCATCACACGATCATGGAACCACTTCACAAACATCTTATTATGCAACAGCATTAGTGCTCTTTCCCCTTTTGATGGATATTCAACACGCAAACTATCCATGTGCTCTTCTAAATATGGGTGAACCTCCGCAATATGATGAAGCACAAATAAGTGAGCTTGCATGATTTGATCTCGAGCAGCCCAGATCCTTTTTGACCCGATTGTGCCATGACCATCAAGTCTCCCTTCATGTCGGGATGTAGGAAGCCAAATAGGTTCGGCAACGGCAACATACTCTGCCACGAAATTCCCAATCTCCTCGGACACAATTCCTTGTATTATACTGCCTTCCGGGTGGGCTGGATTTCTTACTTTATCTTGCAGTGTACCCATGTGTCGTTCAAAAGGGTAGCACCACCTCATAAATACTGGACCACACAACTTAATCTCACGAACCAAATGCAGAATCAAATGCACCATTATATCAAAAAGTGAAGGTGGGAAAAACATCTCAAATTTGCACAAAGTTACCACAACAGTCGCCTGGAGAGCATCAATTGTAAAGGGATCAAGAACTTTGCTGCAGATAGTATTGAAAAACCCACAGAGGCTTGTTATAACTTCTCTCACGTGCTTTGGTAAAATTCCACGAAGTGCAATCGGTAGGAAAACTTGCATCATCATGTGACAATCATGGGATTTCATACTTGTCAACTTCAATTCTCCATTTAAGGAAACAAACCTTTTCATGTTTGACGAGAACCCAGAAGGAAGCTTAATGTCATACAAACAAGCACAAAACCTCCGTTTTTCTTCCTTTGATAATGTGTAGCAAGCTGGAGGTAAATACACCTTTTGGTTTTTTCCTTTTCCATCACCTTTCTTCTTTGCGATACCCGTGGCCTTGTCCTTGCGCTTCCCCTTACGGTTTTGACCACCATCTTCGTTTCCCTTTTCCTTAACCTTCTCCATCTCTACCTTAGCTTGAACCCACACTCCGGACGAACACCCCACTCTTGCAAATCTAACCGCGCATTCTTGCCATCCTTCGTTTTTCCAGGAATGTTCATAATTGTCCCCAGAATTGCATCACAAACATTCTTCTCTATATGCATCACATCGAGACAATGTCTAACATCATGTTCTTTCCAGTACTCAAGCTTCCAAAAGATTGATTCCTTTTTAAAGAGAGCGTGTGGGTCAATTGGTTTCGTTGTTTTACCAAAAACACATGGAATACCCTTCACTCTCTCATAAACCTCCTTTCCACTCAATGGCCTAGGCGCAACCCCCTCCTCAACTTTCCCATCGAAGGCCTTTTTTCTGCTTACGATACGGATGATCGTGCCTAAGAAATCTTCGGGTCCTCACGTACAAATCGTTGCCATAGTGGTCAAGGTACACGTTTGGTGTGTCATCAATACAAATGGGACATGCTTTATGCCCTTTGTTCTTGTACCCGGACAGATTGCCATATGCAGGAAAATCATTGATGGTCCACATAAGGGCAGCACGCAAAAGAAACATCTCGTTCTTATGGGCATCATAAACGGTAACACCTTCATCCCACATCTTTCTCAAATCATCAATAAGGGGCTCAAGGTAAACATCAATGTCGTTTCCAGGTTTCCTTGGCCTCGTTGTCAAAAGTGAAAGCATTATATTATTCCGTTTCATACACAACCATGGAGGCAAGTTGTAAATCACTAAAAGTACCGGCCATGTGCTGTGTTTAGTACTAAGAGTGCCAAATGGATTCATACCGTCTGTGCACAACCCAAGCCTTAAATTTCAAACTTCACCACCAAATGCCCTAAACTTCATATCGATGTTCTTCCATTGTGGAGAGTCAGCAGGATGCTTCAACAAACCATTTTTCTTTCTTCCCTTAGCATGCCATCTCAATTTCTTGGCGTCTTTTGGAATTGTAAATAGACGCTTTAACCTTGGAATAATAGGAAGATACCACAACACCTTGGCAGGAGGTCCTTTACTACCAGCATTGCAGCTTGATCGCTTGTAACGCGACTTACCGCAACGTGGACACTCCTCCAACTCTTCATATTCATTTCGATACAGAACACAGTCATTAGGACACGCATGTATCATTTTATACTCCAAACCAAATGGACACATTAGTTTCTTTGCATAATAATAGGAATTAGGAAGTTCATTCCCATCTAGGAACATATCACATAACGCAGTCAACAAAGAAGTGAAACTAGTGTCACTCCAGCTATGCTTAGACTTAATGTTAAATAGTGTAAGCACGGCTGAGAGTTTTGTGTATTTTTTGGACCCAGGATACAAAGGCTTTTTGGCAGCCTCTGATAATGACTCAAATACATCAGGTCGGTCACCAAATTCACCTTCAACATCACGCATCATCTCATCCAAGTGATCATCACCACCACCATCCTCGGTGTCATCCCCTTCACCACCATCATCACTCCCATTTTCTTCTTCAACATGAATCTCGGCACTTTCAACATGCGTCTCATTGCCAACAACATTCTCCTTATACGATCCCTTCTCACCATGCCAAACCCAAACATGATATTGAGGCCTAAACCCATGACATTGTACATGAGACATGATGGTATCCACACTATTGACCCTTATGACATTATTACTCTTGAACCCCATTAACAAATTCCAATGTATCACGTCTACCATACATCCAACCGCGATCCATTGACGATTTAAATTGCCTTTAAACATACCAACACATTTCAAACAATGATAAATGTAACATATATTATGTAATCAAAGTACATATATAGCATATATATCATCCATAAATCGTAAAAATGAATGCTCCCAAAAGGTCCTTATCACTCCAACCTAACCCATCCTTGAACGTCTAATCTCACTAGTGAATGTATGTCAACTTTTCAATTTTAAGGAAAATCCGGCAGCATTTTCCCCCAGTTCTCCAAGTACACGATGTAGGTAATAACTTACCTACATATGTACCCAGAGAACATGGTGAGAAAATGAGAAGCCCGGATATTCCTTAAAATCGAAAAAGAGACATACATTCACTACCTAAGTGAGATTAAACGTCCAAGAACAGTCCCAACTGGGGACTATTCAAGACTTTCTCCTATTGAGAAAGACTCGAACGGGTATCTAGGCAAATGATGATGCAAGCATTTAATTATTATTTGCATTTATTTGACATTCAACAATAAACAAGTTCAATCATTTAAATAGGGCTAATAATTAAATTAACATACATACAAAATCAAACTAAGTTTACTTATATATATATATATATATATATATATATATATATATATATATATATTCATACATTGCAATTTACTAACCACATTTAACAAACTAAAATGTTAACTAATATATATTCTATTCATAAATTTCATTCAAAGCTACTCAAATTCAAACAATATATATATATATATATATATATATATATATATATATATATATATATATATATATACATATGAAACTTGGATTAACTACTTAAAACCCTAACTTGAAATTTTGGAATAACAAACAATTAATACTAATTAATACATATGAAACTAAAATTTAGCAAGAACTCACCCTAATTTGAGAGTGAGAAAGACAAAGATTGAAGATTGAAGCTAGAGTGCGTGCTTGGGCTCGGTTCAACAACACCCTCGAACATGCACCATCACCAAGTACACCCACGAACACCACCAGCTAACACCGGCGGCCTCGAGCAACCACCATCAACCTCCGACCAAGCAGCAGCCGCCTCGACCCACCACCAGCAGCAGCCTCAACCCACGACCCACACACGACCCCCAAACGCCGCAGCTTCACTTAATTCATTTAAAAGGCAAAATAAAAAAAAATAAAATAAAAATGGAGTGGTGGTGGTACGGTGGTGGCCGCAATCTAAACAAGCTAAGTGAGAAGACAGGTGAGGATGAGGGAGACAGAGAGGAGGAGTGAAGGCGGGGGAATTGAAAATTTTGGGAAGTTGGAATTGAATGAATGAAACAGGGAGGAGAAGAGGAGGAGTGAATTGAACGAAGCCCGATTTTTTTTTTTAAAATGGTAAGCGGTTTGGCCTTGAACCGCTTGCCAATTTAACTAATGGTAAGCGGTTCAAGGCCAAACCGCTGGCCATTAGTTAAAAAGGAAGCGGTTCGCGCCAAAACCGCAAGCCATTTCACTTCCCTCTTTTTTTTTTATTAAGCAAATGGGAAGCGGATTTTGTAAACCGCTTCCCAATAACCGCTTCCCATCACATTTTTTCTACTAGTGTGTATTTTTTAAAAACGCGAAATGTACATTATGTTGTGTAATAAAGTACATGGCTGTAGAAAAAAAACATTTTGTCCAATTTTAATAAACACAAGTTGTTTAACCTTCAGTTTTGTAAAAATGGAAAAAGATAAACATAGTAATTTTTTTTACCATTTCATACTATACTCTCTCTCTCTATCTAAAATTTTTCTCTCACTAAAAGAATTCTCTCTATGTAAGATTTCCCCAAACCAACTAAAATTTGGTAAATTTCGAACTTGTTGGTGCGAAATTGTTCGAGTATGGCTGATGAAAACAAAAGGTAGGTACAATTTTGGTTCAATTTGATTTCGATTGTAAGTTTTTGCAACTTTTTTTTTTGTGGTTGGTTTGATTTTTTGAGTTCAAATCGATTTTTTGTTTTATTTTTTTATTTGATTTTTTTTATTATGGTTTTGCAGAGAAAACAAAATGAAAGTAAGCCATATGATAATGAAAACTGTCCAATAGTTCAAAAAGTTGTAGATCCAAATAATACAATGTACATTAAAATACAGTAAAATGTTCTTTTTCATATATTTACATGATCCAAATAATACAATTTACATTAAATATGTAACCAACATTATAACATATATGCTCATTAGAATATAATACAATGTACTACATTATAATACAGTAAAATGTACTTTTCATATACATACATGATCATTTATACCAAATGTACATTTACTATATGAATAATGTTCTTTAATATTATCATGTTCTTTACTAATATTACAAATGTTCTTTAGATTTACAAAAAAACATATAAAACTGGATGTTCTTTATAAAATAGCTATATGTTCTTTACAAAACAACTATATATTTTTTACTGAACAACTAAATGTTCATTCCGCCTTTATATTAAAGAAAACCAGATGCACCAAGCATGGTGCACCCACCTCCACAGAAAAAATTTCATGTTTGGAACGCCTTTTAATATATAGTATAAATATAATAAGAATTCAATTTGTAAGCATCATATACATTATACGTCTTTAATTCTCTCTCTCTCCCTCTTCTCTCTCTCTCTCTCTCTCTCTCTCTCTCTCATTTTCTCTTTGTTTACCTCTATGTAGAGTCTATCCTATTTTTGTAGTTCTAGTACATAAATCTTGGGCCTCCTGTGAATGATGCTGGCAGGATTATTCTATTCCCATCTCCCGCCCAAGTTATGCAATTGGTCTTACATGCATCCTTATGCACCTAGGATAGGTGTAACACTGACCCAATAAAGAAGCCCACTTGCAAAACTTGCCCAAACAAAAACACAACCCACTTCCCTAACGCGACCCACTTCCCAACCGCCATATTTTGGATTTCAATTTATTTTATTTTATTTTATTTTTTTAAAAAAAAAACCATTTTTCTTCTCTCTCATTAATTTTTCAAAAAATTTTGCAATTAATTTCTCTAATTTTCTCCTTCCAAACTTCATTCTCTTTCCTTTACATAATTTTACTTCACGAAAAACTAAAAAATCAATAATTGATATACGAGAAGAGATTCAAAATCAAAAGGATTATCCCAAGAAAAGGTAAATTTTCACTGATTTTTGTCCGAATTTATGTGAATTTTTATTTGAATTTTTCCAAACACTGTTCTTCGAAATATTCTGTTAATTAGTGAAATTTTATGTTCATATTCTTTATGCATTCACTAAGGAACACAATTAATATGTTCATATTTTGAATGGTTATGTTCGCCTTTTGAAATGCATGTGTTCATATATTTTATGTCTATGTTCACTTTTTGAAAAAGCATGCCTATATTCATATATCTATTCTGAAATGCATGTTTTCATATATTTTATGCCTATGTTCGCTTTCTTAAAAGCATGCCTATGTTCATATATCAATTCTAAAATGCATGTGTTCATATATTTTATGCCTATGTTCACTTTCTGAAAAGTTTATGTTCACTTTTAGGGAACCTAAGCATATGTTCATATTTTGCTTGATTATGTCCACTTTCTGAAATGCATGTATTCATATTTTTTATGCACACGTTCATTTTATTAAATGCTTATGTTCATATTTTGAATGTTTATGTAAACTTTCTAAAATGCTTTTGTAAACTTTCTAAAATGTATATGTTCACTTTTTGAAATCCATATGTTCATATTTTTTATGTATATGTTCACCTTCTGAAATGCTTATGTTCATACGATAAGCATTCAAAAAATGAACCAATGTAAATGTTCATATCTTGAATGTGTATGTTCATTTTCTGAAATGCATTTATTCATATTTTTAATGCATATTCATATTTTTGATGCATGTTCATATTTTTAATCGAAATTCATACACAAATCAAATTGATCGAAGCTAACAAAATGCAATTCATATCAATCCAAAAAATAAGATAAAACCTAATCAATCGAAATTAAGCACAAAATCATCACATAATAAATCGAAATTCATATATAAAAATTATGAACAAAAAAAATACGAAGAACGAAATTTACACAAAATTCATACATAATAAATCGAAATTGATCGAAGCTAAAAAAAAAAAAAAAAAAAACAAAAAAACAAAAAAAACACTACAATTGGAACTAACATAAAAAAAACCTTATTACAAATCAACAAAACAAAACACTAATTTGCATTGACGATCTCTTTGGGAATAACAACTAATTCCATGTTGTAAGAAACAAATTCAATAAAAAAAGTGAAATAAAAGTGAAAAATAATAATAATATAAAAAAAAGATGAGGAGAGAGAAAATGAAAAGGAGAAAAACAAAGGAAAAGAAAATTTTATTGAAGAATTTGATGATAATTTGGATCAAAATTATTATAAGAAAGAAAACATATCAGAAGAGAGAATTTGGAAGAAGGAAACAAAAATTTATAAAAAGGAAACAAAGAGTTGTGGATTGATTTGAGTTTGGGCCGGTGTTGCACCTATTCTATATGCATGAGGATGCGTGTAAGAATATGCCCAAGTCATGTGTCAGGTGCATGTATCTTGGGCTTCCAGTAAATGATGCTGATAATGTTGTTCTTTTCCCGTCTTCAACCCTATTTGTATCTCCGTTTACCATTGTATCCCTCAAGTTATTGTAATTTTCATTCCCAATTTCTGGCTGTTGGTGTCGGATATCCTCACCATATAGGAAAAGCAAAGAGTATTGTAAAGCCATGAAGCTTGGATCTCCGACCATGAAAAGTAATATCCCTACATATTGTGTGGTTAATTGGTGGTGCATGTGAATTAAATTAATGCGTATTTAAGAAAAAAATCATAATAATTATGAATGTAAATCATATCTTCTCAACATAAGATCTAATCCAATTTATTTATTTATTTTTTAATTATTTGTTTTCCTTGGAGTGGTACTTCGTTTACATCCTGGACATGAGATATAAATCACATCCTGGGCATGAGCTATAATACCAATCATTATCACTCATAATTGTATCCACTTTAGCCTTGCAATAGAAGATCAAATCCTATATGATTAAAAAAAAAAATAGGTTTTACTTTAAGATTTATCATTTTTTAAATATAATAAAAGAGATTTGTTAAAATACAATTTTAAAGTTTTTTGTGCATGATTCATCTGGATCTATTTTTTTTAGAGTTGATTTCTTCCAATCCTACATTGATATGTTGAATCTCAAGTGTCCAATGGTGTCAGTATCTAACTTCTCACTGCACTGTATTGATCATAGATAAGAGATGTATCTTTATATAGAAAGAGTAGCATAATTAAGAAAATAAAATAAAATTAAAAGAGTAGAAGAAATATGATGATCAAATAATAATGATACACTTCACCCCCACAAATAAAAAAAAATTAATTATTGAAACAACCTCCATAAAGATTTCAATTCATTATGTAACCAGGAATAATTTGAATATCAATATATATTTTGGTTGATTAAGAAATACATAGATTAATTTTTCCTGAATAAAAAATAGTAAATAAATTAATACAATAATTATTACTAGTGCATAACATGTGTCATTACTAGTGCGTCCTTTTATATATACTTCGTAGTTAGATATCGATTGATTTATTTATTTATGAGGGCACGTATTAATGTAGCCGTGTCGGGCTCCTAAATGCCTAAATGGTGACGGTCCTAGGTATATCCTATTACTCTGCATCAAGTAGGTGTGACTGTGTGAATGTGCAAAGGCATCATAAGGAAAGGTTAGGAAGCTGCAAATAAAAACCCAAAAGCGTCTATTAAGCATCCTTAACAATCAACAATTGAAATTGTTTGTGTTACTAATTGAATATAATAGTATTTAAAAAATGAGGGAATGATGAATAGTTCTATGAACAATTGTGAATGGTTTGATTTTCCAAACCATTTGTGAAAATTGTTTATATGACAAAATTTTCACTTTTGCTAATAATATATTGTAAATTATGTATGTATTTTAATAAAAGATAAATTGAGGTGGGTAGGTGAATAGTTATGTGAACATTTTTTTTTTGGGTTCATTATTAAGAGGAGGATGTTGGAAATTATTTGTTTGGTTTATGTATATGAGAGAGAATATATTTTTTTTACGTGAATAGTAACATGAACAATTTTTTATTCCATCCCTTCGTGTTTTTTTTTAAGTGTTACAGTTTGACTGACACATAGTTTTAGGCAATTTAATTACTACCTCTGTTAACTACTATTTGCAACAAAGGGGTATTATTTGTGAGATATTAAATATTCTTTTGTTGCAAATAATAGTTAACGGAGGTAGTAACTTAAATAAAATAAGAGATAAGTGGGGTAGTTGGAGTATTATTAAAAAATTATAATAGAAAGATAGTGGAGTTAATAGTTTATTAAAAAGTAATGAATGTGAGAGAAAAGATATAATAAAAAAAAAAGTAGTAGTGGGTTTGGGTGGGGACCATGAGAGAAGAGAAATATAATATTTTAATGTAACTTTTTGCCAAAAAAGTTTTGCCAAAAAAGGAACTGTAACACTTAAAAAAACACGGTCAAAAATGAAAAGTGTAACACTTAAAAAAAAACACGGAGGGAGTATATCTTGAACCGTTAACTTTACATTTATTTATTTATTTGTTTGTTTTTTTTTAAGCTTAGAGAGCTACAAGGAGCGGGTGGGAATCGATTTCAAGATCTCTTGAAATTGGACGGGAGGAAATGTCTAACCACTCCAGCTAAACTTAATTACTTGTATTGCTAGGTTGTAGATTTGTTATAGCTGTTACCAGTTGTATATAGTTGGCAAATCAAGGTACAAATTGGTGCTTACGTTAATTTTCTATTTTTGGCCTATTGTAACAGCTGTTTCTTATTTTTAATTTACTCTCTTTTTTTGTTTTCAGTTTATGTCAAAATTTGTCATGAATTTTATGTAGATGCTACAAATTAATCAGAACAAACGTTTGCCTGAGAAACTGAAAGACAAATTTAGTTCTGCTATTTCAGAATATGAGATTATATTGATGCTACAGTTCTAAACTTTACATATTTTTATAAATGATTTATAATATGAAGCTATTTTATATTAAGCTTGTATTAAGGACACCAATAAGGAAGATGCTTCCAATGATGGACTCATTGACAATAATGTATACTACAAGTATCTTTAAACCTTAAACAAAGATATATACACGTGGTATTTACAAAAAATCTCATAGAATCCTAGAATTTTTACATGCATGTGTATTTTATCATATCACGCCTCTAGTTAGAGCAAGAAAAGAGTGGACTATCAAAGTATAATTTGAAGTACATTAAGAAATAATAGTTGTATGAGAGTGAGGGTTAGCTCAAGTAGTCAGAGCTCCCCTCCCGATTTTAAGTGATCTTGGGATCGATTCTCATTAGCTGCCCTTGTGGCTATCGAAAATAAAATAATAATAGTCGTATAAGTGACCTTTAGTAGTGAAGATGTCGACCTGAGATAGTGTGTTAAGTCAAATCGTTGCAAATAATATTAAACGGAGGTAGTACTAGTATATCTTCAATTTATATTCTAGATCGCCCTAATTATTAATAATTAAGCCTTAATCCAATCCACATAGGCACATAGCTATATCACCTCATTTACGTTTTCTATTAAACGAATTGATGATCATAATAATATGTACTGTTTCGGTTGAAAACAATGGGACCTTGCCGAAGGTCCACTAAAATGGAGAAGACTGGATTCGATCCAAGCTGTGTTGGGCCGAAGGTTTCCTGCACAGTGAACACACGTAAACTAGCCTCGGGGGTGTTTCCGAGGAAGGCCCCTCCGATGCTAAAGTCAGTACAATGTGTAAAAAGGAAGACACTATGCAAGAGAGTTTGTAGCTTGAGGCTTTTGTGGAGTATTTCTCAATGCAAGAATGAGCATATGAATTGCAATAATCGGTGTATGAGATAATGCAAGTGACAATGTGTCTGATAGTGTATGATCTCGTATGTGATGTTATGAGATGTCCCCTTGAATGTGTTAATATGAGGGCTTTTATACCTCATCATATTTGGAGAGGTTGGGCTTTAGCCCAATTGGCTTACTTTGTGGGCTGACTTTTGACTTTTGAGCAATTGGAGAGTTGAACCTTGACCTTGGGCTTTTAATTGGATCATTTAGTGCTCAGGCCCAATTTTGACTAAATTGGACCCAAACATGTACTTTTAAGTTTTAACAATCATAGATTGATAGATACTTGGCGATTCCAAACCTGGCCTTAACCCTTAAATAAGCTCCAATCAAACAATTTCATAATTTAAGGATTTTAATTTTCAGATCGAATAATTAATGACAAGATTATTTTGGACAAAATAAATAAAATCAAATTAATCTTATAACTTTTGCCAAAGTAAGTAGATTGAAATAGGTTCTAAATATTTTATTGTTCATTAACTATTCATCGATCATTTTAACTCAAATCTTTTAAAACTTTTTAGATGATAAAAAATGAGTGATCGAGTGATCAAATTAAAATACCCCTCGAATGCACCTTGTTAATTAACTCTAGGTGAAGTCATGTATAAGAGTAGTTATAAAAAAAAAAAAACATGGGATGGCACATCACAAATCACAATTGACAAATCTTGTATTTGTGCATTGTGCATGGCGACGAATGAGGCAGTGAAATCACAGATCAACATAGAAACTACAAAATTAGACAAAGCATCTATTTCCTTTCTATAATACAACTATGTTGTTTCACATTTTCTGTCGGCTTGGCTTTGCTTTCCTTGTTATGTAGGCAAGTTCCGATCCCGGTAACCCCTTATTATTATTACTTCATTCGTTTCATATTATCTGCAATAAAGGTTTTAATACAAATTTATCGGCAAATTTTAATTTATTTGTAAGTGTTAGATGGAGAGAGAAAGATAGAAATTCGTGTGATGAGGAGAGAGAGAAAGAGAATGAAATAATAACTAAAAAAGGAAACATCCATATATGGTAAATGTTACACATAATATGAAACATAATTGAAATAGCATGCATTTTAACTTGAAGTTATGTAAACTTTAACTTTACTATTTTTCTGGAAATACTTCATTATGAATAAGTAGAAATAATAAGGTGAATCAAATAACACATTATATTAGTGAAATATTTCATATTTAGTATAGTCTGCGTTTGATTTATGTGTGAATAAAAGTTTTTGATACATATATTGTGGGATTTTTGAAAATGAGTGATAATGAAATTACTTTTGTTGTAGATGATGTTCTTCATAACCTAATTTATTATTCATTCACCAACAAAATTACATTTATATATAGCTGAAGTTCATCAATGTAATTAACATAAGATTATATAAGTTCATTAGTGAATTTAACATAAGTTTATTTAAGTGCAATGAACATGATACTGTCAAAACATGAATTAGCAAGCTCATAGAGTTTGTCATTTTGTCAAACACAAAAATTTAAGCGCATAATATATAATCTAACTCGATAGAAGATAAAAGTATTATTGTACTCATCGAACTTGTTGGTTTTTAGGATGCTCTTAAAAAAATAAAGTCAATAAAAAAACAACAAATAAGACAAAATGAGGACGATTCTCCTTTCGATTAATAATTAATAAATGAAGAATCGGTGATGAGATCTCAGAATTTTAGGACATATAAATATATATATAAGTATGTATTATGGTGGCTTAAAAAGAACACGTAAATTAGGGAATAAAGACATTCATGGGGGAACAAATGTATGTCTCATTGAAACAAATGTAGGAAGGAAGGAGGAACATAATTTAGACCTACACAAAAATAAAACATTAATAATCGTAGATGCCAACTAGTTTAGCTTCTAAAGTCGATTTTGAATTTGAGGATATGTAGTTCTCTCTATTTCATAATAATTGACATAAATTAATTAATTTTATTTACTATTCACATAGGAACTTTAACTGTACTATGGCTTTTGCATAATATGTGAAACATTTACGAAGAAGTATATATCATGCAATATGTTTTTAAATAGATGTTTATGTAAAGCTTAAAAATAGCAACTTTTTAATATTTTAATTAATGTATAATTATACTTCGTATATATTAGTGGTTAAATTCTTGCATTGGAATGTGTGTCAAATTCATGTATTGAGTATTATGGAACGAAGGGAGTAAAATCTAAGATTGAATTATATATGACTGCATAACAACTTTTGTGACTCTTTACATATATAGATATATATTTATATTTATTTTACATTTTATAATCATTTATTATTAATATTATTATTATTATTATTATTATTATTATTATTATTATTATTATTATTATTATTATTATTATTATTATTATTATTATTATTATTATTATAGCATTCCTAATCAAAAAATTTATGCAATCATTAGTTTAAAATACGGAGTACTAAAATAAAAAGAAGTCATTGTCGTCGTTGGAAAAGTTTTTTAAAAAAAAAAAACAAAAAATTTTAAAAAGAAGAGGAAACTATAAATTGAGTGATAAGGCAGGGGAAACATATAACATGCATGTTCATCCTGATATTGTCTTAAATTAAATTAACACTGAATCGTGGGGTCTCGATTTTGTCAACTCCCCATTTGTTATTATTACTATCGACCTGGATCTGTTACACTTACATACTCTCTTCTCTTCTATATACTACCTCGGTTGCATAATATTAAAACTTTAGGGATTATTTATGAGAGATAAAATATTCTAAAGTTTTTCAAAGATAATAAGAAAACATAATGACATGCATTTTATAAGACTTATTTACTCATGGTTCGTTTTTGATACATAGAAAGACATTATATAGCACAACAATGCGGCATAGACAAAATCCTATCTAGGTATTATATATTACTCCTACGATTTTTATCCGACATTTTGTGCCTTATTTTTCTCGTCGTCCTCACCATTGAAACTTACACCAATTAATTTAGGTCGTCATGGATTTAACAATAATTGAAGGAAAGTTTATGTTTGAGAGTAGAGCAAAATCATGAAGAAGTAGAGTAGAGCAATCATTGAGAAGTGGGAAATGAATATATATGAATATGAAGATTAAAAATAAATTAATTGAAAGTGATTAAATGAGTACCCTTTTATGATAATGATGCAACATGAGAGTATGTTGGTCCTTGAAGATCGGCTATCATCTTCACCCCATCTCAAGTCATTTTTGTGACTGCCCTATTTTACTTTCCTTTCCTTTTCTTTGGGCTTTTTATTTATTTATTCCATCCATATGAAATATCTTCCTTGTCTATGCATATACGAATATACGTACTTACTATTTTAAAATGTACATAATTTGTTGCGTTATAATACATTTGTTTAAAAATCTAATTTAAAAAGAATTTTAAACATGATATGATGTTTTATCATATTTCTAGTTGTTAACACTTATTTTAATGTTCACATACATTTGCTAATATATGTATACCTTACATTATTGATACAATGAACGATAGTCAAAATAAAATTAGTGAATGATATCAAAGGTTAAATTAAAGGAGTTGTAAATACTTATGTACGTGTAGTAAATAGTCATAATATGTGGCTCATTTTAAAATTGTACCCTTTCTATATAAAGTAAAGGTAAAACTCTTAAAAATCATAACCATCTAACCATGTATATCATATAATAATAATGTACATTCATTACACTAAAAAGTAGATGATACAATATCATATCAATCCAATGTTTCTAATCAAACCTTACCTTAACATACAAAATCGATCACATATAATAAAGTAGATAAAAAGATATGACATAAATCAATCGAATTCCTATAATTGAAAGGAAAAAAAAGGTCTTGGTACTTCCTATAAATCCATAATAAAATCAAATTGAACAACCCAAAAGTCTAGATATCATCTATAATCAAATTAAAATTGTAAAAGGAACATAAAAACAAAGGAAAAGGAGGTGTGTTTGTTGTATGTACTATGTTCATTTCCAAACTTAAATAAATAGGGTCCCATTCTCTGCATGTTTTCACGTGTCTTGCTATCTCTTGCCGTTAATTACACCATCATCACCATCACCCTTCTTCATTGGATTCTTACACCCAAAAAAAAAATTAAATAATTATTTTTTTTAAAAAAAATTAATTATTTTTTTTTGAAAAATATCATTTTGTTAAAATACAACCACACCCACATAGCCCTACAAGTGTAGGGCACTCCCAAATCAAATCCCATCTTTTCTTGTCATTTTCTAAGGAAATGCCCTTCACTTACCTTAAAGTGCCTCATAAATTTAGGGCATAGGTAGATGACAAAAACCCTTGATGAATTAAGGGGGCCCCTTTATAAGAGCAAGATGAAGGTCCCCTATTTTTTTGGTATTTTGTTTAAGGCATTGTAAAAATTTTAAATCAAGTGGTAAAGTTTTTTGGGTTTTTCTTAGAGAATCTATCTCACCCACCAAAAATTAAAAAAAAAAAAAAAAAAAGTATGCACAAAAGATGTTTGATGGAATGCCTGAACAGTTCTACCAATTTTTAGCAGCTGCTGCTACTACAACATCTATACCAACATCTTCTTCTAATATTCTTACTAATACTACTAATAATACTAATACTGCGGCTGCTGCTGCAGCCGCACTTTCTATTCCTTTATCATTCTCTCTTCACCACCACCAACACCAACACCGTCATGCGGCCGGTTTTCCTACATATACACAACAACCACCACCACCACCTCCGCCGGCCCCTCAGCCGACATTCGATGTTCCTTATGGCCACCTTCTACATCACCACCACCATCATCACTCGCAGTTTCTTACAAGGAATGAAGTTGTTAAAGATGAAACACTCCAACTTGACCCTACTAGGTTAGAAGATGGCGGCGAAACACAAAGATCTTCATCATCATCATCCTTAATGTTATTGCCTGAACTTCCATGGTCTAATGATGAAATGCTTGCTCTCTTCAGAATCAGATCTAGTATGGATAATACTTGGTTTCCTGACTTCATCTGGGAAAATGTCTCAAGGTATGTCATACATATTACATAATAAGTAACTCTGTAACATAACACAGTCATTATTTATAATATAATCATCTCGACAGATAATAATAAGGTTGCGTACATCTAATCCTCCCTTACTCCGAGCCAGCACTTCATTGCGCCGGCTCAAAAGGGTTGATATAGTTTGATTAATAGATCATTATTTTTGTAACGATATGATTTTTTGTTTTTTAATTGGACCCATGTTAAAATAGATTGATAGGGTAGTTTATTTGATATCATTGTTGATGAGATTCTAGCAAACTACACATGCCTAATTTCGTCATATTATTATTTTCTTTCTTTCTGTCTATCTGTAACATTATTATTTACAGCACCATATATTATTTCTGGTCCCTTTCAGTATTTAAATCATGAAATTGATACTCCATTTATATAATAGCTGTCAAAAAAAAAAAAAAGTACATACATTATTATTTTTAATCCTTTGATGTTGTTTTTTTGTGTATTTATGATGGGAGCAGAAAGTTATCAGAGATTGGATTCAAAAGAAGTGCTGAGAAATGCAAAGAGAAATTTGAGGAAGAAACTAGAAGTTTCAACAGCAGCATTATTTCTAATAATACTTGCAACAATAATAATAATAATAATAATAATAATAATAATATTCCGAGCAACAACAATTATAGGCTCTTTGGTGAGCTTGAAGAGCTTTGTAACAATAATAACACTAACAACATTAATGTTGATCACGACAACGACGGCGATGATCATCAGAAGGGCTCTCTTCCTGATCAATGTGAACGTGATCATCATAACCTTGAGACTTGTTTGTCTCAAGGGGATGTTTGTGTTGATGATGGAAAGGAGGAAGAGGAGGAGGAAGACGACGAAAGGCAGAAGATTGAAGATGATGAAATAAGAGAAGATAATGACAAGAGTAATGATAATGATGAGGTGGTGGAAGATGAGCAGCAGCAGTCAGTAGACGATAGCGAGAAGACGGAGGAAAGTACAAAGAGAGTGATGAAGAAGAGGAAAAGACAGAAGAAATTTGAGATGTTTAAAGGGTTTTGTGAGAAGATTGTGAGTAAGATGATGGCACAACAAGAGGAGCTTCATTGTAAGATAATTCGCGATATGGTTAAGAGAGATGAGGAGAAGATTGCTAAGGAAGAAGCTTGGAAAAGGCAAGAGTTTGAGAGGTTAGAGAAGGAGTTAGATGCTAGGGCACACGAGCAGGCGGTTTCCGGTGACCGCCATACCAAGATCCTTGGCTTCTTGAACAAGTTTAGTACTTCATCATCAAGTTTTTTGGAAACTCAATCTTTTAAAGAGGCACTTGAGAAGCTTAATAAGGTACCAAAAATGACTTCGTCCAATTCCTCTATTTTAACTCAAGACTCTATTTGTGTGCAATTACAACCCAATTCATCTTGTACTACTCATACTCCTTTGGTGAATAACATCCCTAGTTCTTCATCAAATGAGAATCTTGCTCTAGACAACTCGAAATCGACACTTCCCTTGAAATCATCCTCCTTGGATCATCAAAACCCTAATAATCCTCTTCCTAGTCATCAGAATGAGCCTTTGAAAATCCCTTCTTTAGTTTCCTCTCGTAAATTCTCCAGCTCTGAACATACCAGCACTAATGCAGCGGACCACATTACAAACACTAAGGCCTTAGAGAACATCAAGAGTGGTAATAAGGATGACACCGGTAGAAGATGGCCAAGAGATGAAGTGCTAGCATTGATCAACATAAGGTGCAGCCTTTTCAACAACAATGGCGGTGAGACTCCCCATGATACAGAAACCTCCTCTAAGGGTCCTCTATGGGAAAGGATTTCGCAAAAGATGACCGAGTTAGGGTACAAAAGAAGTGCTAAGAGATGCAAAGAAAAATGGGAGAACATAAACAAGTACTTCAGGAAAACTAAGGACTTGAACAAGAAAAGGTCCGTTGACTCTAGAACTTGTCCTTACTACCACCAGCTTAGTCATTTATACAGTCAAGGATCACTAGTGGGCCCCGCGAACCACCCCGGCTCACCGGAAAATCGGTCCATGGCAATGTCAGGGCAGTCTCAAGGTAACGGGTCAAGTAATCCTCCAGCAAATAATGGTGCAACTAATAGTATGCAAGGTAATGAGGCCAATGTGGTCCAAGTACCAGGGTTTGATTTTGAATTTTGATATTTGAAATAGCAGTTTAAATTTGTATGTGTGTGCTGCTATATAATTTTGTACCTTATGTTATATGATGAACATTTACTAGCTATATAGATATGGCTAGCTGGCTATATGGTAGTAGTAAGATTTAATTAAATTTGGTGTCATTTTTGTTCATTTCCTATATATGCCCACCATAATAAATGTTGATGTAATATGGAGTACAAAAATGAATTAGGAATTAATAAACCATGCTCTTAATTAAACAGCTAATCCCTCCCGCTACCTAGCAAAGATGATCCACTAATTAGTTTTTATGGTGGCTTGAGAGAGAAATTTAGTCTATTAACTAATCCACATATTTATAAATTAAATTAAAGCATATAACAATAATTAATCTCGTTGTACATATGGCAAGTAGCTTAATTAGATGGTTAAATTAAAGTTTAGCTAGGTCAGGGTGATAACCTAGAGTTGAATCAATGCAAGTATCGTTTACATCTATTATTTGCCCTTTGTACCTATCTCTAGATTAATAAGAAAAAAAAAATTGTCTCCTTTTTCACGTTTACCTTAAAAAAAAGAGAAAATTGCATATTTTGTATTGAAATGGCTGGAGCACTAGAAGAGAGTTGTAGTACTAATTAAAGCTTGATCGATTAGTAGTGATTAAGATGGATTTAGGATTAAGATTAGGATTATTCGAGACATAATCATGTCATTCTACTTTAGAAGTATTATGTATGATTTATGATGTGAAATGAAGTCAACTTGAATAATTATATTTTATTAAAGATATGTTGAGTTTCTCAAATTGGTCGGAGAAATTAAGAATGTGGGGTAAAGAAGCAGCATGCAGCATATGCATGTGTGGGTGTGACTACTAGCCTAACTTCATTCAGAAGCAACGGGGTCACTTGATCAGGTCACTACAGTCTTCCTCTTTCAATTCATGTTTTTTCTCTTGAACTAGCCAGACTTTCACCTTTGATTAATTTTTCTGACATTGACCACCTATTGTCCAATCATGTAAACTTCTAAAACCATTTTATTCCATGCCCCCACCAACAATGCCACCTATCATGTGACCACCGACGGTGGTCAACTCCAGATAAATAAGTCAAAGACGAAAAGCCGGTGAATAGTTTTTACAATATTATTTGTTTTAATGGGTAGTTTCTTACAACGTTTTTATTCTAATATATACTTTCTTACAACATTTTTTTTTATTAGGTAGTGTCTCACAAATTTCTGACAAAAAGTCCATTAAATAACTTGATCTCAAGATCCTGGGTTCGAGGCTTCTTAGGTCTCACTAAATCTCCCCAAAATAATGCATACCACCTTAATTAATTATTGACACTCTCTAAAATAGGACTAAAGGACCTCAACAGGGACCATCGAACAAGGTACAACGACACATCCAAAAGTAAGAATAAAGGCGATATAGATCAATAGAGTGCATAGAATTCCAATTCACATTCAAAATGGAAGATAGAATAGTAAATGAAGAGAGTGTATGGAGTCCTTCCTATATAGCTTAGGAGTATGTCCTACAATAATGTCCTCTAGTGTAGAGGCTCCAGTGTATGTACGTGTGTTAAAAAGGTTAGAGCATACTCCAAATTACCATGCGTGCGTTTGGAACCTAATTGCAGAGTTGATGCTTATTGCTTTACGCCTTCATTCCCCTTTATTTTTTCAGAAGAATAGAATCACAATATTCTAATGTAGTAATTAATCAACCAAGATTAATTTAATTAATTACGTACATGCCTTGATCAATCACCTTGTTAGTCTCTAAACTCTATATGTTTGAAATAAGATATGATGAATTCAAGAACAAAAATTAAAATTTAAAGGTTAAAATAGTACAAATTATCAACTATGAAAGAAGAGGGAGACAAGCTAAGCATTAAAAATTTATATAGTTACAAAACAAATGTATTGTAGATGTCGATTATCTTAATTGGTCGATTTGGGATCAATTCACATCTTATTATTTGCCCTCGGTGGCTCTTTTAACACCAAAATAATAAGTTAAAAAAATCAAAATAATTAATTTAACCCCTAAAGTAAGTCTTTATTGGATGGACTTCTTTTAAAAATGTAGGGCCCTGTTCTTTTGAGCTACTACTACTACTACTGCTGCTGCTGCTGCTACCACTGCTACTACCACTACTACTACCACTACTACCACTACTACTACTACCACTACTACTACTACTACTACTACCACTACTACTACTACTACTATTAATATTAATTGCTTTTATAAAAATCAATTATTGTTATTATAATTAATATTATTAGTTATAAGTATTATTATTACTATTAGTATAATTACTATTATTATTAAATATTAATTATTATTGTTATTATTATTATTATTATTATTATTGTTATTGATAATTATTAATAATTTATTATATTATTATTGTTAAATATTAATAATTATTTATTTTTTTTATTATTAAATATCAATAATTAATTATTGTTATTATTATTATTAAGTATTAATTATTATTATAATTAAATATTAATTATTTATTATTATTAAATATTAATTATCTATTATTATTATTATTATAAAATATTAATTATTATTAAATATTAATTATTAATCATTTATTATTATTATTATTAAATATTAATTATTACTATAATAATTTAATATTAAGTATTAATTTTAAGTAGAGCAGAGCAGAGCAGGGCAGAGCAGAGCAGATTGAAGCAGAGTAGAGCAGATTTCAGCAGAGGAGAGCAGAGCAGAGCAAAGCAGATTTCAGCAGATCAGAGCATAGCAGAGCAAAGCAGCTCTAAAGAACGGGGATTATGATATAAAAAGTGGTTTTACCTTAGCAAATAAATTAAACACACAATTACTATATTAGGCATATATAAGACAACTTTAAACTATAAATATAAGTAAACAAAAATATAAGTAAACATTATTAGATTTATAGGAAAAAAACAGGCCTTGAGCATGTGTAAAAAGTTGGAGAATAAGTGAGTCACTATGTACATACGCCATTGTCAATTGATTTATTTGGCATGGAATCTCACATGAATTTGTAAATATATTCATTTTATTTGGATGCTTGTATACAAATATCCTCAACAATACAATTTTCAAAGTCTGTTTTTAGGCCTTACGTCAATAAGTGAGAAAAAAAGTTGGTACTTTTAATAATGTGAATAAGATAACCCTTCCAAAAGAAAGAAAATGAGTAGGATAGTTATTAATTACACGAAGAAAGAATTGGCTTTTTATTATTATCTAATTATATCATTGCCAATTGGTTTTTGGTGAGGTTAGTTGGACTAATCCTTTAGTCATTAATTCATTATGAGTTGTTCGTATCTACAATATAATAACTTTTAAATTTTTAGACCATCATCGTGAAATAGAAGTAGTAATAGATTGATAGTGTGTTCATTATGTTAGCATGTATCAATCTTATAATAAAACATACAATGTAATATAACTTGATTAATACAAGTATTAAATAGCATTATTCTTATCGAATTTTTTTATTATGCCAATCCCCATCTGAAAATAAAATCCCAAGTATTAACATTTCACTTTGTACGAAATGTTTGGTAATTGAGTGTATAACTTAAAATAGCTCAACATGGATCTATTTAATTTGATAATTCAACCTAATACTACTTTGTGTTATTGGGCCGAATTAAAAACTATGACCATTTGATTTTATTTTAATGTAGAATAGAATCATCATCAAAAAAAAAAAAATTGACGAGGAATAATCATCAAAATTAAATAATCTATGTGGTTAAAAATAAATAAAAAATAAAAAACCAATTAATACGTAAAGTCATTGAAAAAAAAAATCAATCTAATAATCGTTCTCCAAAATAACAAGCACTTGTATATTTCATACAAAAAAAAAATATTGCATTATTAGTTTTTATGTTGGTTATAAAATAAATATCATTGTCTTAGAAAACTTAAATAATGAGATATTAACCCATAATGTAGATATACTGATAGCCAAATGATAACGACCAATGAACATTATATTATATCTGTTCCATCTTTGATTACTGCTCGACTGGTTTTTTCCACATGCTCACATCCAAGATATTATGATAATATGATTGATTCTTTATTATTTTTACTTAACCTTCTTGAATACTCTTTTTCATGTGTTCATATTCAATTCGATCACAGTCATCAACAACAATATACTACGTAGCACTTCAGATTTTTTTGTCCGAATGAGGCACACATTATAAATTACATTTGGGAGGAAGGAATTTAATCATGTGGCTTATTGTTCACATATCATCAATTTTCGCCATTTAAGTCAAAATTACATAATGGTACTGTAAGTAGGTAATTGTGTGCTTAACTATACTCGGTACGTACTCATATTAGAATTTTAGAAAATTAGTGTAACGCTTTGTTTTAAAGCATGCAGTTTAAGAATCATATCTAGCTAAGCATATGATATGAGATTTAAATTCCTTTTAATTCTTCCAATACTATAGAGGATTGTTATTATTCACATATATGTATAAAAAAAAAATTGAGATGCAAGAACTATATGTATGTACTAAAATAAAAATGAGAAGTGAAGATGAATAATAGAAATTTCCCTATTTTGGCATGTAATGAATGGATAATAGAAGTTGCAAAATATAGTGACAACACAAAGCATGTATGCTTGCTGTTAAACAACTCGGGTTGAGTACTTGGGTTAGAAATGTGGGTCCCACCACATGAGATAAATAAATCACAAAACATAAAATGTTTTCAAAAAAAATTACAAAACATAAAATAATTATTTTTTTAAAAAAGGAAGTATAATGCATAAAGCCCAAAAATTCGAAAGGCCCTTTTCTTAGTTACAAAAATGGGCCCACAAAGATATTAAAAATAAGTGCAAAAGAGAGGGTATGGTGTGGGCCCAATTATTGTTAGCTAGCTAATGCTGCCATGCATTAACGTCACATGTGACGGGTCCAGTATTCTGGTACAAATTTGGGCCTCTCTTGTCTTTCTTCGAACTTAGAACCGAATAGACTGGCCCACTTTGGGCCCACCTCGTTGCATTAATCTTGCAAAGTCAAACATGTGGCAACATTTTTTAGTTTGCCGTTTGTTTTTGGACTTTTGGGTGAGAGAATGAGATAGCTAATACGCAGTACTCCGTATCTATATCTATACTCTATACTTTGATAGTCTGTATCTATCAGATCAGGGTTCTCTCAAGGCATTGTTCAACTACGATAAAATGAGACCCAAACTATAATTTAAGGGCGAAATATAGAAAAAGTGTAGAAAAATGTGTGTATTTTTACAATATATAAAGTTATAGTGAGCTCTTATCGTTAATAATTTAATAAATCAATGTATTATTTTCTTTAAAAAAAATCAATATATCATTAATAGATAAATGTGTAAAGTTATTAAATTTGCCCTTAGTTGAAGTAAAGTGCATAAGAGGTTGTCTAAAAAAGTGCATAAGTCATAAGAGGTTTTTATACTACGGAGTAGTAAAACTAAAAAAATGAAAGGGGCCTTGTGGGCTAGACTTTAAAAACACACTAAAGGGCCCAATTCCATGTCACGAGTTTAGACGATTAATAATTGGGCTTGTTATTTTTTTTTTTTTTTTTTTTTTTGGTGTACCGACAGTTCTTTATTTGGTCTAATTCGGATTTGGGGATTAATTCTGAGTGGTTAGGCTCCAGTACCCTCCCAATTATTGTAGCGGGTTCTCCCTACCAAGTGCAAACCTCCCTACCAAGTGTAAACCCAATCACCACTACACCAACAAGCAACAACCAATTGGTGGCATGTTAATAATTTTTAACTAGTTTTAAGCCTATGTAAGCTAATTGTAAATGTTGTATTTGTATGTTAAAATTTCATTTAGGATATTAATTACATATTTTGGATTGAAAAGGTATACGGTTCTAAGGGTTTCCCTATCTCGAGAATAGGTCAATAAAAGGCATATTATTAATATATTATTATGAATATATGATGCTAGACATTCGAGAAATTATGTTTACAAAATGACTGGACGAATTTCTAGAGGTCTAGTGTTGCTTCCTAGGCTTTTCATCGAAATTTAGTAAGGGTGTATTGAAGTTATGTTCAATTGTTCATCATATAACTCATTGCCTTTGCAAAATTTATGTCTTGGTGATCAGTTCTATCATTATCACAAGTTCACAACACTTTAAATGAATCATCCTTGCATGTCTACTCGTCAACACAAGCAAATCTAGAACCTGGGCATTGTTGTGGAAAGGCTCTAAAGGGAACTCATATGCTTCTAAATATGTGCTAGCTTGACACATTATGCTCAAGGTGTTTAATTGCCTTCTATATATATAGCTACAAATATAACACATTATGTCAATCTTGTCATGCATTGCAGTTGCAAGTTTTGTCTAATAACTTGACTATATATCAAGTTTGTGTTGCACCTCCTGAAAAATGTCTCAAAATGCTCCCCGTCCCCCTTGCATCAATCTTGGACTTGTCTAGTCTATTTTAGATTATATATAGAATAGATGATACTCGATGGATAGCTTATCTTCTTGGTGATGAAGTCTCTCTTTTTATGTAGTCTTGACTTTTTATAGAGGACATTGCCAACCGGTTCAACCGATCAAATAATAACCTAACTTGGTCTCACTAACTGATAGTAAGGGCAATATTAAAAGGACCAAACTCATGAGAGTTGTAAAATTAAATCAACCGCCAAACGATAAGCTCAATTGTTTACCTTCATCCATCCCTTTTTTTTTTATTACTAGCTAGGTTGTACATGCACCCATGCTAACGCACGAGATATATCCATACTTGTCAAGGAAAATCGTGTCAAAAGTTCGTTGGAAGTATGTGAAACATTTACTCGTATTTTTTCTTTTTATGGAAGTCATGTGAAATTACTTTTTAATTTTTTCTTTTAAATTTAACTAAATAAAAGCTAGAGGAGAGTGCACAAAAACTGAGTATTGAGAACTTGGAGGTTCATGACTAAAACTTGAAAAAAAGAAAATTTTATTATTACTCATTCTGAAGCTATTGCTCTCCGAAATGGCCTCTTTCTTGCTAAGGAATTTAATATTTCTAACATTTTTATTGAAGGTAATAACCTAACTATTTTTAATATTTTGCAGGGTCATTTTAGCTGTCCATGGAAACTTCAGATTCTTATGGCGAATGTCAATCCTCAAGGCCATCTATCTTGGATTCTTTTTCGAGCTTCTAGGCAAGGCACATTTATCGGGAAGGAAACCGGACAACAGACTATGTTGCCTCTCTCGGCTATTCGACTCCAACATATCAACCCTTTTCTGGATAGCAAATTTTCTTATTTTTTTACTCTTAGATAGTTTAGGACATGGTCTTGTGAGAAAACGTACTTAAACTCCTCCTTGTATCTTACTTCCTAAAAAAAAATAGTCATTATACAAAGTATATGAGTGACAAAAACTTATTACTTAAGAATTTAATTTTTCCATCTAAATGTACCATTACTATTATCAATTTTTTTTTTTTTTTTTTTTTTTTTTTTTTTTTTTTGAAAGATACTATTATCAATACAACTTATAATTGTTTTCCATTGTCTTTCAACTAGGTGTCCCAACTTTATTTATTTTTTCCCAAATTTTCTTCCAATATTATAACTTGTCCATTTTATTTTGCAAATTATATTGCTTTTTGGCACCACTGTTCTAGAGTTTCTTTCATTACATGACGGCAAGTAATCACAAATTATAAAGTGCCACACTTGTAATATTATCGTGCCACCAAGTTCTTCTTTGCTATCCTTTTCATCCAATATACTCAATATCACAAAACCAAAAATAGCCAATTAATTATATTAAATTATCAATAATAAACATTTTTATTTATTATTAATAGGAATTTCTAATTTTATCCTCAAAGATAAAGGACGTCCACAAAGAAAGTGAAGATCTTGTCAACACGCGTAAAAGGAATACACGGCCGTATACAATAGAGGGGGCAAGGTCATTTTGGTCATTTCACTTAAAAAGACCTGATTTTAAGTAAAAAGGAGTTTGACCCCGCAAGATCTTAGTGGTCCTTTTGTATGACATCTATGATCTACTAATAATATTCTATACCATGAATCCATCCAAAATCTATATCCTATTTTCAACTCCATTACTCTTTGATTAGAGTCTAAGATGTCCATTTATACCACTAGGATGAATTATCTTACAATGCCATCAAGTTAATCATTACTTTGTTATGGATGTATTATGGGCGTGCATGGTCCACTCGAGTGTGTAATGTAATGTTCGAGACTAATTACCTTTATATTATTTAGGGCATGTTCACATTTACTTAATTTCAATTCAATTCAATTCAGTTCAGTTCATCTCAGCTCTAATCAGTTCAGTTCAGTTCATCTCCAATCAGTTCAGTTTAGCTCTTAATTTTCCTCTCTTATAAAATATTCATTTCAGCTCAATTCAGTTCAGTTCAGTTCAGCTTCAATCAGTTCAGTTCAGTAAATGTGAACAGGTCCTTAGTTTTTAATTATCGATAAAACATTTTGTATATATTTATAGATTTATAAGCAACTTTTGTTCTTTTGAAAAACTTTAACTATTAATAAAGTTAATAATGTAAAGTTACAAAGTTTGTAAGTGAATAGATATTGGAATTACTACAAGTATTTTTGTTCTGTTATTCTATTACATTTATTGCTCATCAAAGTAGTTATTAAAAAAAAAAAAGTTTTCCTTGTGATTTTTTTTTTAATTATTTGAAATGGATATTGGTAGGTTGTTTAAGAAGAAAAAAAAGACTTGAAACTAGATTGTACCTAAAAATCAGCTTAAACTCATGTCAAACTGCAACGTATATTTAGAGGTAGAGAATACTAAAATAATAAGAGACACGTATCATTATTTTCATAATGGAAGAAATATTTAAAAACTAAAATTGGTCGTATAATACCATGAATAAATCATACTTAATGTCATCATGAAATAAGATGTAACATATTAGATACTATCCTAATATCAAGTGTCGCGAACATGTATAAGTTCATTGAGACACGTTATCTCCCCATTTAGAGAGGAAAAATGTATTGCATGTATAATAAGTATGTGAAAAGGTGACTACTTTGCTTACAAAAATTAATCAAAGCAATACTCCTTGACTATGCAAGTAGTTTCTAAAAAAGTAACAATAGTAAATTCGTATGATTAGAATTCCCAATTTGACATTTTTAAATCCATGGATAGAACCACGGGGGTCAGCAACTAGTGGAGACCTAACCCTTAAAATCTAGCGTTAGAAGTCTTAATTAGTTATATTTGTATACAATTTTTGTAACAAATATCTAGACATATAGTCTAATTGATTATTAAAAGTCATTGACTCATCTAAATCCCAAACCCACATTTTACTATACTTACATCATTCACTCATTAACCATCTTTATACACTATTTTAGTCCCCAAATTTTCAAAATCATCATCACATTCACGTACACCCAAAAAAAATAAAAAAATAAAAAATCACTCTTAACACTTGAATAAGATTAATATATGAATATTCCTCAATAATTTATACACTAATCCTTTCCTTATCAAAAATAAAATAAAAAGCATATAATATAATATTAATAAAATATAATATGATCTTGGCTATTATTGTCTTGGCTTTGTCTGTCCTCTAATGTATTGCCTCCTTCATCCCCTTTTCTTTTGGATTTGCATTTTTATGCTCCCCAAATTTTCTCTCTCCTCTCTTTCCATTAATGGCGGACCACTTCTTACTCTCTCTCTCTTCTTTATAGCTCTTCAATTCCGCCATTGTTACTCTCTCTCTCTTCTCCTCCGATCGACAATTGCTTTTCTTTCAGGTATTCACTTTTTCCATTTTCGTTGCTTACTGTTGTCACTTACTCACTCTATTTCACTGCAATTTGGGGGAAAAATTGAAAATGTAGTTGTTGTAGAATGTGATTTGGGGAATCTAGTGTTTACTATCTCACTTGTTTTAGTGTTTTTCTTTGGTTAAATTGCTTAATTTCTTTGTATTTTGTTTGTAAGTTGAATTTGATTTTAGTGGAATTTTGGGTAGTTCGTCGATTTTATTGTTTGTGTTCATGTAATTTTATGGAAGTTGTTCAATTTTTAGTGAATTACTTATTTTGTGTTGAGTGTTAATTCAAATGTTGAGTTTTTGTTGATAAGATGTTGAATTTTTGAGCTAAATTTGTGTAATGTACTAGTGTACGACTTCTAATTTATTGTGATTGATGGGTTTTGCTTTTCTGAAACTATTCGATATGATTTTCGTCGTCTTTTCGGTATTTAATTTTGTTATTGTTTGTCAATTCAATCACCAAGATGACTTTGAAATGGCTTCTTTCTTGTCAAAGAGAAAGAAAGGGAGAGATTTGGATGGTTAAATTGTATTGTTTATTTTAGGGACTAGGTCAAAGAAAATTTTATGTTGTGGAATTTGGAATATTGTTTCTTGGTCATAAATTCTTAATTCAGGGTCATTATCCGTATTGTTCAGCACATCTTGGAATTTATTAATGCTCCCCTTTTTTGGTGAAAGCCTTGGAAGTTGTTGATTTCCTGTTTTTGATTTGATGTGCAGAACTTTGGATGTATTACACATAATATTTCGCGCATAAGTTGTTAAAATTGGGATTGTAAACTAGAAGATGGAGCAGTATGATGTACTAGAGCAAATTGGAAAGGGTTCTTTCGGTTCTGCTCTTCTTGTGCGACATAAGCACGAAAGGAAGAAGTAAGAAGTCCTTCTTATGTTCCTGCCTTTATGCTGTTTTTGTCCAATTCTAATAATTGTGTTGTGAAACTCCTCTGTTGCTGGCTTTGATTGTTATACCTTTGATCATTATTGCAGGTATGTGTTGAAAAAGATCCGTCTAGCTCGCCAAACAGAAAGAACTAAAAGATCTGCTCATCAGGAGGTTTGTTTAAATATCTTATGCTGATCTCTTGGATTGCTCATTCACAGCTGTAGTTTAATCAAATCTCAAATTAGGACATTGCTTCTTCAACTGTGATCTGAACCATGCTGAAAATGCTGTTAGCCTGTGGTCTTTGGATTTTAAATGTAGTAGACTAGTAGCAATTTCAGTTACACAGTATCTATATCCTTCTAACAATCAATTTTAACTCTCTTAGATGGAGCTCATCCGTAAGATACGGCATCCATTCATTGTGGAGTACAAAGATTCCTGGGTTGAGAAGGTGAGCCGAAAATATATATAACGTATGTATTAAATAATTTTTATCTGGTTAGCATGTAGCATGCCTTCTTTTCATATTTCAACATGGATTAGAAATGATATGCTGTAGAATTAGAGAAGTTGAAGCTATTGAGGAAATTGATAATTGATGTGTAATGCTGAATAACCAGTAATACGCCTGCTATTGCTATTGGAGCTACCAAACTTCTGTCATTCTAATTTTGTAGTTTCCTAGATTTGCTTGAAATTTTATGCCCAGCCATTCCTCAGTTTGATGTCAGAAAGGCACAAAAGTACTCGTTACTCGCAGGATCATGAGTAATTTTTAGGTTTGTAGGATGAAATTGTTGAATATTTGAATTTTCAATTTATGAGGAAACTAGTGATTTACTCCAGAATATGTAGTTTTTGCTGTCCTATATTGTTTTTAATTTTTCTCAGAAGATTTTGTATGATATACATATAACTACACACAAATTGAACTAAAAGCTATCCTCCATTTCCTAAATTTGATGATGTTGGCAAATTATTACCAGGGTTGCTATGTATGCATAATCATCGGATATTGTGAAGCTGGTGACATGTAAGTTCCATGGGTGACGAGTAAATTTCTAACAGTGGGTTGCTTTTCTACGTGTTTGGTTTAACCTGCTGCTATTGTTTTTTTTTTTCAAGGCAAGGAGCTGTGAAGCGTGCTAATGGTGTTCATTTTTCAGAAGAGGTTTCCATTTTATCTGTTACTAGAATAATTCTTTTCTATTCCGATATGTGGCAGCAAACTGCATTATGTAGCCTTATCACTTAAGTTTATTGTTTTGACTGCCTGCAGAATCTCTGTAAATGGCTTGTTCAACTGCTTATGGCTCTTGACTATCTGCATAGGAACCATATTCTTCATCGTGATGTAAAGGTCAGTACTTTTATTACTGTGTCAGAACTCATAATCTCACCCCGCTCCCCATTCTCCCTTTGTTTATTAAAATAATTTTCTAGTGCTGAACTCCTATTTATGATTACTACAGTGTTCAAATATATTCTTGACAAAAGAGCGAAATATACGTCTTGGTAAGATGATCGGTTTGGTATCCCCCCCCCCCCCCTTCTTCATTTGCAGAAACTGCTCACAAGTCACAATGTTTTTCATTTCCTAACAGCTATGGATTAATAGTCCCAAATTTATACAGGTGATTTTGGACTTGCAAAAATGCTGACTTCGGATGATCTTGCATCCTCTGTAAGTACTGGCTCATGCTATATATTTTCTCTCTGGTGCTGTATGAAATCTAATTGTCCAAAACATTTATCACTCAGGTTGTTGGCACTCCCAGCTACATGTGTCCTGAACTTCTTGCAGACATACCTTATGGTTCTAAATCAGACATTTGGTCATTGGGTTAGGCATCTATTATATTGACAGGTTTCGGTTCACAATTATATTTAAAAGCTTCCTGAATCAGGCTAAATCCATATTTCTTTCTTAATATTCAGGCTGCTGTATATATGAAATGGCTGCCCTCAAGCCTGCTTTTAAAGCATTTGTAAGTCCTCGTTGCTGTTTCTGATTATACTTAAGATTTAACTCTTATATTTTGTACTAGTAAATCGTATTTATATCCACAATTTACCGGACAATTAACAAAAAAAGGTTATTTTAAAAAAAAAAACATAATAAAAACCCCTTCACTTTCTTCCATTACTTTTTTTCTGGCCAAAAGAATTTTCAGAGATAGTTTCTTATAGACATTGTGGAATTAGCATATGACATTGTTGATTTGTGGGCTGTCTGATGTTTTGTATCTCAAAACTAATTTGTGGACCATCTGATCAGTGATGACTATATCTGCATCTTCTATACAGCACTTTAACTCATAATATACATGTTTTTAGTGGCTCTACGAATCTATGATTTCTACTATTATCATCCTAATAGATAATCTGAAACATCTGCATAAATTTCTTCTTTCAATCTACTTATATGGAAATAGTATACGAATTATGGAAGTAGTTGATAATTTGCTCTCTTCTTTTAAGCCTCTTGTACTCTGTCTTTGCTTGTTGAAGGAATTGACACATGAATAATTAATTTTTTTCTTGTTGTTGCATCCTACTGGAACAGGACATGCAAGCATTGATCAGTAAAATTAGCAGGTCAACTGTGGCTCCTCTCCCAGCCAAATATTCTGGAGTATTGTAAGTGCTTTAATAATTATAGTCTTCAAATGATCTGGGCTTTATGAATTTTAATTACAAGCTAATATATAATTCTGAGCCCCCTCTTACAAATCCTACTCTGGCAACCCAATAAATTAGACACCATTCTACCTCCAAGGACTGAATTAGGATAGGATCTGTGACATCACAAGTGTTTCGTGATATGTTGGTATAGCTCCAGCTTTTACTGTAAACATATTCAGAACTTTGGGGATTCCTGTCCCTGTATTCCTGTGTGAACTTAAAGTGTTCATGCTTGGATAGTTGGATGTACAGGCTCTCTTCTACTGCTGCAAGTGCTTACTGCTTCTCATGTTGTATGCATATTGATAACCAGATGACAGACTTAAACTAATCATTTTCACATTTCTGTTTGCAGTCGAGGTCTTATCAAAAGCTTGTTACGGAAGAACCCAGAACTTAGGCCCAGTGTAAGTATATTATTTATAGTTAAGGTTTGCTGTTATGGATGCAAGATTAAATATGCATATTTCAATGGTACTAACAATTCATAATATCTGAATTATTACCTCTGAATTATTGTTACATGTATCATGTTTGGCTACTCAAACTGGTATCCCTCAGCTGCGCACAGCAAAATTACTTGGGAAACTTGACTAGAAGTACTGTAGACTATCTGTACGAACCTTTAAGCTAATTTAAGTAACATTGAGCTTTGCCTTATAATGCACTGGTCTGATGGTATGCAGTATGGTGTTTTATACATTTGAGATAGACCCCACTAGGTCATAACCTATCTAATGCCCTAGTCCTTAAATTTATTAAAAGTAAAACATTTGAGGATACTTTGTGGGTATACTCTACTAATTGGAAGTATATTTATGTGGGGACAAGTGGACAACTGCCAAATACTGTGTGCTGCAAGTAAAAGATATTTAGTTGAAAAATTGTGTCCATGTTATTACTTGTCTACTAGGTTTTATTGACTAATCTCTGCACATAATTGTTTCTTCTAACAGGCTGCTGAGTTGCTCAGGCACCCCCATCTTCAACCTTATGTTGAAAAGATTCATCTTCAGACTAGGAATCCTAGATTGGCTAGATGTGATGCTGTTGATGATAACTGGGACGATACCGATTCTAATTGTATAGATAAAGCAACATTACCAGAAGCAGAAGATGAAAGGACTGCAGATCCCAGTATATCAGAAGCTGAGCTAGATTCCTTTTACACCGATGACAGAATAAAACCTACATTGTCTGATCTGGAACGAAGGTTGGCTAAATTAAAGGCTCAAGATCCCTTTAGAAGAGCCGCTGGTATCGAACCGGTTTCTTCAAAAGTTTCAGATGTTGCAAGGAATCCTAAATTGTCACGAGCAAAAACATTTGGCACTAATAAAAGACGACCAGAGCAGTCGAGACATCAACAATCGGTAAATTTTAATGTTCGCACCTCATTTGATGTAGTTTAGGTGTGGAGTAAAATGTTAATATTTGATCTGATTGATGGAATATTATCTGATTCATCTCCATTGCCAGAATGCAGTTGAACAATTATATTGCATTTTTACTTCTAGCATATTCACTAATATATTATAGCCGATTGTACTACTACTACTATACTGGTTTTGCAGAGTGTTTGGGCAAGCATTATTGTGCTTATTTAGTGGGAGCATTGCTTAATTTTCTAGCTTAAAGACTTTTATCTTTTTTCTGATGCCTGCAGCCTCCTTTACGCACTCCTGTGAAACGATCTGTTTCTGCAAACCGCACTCGAAGAGCATCTATGCCGTTAGCTACTAGAGCTGCAGTTTATGAACCACCTTGCAGACCTGCTGTGGACGTCCTAAAGAGAATCAAATCTCCAGATATTTCTGTCAACTCACCTCGAATTGATAAGATAGCTGAATTCCCATTAGCGTCGTATGAGGAGTCATTCTTCCTAAACCAAAGGAGTTCAATGATCTCCAGACAGGGTTCATCATCCCCAGTCTATGGTGGCTGTTCCATCACTAAGGACAAATTCTCTGTTAAATTTTGTGATATAGGAATGTCCAAAAAGAACTTTGATGGAATGTGGGAGAGTATTCGGGACAACAAGGTACATGGAGAAGGGAAGGATAATGCTAATTCCTCAGATCAAAATGCTACAGCTGGTGCTTCAAGCCATGCTTCATCAGACATGCGACGCAATCGATTTGACACATCCTCTTATCAACAGCGGGCGGATGCATTAGAGGGGTTGCTAGAGTTCAGCGCAAAGTTGTTGCAACAGGAGAGGTTTGACGAACTTGGTGTTTTGTTGAAACCATTTGGACTAGAAAAGGTTTCTCCGAGGGAAACTGCTATCTGGTTGTCCAAGAGTTTCAAAGAGACCTCACCAAAGCAGGAAAGTTAGTTAATAATTTCAGCGAGGAAGTTTAGTTTATTTAGTTTGTCAATATTGGTTTCATCTGTTCTCGGCCTACAGAAAAGCTCCAATGAGGGCCTGCTGCTGCTGATACCACTTGTTGACAGGTTTTTAAGCATATGCATCTGTTAATAATTTTGACCTCTCCAGCTTTTAGAAATGACCAGGTATTTGCAGAGGATAGGGGATCGGATCATTTATCCAAATTATCCTGTGAGAAATACACATTTAACGCGTTCTTTTTCCAGCTGAATGCTGGATCTACCTTTGTAACCATCATCTTGACAAACATGATAATTCTTTCAGATATACATAATTCTTTTTGTTTTGACCATGTGCGTAGAGAGTATCTAATTTATCTCAAGTTGTAAATTGCAGCAGTCTTACTTACCCCTTGGACTTCCTCGAGTATATATACATTTTTTTTGGGTTATATATTGTATTACTTTTGTTATCTGTCTATAGAAGGGAGTACTTCAAGGCCTCAACTTGAGATCTCAAGTGTTACTCTGGATAAAGCAGCATTCCAACTTCCCTGCTCCCCTCCTTGACCTTCGGAAGTGGTTGTACTCACCTAGCCAAGCAACTTTGCTGACATGCAAGACGCAAGCACCTTGGAAATCGCTGTTACTGAGATGGCTGGAACTTCATCAGAATGTTCATAGAAATGGGAGGCAGAGCAACAATAACAGTGGGTATTCATTAGGTTACTACAATTTTGTTTTCCTTGGGGAAATCTGAGCCTCTCGAAAGCTCAGCTCTTTTTGTTACTTTTTCTTCTTCATCAATTAATAAAAAATCATCCTTCCTTCTATTTTATGTGCTTACTTTGTCAATTCTATCGTATTATCTCGGTGTTTCAGTGTTTGTGATTGAAAAAAATGACAATTTTATTTTTTATTTTTGTGAAGGAGAAACACATCACAAATGATGAAATGTTTCATTCTAACAACTTTCAGATTAGTTAGGAGAGAGATTAACCACTTTGGAAAACTTAGCTTGATTTTAGTTGGGATATGCCTTCAGATTTTAATCATATCCTTGGTGAATTGTTTCATTCTAACCATTGTAAGTTTACCCCCCCCCCCCCTCTTTTTTTTTTTTTTTTTTTTTTTTTGACAATAATCTATTTTTATAAGGGAAATTCCCATTGGTACACCCGTGGTTTTGACTTTTCCCATTAATACACTTCAAAAATTTTGCCTTCCCATCGGTACACCCATGGTTTGGTCTTTTTCCCAACCGTGACTAACACTGTTAAAAAGTATTTCATTAAGTTAAAATAATTAAGGAAAAGACTATAATACCCCTTTTAAACATCTAATGTCTCAATTTGCGTGTCGAAAATTGTTCGGTTAAAGTTTTGGGAGTCCTAGTCGTTAAGGATCCAAGTTAACCTCGAAATTAGCAAAAAAAATAACACAAATGTCTCATGTGCGTGTCAAAAAGTCTCGATTTGCGGGCCATTACTTTTTTGTGATAATAATTGTTCGGTTAAGGTTTTAGGAGTCATTTTGACCCTTTATGGGTCTAAATCGAACTCGAAATAGTCAAAAAATTAACAAAAATATATCATTTTGCACGTCATGATATTTCTTTTTTGTTTTGTCATGACACGCAAAACGAGACATTTTCGTTAATTTTTTTACAATTTTGAGTTCGATTTAATTAGACCCTTAAAGGGTCAAAATGACCCCTAAAACATTAACCGAACAATTACTATCACAAAAAAGTAATGGCACGCAACCGAGACAATTTTGACACGCACATGAGACATTTGCGCTATTTTTTTTTTGCTAATTTCGAGGTTTAGATCCTTAAAGACTAACATGACTTCCAAAACTTTAACCGAACAATTTTCGACACGCAAATCGAGACATTAGATATTTAAAAGGGGTATTTTAGTCTTTTCCTTAATTATTTTAACTTAATGAAATACTTTTTAACGGTGTTAGTCACGGTTGGGAAAAAGACTAAACCTTGGGTGTACCGATGGGAAGGCAAAATTTTTGGAGTGTATCAATGGGAAAAGTCAAAACCACGGGTGTACCAATGGGAATTTCCCTTTTTATAATAAACCCATAATTTGGGAAATCAATAGGGACATACTTAATTACTTCTGGCATTAATATCTAGCAAGAGTGTAATCCGCATTTTACTTCTTCTGTTTCTTAATACTTGCAACATTTCTCTTTCCATACTTGTCAATTCATTATTTCAATCGTTAATATTTTTGATTACCAATATGTTAAAATTATTAAAATTTGATATTATGAAAGTATAAATCGAAGCGAGTATAACAAGATTATACATGACTATATTTTTTTGACAAATACATGACTATATTTTTCGTAACCTATAAATTATCAAAGCTAGTCAAAGTGAGATTTATAAATAGTGTATAAGTCAAACTGTTACAAGTAAAAAAAAAAAAAAAAGGCATATAGACAATGTGAGAGAATGCTTGATTAGTTGATTGGCGGTTTCCTAAAAACATTTGGATATCATAGGAAAATTATTGGACAATATGCACAAATTTTGCTGCTATTGACTAAGCAATTGAATAGCTAGGGCAGCTTAAATTACCCTATCATATGCAAATTTGGAGTTCCCGATAAAGTTAAGATATTTCTTATCTATGATTCGTAAATATTTTAATTAAGGACGCAAATATGTACAAATTCGCATACAAGTTAACAATTTTAAAATTTAATTTTAATTAGTACAATTTAATTTTAAGTTCACAATGGCATGTACAACAATTTCATTTTGGAAGGTCTAACAGACTAACACTATGAACCTTCAATGTTCATCGAAAAGAAGAAATTGAAATTTTTTTTTGCACAAAGGACGCGCATGCATGATGAATTCTTTGTAGCTCGACCAGATACAACGAAGTTAGGGGTTGAAGGGCATTGACATTCAAACCTGCTCGGCTGCTCCGAAATGCTCATTCCTCTTCTAGATTATCCAACATAATTGTAATGTTGTGCTACCTAAAGCCAACATATGCTAGAAAATTCTGTACGTTTTCATGGTATTGATCATTGATGTTTTCAGCCTATGGAGATACAGGACAAAATAAGGGAGCAATTGTCAATGCTTGGGTTGTTCTTAAGAGGTTGAGTTTGATCCATATACATGTCAGTTTTATATTCAAGACCCAATTAAATGTCTAGTTCTAATCCTTGCACGATAAGGGGTGAAAGTTTGGTTTGTGATGTGATTTGTAGCCAAATTGAAATCAAAACATGAAAGGATATGTGAGAGGTTCCGGCTCGATAGAGCCCTTCTCCTTACAACCACCCTCACAAAAAAAAAAAAAAAAAAAAAAAAATCTAAGAAATAATAATTAATGACTAAATAAATGAACTAAAAGAAAAAACAAAAGAAACCAAGATCCAAAAACACAACAATGTCTGCGTTCACTTTGGAAAGTTGGGGCAGGTACCGTTAACCGTTGTTTACACTCGTCATTTAGCTGACTTCTGCTCAGCTTTCATGTCAATTCAACATTTCAACATAATATATAAAAAAAGTTCACAAGAAACCTTCAAAGAAGCAATTTTCAAAATGAAGTAGCTGCTTATATCTATAAGTTAACTGAATTTTGTCAACGAAAGACAAAGGATATTAGAAAAACCAATGTAGCATGCAAGTCATAATATAAAGTATAAACATCAAACTAAAAAATTGAATGTGTTTGAAAAATCCTTCAAACTACTAGAAGCACCTGCATCAAATTCTTCAAATTTTCAAAGTAAACACGGACGAAAAAAGGAGGGGTTAGGAACTGAGAAAAGAAAAAACAAAACTCCTACAGTCCTACAACTATGTTTTTAGTAAGCTTTTTACACAACCTGCCATGAAGAAAATTATCCTATATATAGCATAATCTTGTTCCTTAGCTCTAAGCCTCTCAGCTGTCCTATAAATTTCACCTGCAACTTTGGCAACAAACCGACTACATCCAACTTGTATTCTCTTATTTACATGATAATCAAACAATAATCAATGGCTTCCTCCAGTCTAATAGCATTTGCAGCTCTACTTCTAATCTCACTCGCAGCCACTGCTTTAGGAGATTCAGGTAAACAACTCTCCCTACAGTAGAATCTAACCTGATTTTTCTAATCTACTACAAACTCAGCACACGATATTAAAGTTGCTGTCATGTTATCTGATGTTTTATTTATGATAACAGAAATTTGCAGTCAGGTAAGTTGCGGGAAAGGAACGTGCAAATCAAAACCAGACTACGTACCACATGGTTTCACTTGTGAATGTGATTCAGGTTGGAGAAGAACACGTCTATCAGACAGTGAGGAACAATATCTCCAATTTCTTCCATGTATAATACCAAATTGTAAGTTTTACTTCTTTAAAAGGGTTCATCTTCCATAGTTCTTGGCTTTCTATGGTAGTGAGTACCTCAAAGAAAAGAACCTCTTACTAAAAGAAAAGACAGAGGCAGAGAAAAGGAAGTAGTGCTCACTGATCAAGAAAGGTGGGAAAGAATCAATATAAGTAGTTTTTACTGAAAAAACATTAAAAGCATAAGAAAAATCTTATAATTAGAGCAACAAATTTGAAATATTTCAAAATGGAAAGAAGCACAATCAGTGTAAAACAAGGAAAATTAGGGGAAACACCAAAACAAATGCATCTAGCAATATATTAAAAGCAACTAATTTATTTCAAGGTCTGCAGGCACAAATTTTACCTCGTTACAAATTTGATTTAAAAACTAGTCTAGGTAACATAGAAAGAGATTTTAAGAGTAATACAACATAGGCAGATAGGTTACCAAAAAAATTCAAAATTAAGAAGCAACAAACAATCTCAAGACAAGTGCATAGATCAGAAAAGGCTAAATAACTCTTATTAAACATGCACAAATACTTGATGAAAGACTCCTCTTTTTAATGTCTATTCTTGGTTCTGTATTTGTTATGATGAAACTGCTTGATAGCAAATTGTGATCTTTCTAAATGGGAAAATGAACATCTTAAACAGGTTCTATAAACTACTCCTGCATGCCAGCTCCTGCTCCATTGCCACCCATCCCCACAAAGCCATTCGACACCGCTATCTTTAATCGTAAGTATAAACAACACTCTATTTATCCAATAAACTATATGATTAATCAAAGTTTCTAACGTGAGATTTTGATGTTCTAGCTTGCTATTGGGTCTACTGTGGCGAAGGGACATGCACAAACTCATCAGACTACAAGCATTCGTGTGAATGTCAACCAGGATCCTACAATCTCTTCAATGTGTCACACTTCCCATGTTACAGTGACTGTAAGAGCTTTATAGGAATGCATTTAACTACTTGCATGCTGTTAAAAGAAAATTCCTCAGTTTAGCATTTTTGATTGTTGGTTTTGTAGGTGCTTTCGGATCTGATTGCTCCAAGCTAGGAATCAATGTAACAAGTAATTCAAAGACATCCGTTACACTAGGTCCTAGTTCAAGTATCAGTCAGACTTCAAGAAGTGAAAACCATGGTGAGTTGAATATCAACCAAAAAATAGGAAAATTTCCCTTTACTCCTGCATCTTTAAGTTATCACAAGTGCTGTTAATAGCTAAAATTGGCCAGTACGTTTTGGAAAAGATAAATACTATCATCCTTTGTTCCTTATTACTAATTCACTTTATTATTATTTCATAATACTTGTCACTCTAGGGTACCATATACAAATGTAATATTCCATATTACATGTAAATTTTATTTAACACTATAATGCAGCATACTTGTCTATTTTACATTCCCGACAAGAAACTTAAGGAATGGAAGGAATAGAAACTGAAGAAAATAATTCAATTGAATCACATAGGATTCCTAAGAATTACACGGTAATACAAATGATTCACAGAGAGCTTCAATAACTTCAGATAATAAAAAGGGGTCTTCCATGGTAGGCAAACTAGTAGAAAAAGTTTACAGCCTTATTCAAATGTTGTTGCTTTAGTACTTATAACATAGATATATTGTCTTATTAATCCCCTTTTTTACTCATCCATAACAGGGATGCGATCATGGAAGCTCAACTGGATTGTTATAACAGTGATATCTCTCGCTGTGATATTATGGCAATGATGTTTCTCAGCCGCCATCGATTATGATTTTTTTTATTGTGATACTCATACTCTTCCCCAGAACCACCTCCTCCCCCAACACACACACACACACACAACACATACATAGAATCAAAGAGAGAGTGCCAGCATATATGAGGTGATGCTTATATATTCTATTACTGCTGCTACTTTCAGCAATTAACATTATTTATGAAATACGATTTTGTACCACTATTGTTACAATAAATAAAGGCTTATGTACTGTTAGTCTACTATCACTTTTAGTCCATTAGTATGGGTAACCGTAAAATAATATTAGTATTGCAATTTTCTGCATGTTAAATTTTAACTTTCCTAACAATTATACTCCTTCCAAAAATGTCTTGCGCGAATGTTTTGAGTTAATATAGACCTTCCTAAACCCACCATACACAGGATACATGGTAGTGGTAATTTTTTGAGGGGTGGTGGTTGTTGACTAGTATGCTGGTAGTGTCTAAAAAATTTCAATGCACTCAATCAAATGGACTCCAGATTACATTCATGGTGATTCTATCTCTCTCAACCCTAAAACATATCCAATGTAAAAAAAAAAAAAAAAAAAAAAAAAAAAAGAAAAAAAAAAGAGCAACTTCCAATGTAAATAAAAAGAGCAACTTCTGGATATTGACCTACCTATAAAATTTTGATGCTGCTACATTGGAGATTGTTTACACATGCCATTTCCAGAAGTCAAGATAACAGACATTAGATCGAACTAACAATTTTTACATCATGTAAAACATTGAAAGGAAGTTGACAACCATCAACAGGAATGCATGTTCAGGATCAAAACTGACAAGATGTAGAAATCAGAACTTCATGAATTTAAGAGTCGGAAATTTTTATTGCACCAAAGCGTAATGTACACAATTCAATAAGTTATCTCTGTATCTCAGCATTGATTCTCATCTACACTTCATAACACAACTAAATAACATCACAACAATAATTAGATACAGCAAGATGCAAAAATATCAAACCAGACCAAAGATGCCCATCTAACATAACAGGAAGTGAGAGAACATTCGTAGAGATGAAGAATAAGCAGTTATTGCTGGGAGAAGGAGACTATTCCATACCCGGAATCCATCAACCAATGGAGATCACTTGGTCTTCACAGTTACTCCAGTTTTCCCAGCAATGATGACCTCACTAGCCATACCAAGGAACAACCCATGTTCCACTACACCTTCCAAGGCTGAAATTTCCCTCCCTGCAGCTTCAGCATCCTTGATGGATGTTGGGAAGTATAAATCCACGATGTAATTTGAGTTGTCAGTCACATAAGGCTTGGCATCCCCGTCCATTCTCAACTTTGCCTCACAACCCAACTCCTTAAAGATCTCCTGCAACCAAGAAAGTACAGGCAAAGATATAAACAGGCTTGCATAACAAATGCTTGTCTGAGGGAATCTACAAATGCTACTCTCAAATATAAACAAGGATAAGTCAAAATTTTATAAAAAATAACTTCAACTGCAAGTTGTTCACAGCCATAGAAATGAACTAATGTTTATATCACCCAAAGTCTGAGATTCTTTATTTCATGACATATATCCATGAAGGATCCTTGACACTATGACATTGGACACTTAATTTCAGCTAAAATCATGAAATGTTTTCATAAAAAGCCGAGTCAGGACAATGAAGACATAAACTCATGGCCAATATAAGTACTTGAGTCCAAGTAACATAGACTAATCCTTTTGATCATCAACAAAACCTATACAGGTTTCTACTCATGCCAATAAAAAATCAACATTTACGCTCATTCATCAAAGTATGGGATTTATTACTGATGAAATCTTCTAATGTACCCATGTATCATCGATAGAAATAATTAATTAAACCATCAAAAGAGAGCTCATGTCTAATTTGAGTCTACATTTATAATGATAGACTGATTTCTGTAGCCTGAAATGCAGCACACACAAATACACTCTTTATTCTATATCACTTGACCTTCGACGATCAAGTCCGAGCTCAATGGTAGAGCTTCCACCGCCCAACCAAAAGATACCATGAACTAAAGGCCACAAATTCATTGTTCCATGATCCAACAATCAATGCCATCAAATTGAACATTATAGTACCCCCTTAATTTCCCTTATCTTACTCAAACATTAATTACTCGATTAATTTGTATAAAGGACCAAATTAACCATAAAAGCACACTAAAAACGCAATTTTGAACAAATTGTCACAACCACATGAACTATATCTACAACAACATTAAATTAATAATATATATAGCTACATTTTAAAACTCGGGCATATACCAACTATTTTAATTGGTTAAAGTCACGAGTATAGTACATTAGTACTACTCATTGGTACCCAACACCTAATATCGAATCTCATCTACATCACCGATAACATACAACAAAACATTAAATGAGTAGTAAGAAAGAAACATGCCTGCAATCTCTTAAGATTATATTTCCAGCAAAATTGAACAACTTCAACAGGCATAGCAAGACGACTACCACCCAAACCATCAACAAGCTTAGTATCATCAACAACCACAATAAACTTATCACTAGCAGCTTCAACCATCTTCTCCCTCAACAACGCCCCACCTCGCCCTTTCACCAAATTAAGATCAGGGTCAACCTCATCAGCCCCATCAATAGCAAGATCAATGCGAGGATGATCATCAAGTATCGAAAGCGGAATACCCAGAGACGCAGCCTGTTCTTGGGTGCGTTTCGAAGTCGGAATTCCAATAATGTTGGTGAGTTTACCGGAGGAGAGAAGCTCCCCGATTCGGGCGACGGCGAATGCGGCGGTGCTCCCGGTTCCGAGGCCGAGAACCATGCCGGATTTGATGGAATCAACGGCTTTTTCGGCGGCGAGTTTCTTGAGATCGTCTTGGGAGAGGGTGGGAGTTGGGGTGGGAGAAGAGAGGGATTTGATGGTGGTGGAGAAGAAGGGTTTTGAGGTCTGGTAATGGCGGAATTTGAGGTTGAGGAGTTTGGTGGAGGGGGAGATGGAGGTGGAAGGGAGGAGAGAGAAAGTGGCGGACGCCATTGAAGAGGTTTGAAGGTGAGTGAGGAATGAGAGGTGAGGTTTAGAGGAAAGTGGTGTTCCTCTAGTTGTTTATCTGATGTTGAGATTATTGAGTGAATTTCATTTGATTTTATTTTGGATTGGATTCATATGATTATGGGGTTGGTCCGTTGGTGACAATTGGAAAAAGGAACGATTTTTGTTTGTTTGTTTTTTCAATCTCATTCTTGGTGGGGAGATCACTTCACCTATGGCTTGACAATCTAGACCGGATTCGACCCTATTCCATCTTGATCCGAGCAGAAAAATTTGCTGAGAGTCCGTGAAAAAAATAATAATCCGAGTTAGATTTGGATCCTACTGAAATATGATTTTAGTTGGTTTTTGCTATTGCACTTGTATAATCCGTTCTGAATCCGATCCATAGTCATTCCTAATCACTAACACATTTTTTTTCGAATAAACTATCACCCTATCAGTCTATCACTAACACATTCTAAAGATTAGTTCACCTATTTGAGAAAAGTACTAGTTGATCTATTTGGTTGACGGAATATATTAATTAACATGGTAAAATCGATATTGTCATGAATTATTTGGGGGCTTTGTCGTAAATTCGAAAGGTTAAGTGGGAAAATTGACCACATATTCGTTGATGTAACACCGTAACTGTGTGATTTCATCATCCGAAACTTGAATTTCACCAACACATTTGAACTAATGTCCTAATGAAATGTACACTTGTGTTAACATTTCTTGACACATTTAGTCACTAGTTTTGTATAACAATACAAAATAAATTTTGTTCCAAATTCATTTGCTAATCACTATTTTAAGCATTTACAAGTATTTGCATTTACAATGTTGCACAAGGAAGCTTAATTCACAATAGATTACAAATGTGCACATATCTTAAGCTTCATTGACGAAGAAGTTCCAACGCTTTTACCAAAACTGTTCTAAACTTTCTCATATCCAACCTCACATCTTGATTATCCAAATAAATCTTCTTAAACTCGGGCCAACCCGCCTTTTTAGCTATTTCCGGGTCTGTAATTACTTGATGTTTAATCGGATATTGTTGAATGAGGCTGCTTTCCCTTACACTAATCTCATACTCCAAGTACTTGAGACTCATATTTCTAGCAGGACGTTCGTAAAAGATCTCCGACACCGACTGCAGTCCTATAGGAATTACCTGAATCAGGACAGCATTTTCGGGGAGGTAAAGAATGTTAGTTAGTCCTGCTCCATGAACACCAAGCATCACATCAGCAGAATTTACTATCTTGGAGAAGTTCTTAAGGTTCATTCGTGCATCGATAACCACTACATCGTAGCCTAATCTTTGAGCTTCGGCTACTATCTCATTTTCATTCAATATGGTTCGAGTTTTCTTCCTAGAAATGATCAGTAACCTCGGCTTCCTGTCATCCTCTGCAGTCATCTGAATCGCGGTATCCCTCTGTAACGAATAAATTTTCCTTGTGAACTGTGTGTAGTTCCTTAATGTCAGTCCATATGGTAATTTCTCAGGATCAATACCAAAATCTCGGTGAGATTTAACACCAATAATTGCATTATTAAAACATCTGATCTCTTTGTCATGATCTAAGTCAATAATTTCGTACTTAGACAGTGCCTTCAGTGTAACTTTGTGCCGTTCATTCCAGTAATAATGCTTATCTTGTATTAAGAATTGAACTTCCCTGTTGAAATGCAGGGATGTAAGATAAAGGGGTATCAAGATATCACTCGTGTCGTGGAAGATGTTGCCTCCATACCCACCAGTCGAGAACACAATGGCCGGAACTGAATGATTTACAGTACATTTAGGCATTTCTTGTACTGATGATACTGGTTTAAGCTTCAACTCTTTTGCCTGTCCCATGACATACTCGTCTATTTTTCGAGCATAAATTTTGATACCCCAAGTCCTATTTTGTTGTAACTCTATGTTTTCTAGTTGAGGTGAGTTGAAAAAGATGGAGGAAGAATTTCCATGGATCCTTATGTCACCATTAAACTCGCAATAATCCGATTTTTCCCCTGAAAAATTACACATTGGTGCTAGGAATGGCTCGAAACTGTCGTGTGGAACGAGTTTAACTACAAAAAATATTAAGAGGTGATCAATTGTAGTTAAGCAAAGAAAAAGAAGATTTTTAACCTCAAAATGGTAAGAAATTAGTGTGTTATAGCACCAACCTGTATTCTTATTGTTGGAATTAAGCCTCTTCAAATTGATTTCCCCTGAAAATAAGATTCAAAAATAGCTTGTAAGTTGTATTGAAACTGTCATTTTAGTATATCATAATCATATGAACTAATGTAACTAGATTTTTGAGTCCATACAACAAACATTTTTATGTTAAAATGTTAAATATTGAAATGCATATCAAATGCCTAACAAGTGAAACAACCAATTTACAAAAACAATACAAGCTTATCAAGTATTTCAAAGAGTTCATTAAAAATGTACTAACACGAATTTAATTAAAGATTTCGATGTTTAAGATCGAGTCATCAAACGAGCAATAGGAGAAACTCATATATGCATATAAGTTAATACAAAAAGAAGGCAAATAATAATGTAAACTTACAAATAGATTGAGGATCCATGTAAGACTTGAGAACTGTACAAAGGCTAATGGTGACAATAACAAAGCTAAAAAGCACCCATAATCCAACTCTTTTCCTCTCAAACTTTACACAACATTTTGCCAATAATTTCTCCAACATTTTTTAGTACAACAAAATTTAGAACAAAATAATTTTCGGAAGAAAATCACTATTTAAAGTCAACTTCTTAAGTAGTGTATGAAATGGCCGTGCAAAAGGGTTAATTTCCCTGATTTAGGAGTATAATAGCTAAAAAAAATCAAATTAATGTCAAAAAATGAATTAGTCACATTTGTAAATGTATCTATATATACATATACAAATAATTTTATAATAAGGTTGGTATGAATTATTAGTTTGGTAATCATATAATGCTCCCCACGATTTGGTGAAGGCTTGACTCTAGAATAAAACAAGATCCAAAAATTGTTTAATTTCATTAGGTGCAATGCAGACATACAATATCTTTTGAGTTTGATTATATTTTGCAGGAATTTGGCTAACTTGGGTGTTTCAAATAATTTCATATTACATAAATTATTAAGAAAATTGTGGATAACTATATAAATATACACCTACTACCATATTGGCTAGTATTTAGGACAAGAAAATACACGTACACACCTACCATATACAAGTATTTAGTTTGAATTAGTCATTGTTTATTTGGTGCTTTGCTTCTAGGCTTCTTCGAGTACCATGCATGCTTTGTTTATTCCCTCCTAACCTTTTATTAAGGGAGTTTAGACTGCTACTGTTCCTTCCTAAGTCCTAATCATTACTATGTGTAGCATTATTGGCGAATCTAACAAGACCTTAGAGCTAACTTTTATAATATAAATAAGTTTTAATGAGTAAATTAGTGTGTGGCTCGGAGCCTCGGACGATACCCTAAATTGCTAGTTTATACGTAGTACTTCTTTAATTTGTAATTATATTCGACTGTTTGTATAGCTAGCGTGTGGTCCGGGTGTTGCCTCGGGTGTCTTTTTTTTTACCTCATATATGTATTTATTTTATAATCTTGTGAAAAATTAATAAATTATATAACATCTAATTTACTTAATTAATGAAAGGAATATATAAATATAATGTTACGTTAAAATGTTAATAATAATTGGTTGAGATGATAAGTGTATCACCTTAGTGTGTTGGAGATTACAGGTTTGAATCTAGGTTAACGCATTTTCGCTAGAATTACTTATTTTAGGGTTATTTATTTTGGGGTTACGTACTCTCACACAAAAAAAAAAAAAGTAACCCAACCGCACGATGTGGCTAGCCACATATAGATATTTGTGGTTTATATTAGTACTCGGTAAGTCAGTAATAATATTAGTCATCAATTTTCTTTGTCTTGCGAAAAATGATTACAAAATATATTTAACTTAAAAATAGTTTCATTTAACTTAAAAATAGTTTCAATCTACATATAAACAGGGAATAAGCAAAAACTAATCTTTAATCTGAAAAAGAAAAATCAGTTGCAAACTTGCAATCAATTTAATTTAATTTAATCAGTTTAATTTAATCAAATGTTTAGAACAAAGACTAATCGAATTGATCGTTCAACTGCCTGGTTGTTAAAGGACCAATATAGCTAGAGGCTCAATGCTTGTCTACACCCAAACATGAACCGTCCCAAACTAAACTAATCTCAGATTCTTCACAATCATTTTAATTTGTTTATCTTTGCTTTCTTGCTGATCTGTTTTGTTGACTTGAAATGGTAATACTTTTATTAGTTAGACCAACATTGGTTTATGCCCAGCTAATTTATAATCTTTCGAAACTATGAGAGTGACCGAGGCCTGATGAGGAAAAATTAACAAGCAAGAAAACGAAATGAAAACTACGAGTACATAATATTGTCATCCAAGATCCAGTATGGGACCAGTTTGTGAACCCAAACTCCGCTTAACATCAAACCATTGACCAGTTTCGACACATATGATGTGGGTTACAACCTGTACCTGTCCAGTCCATAGACCAGACCATAAGGTGAAAAATGGCACATCAAAGAGCTATGAAGGGCAGCACATCCTGGACACTCAAGCACATAAGATGTCACAGCTTTGGGGTATAAATCGTCATAAACAGCCAATACATGGCTAGTGTAATCCAATATTGAAAAACCGAATAAGACTGGAAAGTTAAAATACTCAGGTCAATTGTTCAATTATATCCCAGCTCCAGATTAATGCTGGTCCTCAATCTTCTTCAAACCCTTCATATCTGTTGTCTCAACCCTGCATTGAACAATCGTTTAGTTTCTACCTCTCAACTGAAGCATTTACAATCAAAACACTTACATCCATCATCATATTTTCATCAAGATAGCTAGTCCCAACTACGATGGCCCTAGGAAGTCAGTAACACTGAAAATTTAATGCTAGTAAAAAATGATAATAGGGATTGATCGATGCATCTCAATTTTTTATTTTTATTTTGAATGGAATTCAGAATTCTTGAGATTTTCTTGGTTTAGCATAGCATAATAAAATTACAGGTTTGCTGCACATCACCACAGAAATATAGATGAACCAAAGGCCCAAAGCATCAAACCAAGGATCATGACTCCTGACTAAGGCACAGACTCAGAGTCATCAGGAAGGCCCATTAGGATATTTTAAAAATTTACTGATCAAAGGGCCTTGTGCACAGGTAAAGGGAGCCTTAAAAGATTAGGGGTTCTTAAACTCCTTATAGATTTCTAGTTATTGGGTGTATATTCAGAGCTAGTTATGCCCACCAAAACATAAGATCACATTAAGTCAGATACATAAATACATTATCAGCTCTATAGCAAGAACAACCTAGATGCCATCACAGGCAAGTGTCTTTGGGAACTAAACAGCTTTAAAGTCATTACAAGAAGCCGACTAATTCAGTCAACAAACATTTACAATAAAAGATCAACACAGATGTCTCCTTCAATCCCAGACTTCTAGAAAATAGAATATGGAAGGGTATAGAGAAACAATGAGAAGCACAAAGAACCATTTCAAACAGTGTTCATGAAATCATGAGCAATGCATAGTACTCTTATTGAAAGATAAATTATAAAATATTCTACTTTTTAATTTTTCCAGTGAACAGGAACTAGATGTAAAATTATACATGAGTCAAATGGATGATACTAGTGGGGAAAGCATAGAAGGCCATCTAAGCCCAATAGCCTGCAGGCAATTCATTTCTTTAGAAAAAAATAGTTAAGGGAAGCACTGCCAGGCTCGTGAAAAAATGTCAAGCCCTGCCCTATAATTCTAGTTGGACAACAAATGAGGCTCAGCCTGAACCATGTCCTGTCCAAGCCTGCAAATGATGACCTATAAATAAAATGTACTCAGGAGCTAAAGCATAGGCAATTTCCACAAACCCATCACTAACCTATCACTTCAAGTGGCCAGTAGTGAGTAGAGACTATATATTGATGGCAGTGTGGTACATCAGGTAATTGCCGGGAGAGAGCGTTCACGAAGACATTCCTCTAAAAGAACATTTGGACCTCCTCAAAACTCCACATGAACTAATTGCCGCTAGTTTAAAAATCATTTTTATTTTTTTAAAAATAATGGAAATTTTAGTCAGTACTAGCAAACTAAGAATTTTGTAGTCACATCATGTCGAGATACTCATTGTCTGATGGGCCTTCAGTACAAAAGCATTTGAAGTTTAGTGCTATCTTTACAGCACTTGTTCTCTTTCAGCATCATTTCAACTGAATGAGCTCATGGATAGTGTAACCTGATCTTTTAGCAATCCCATTCCTCTAGAAGTAGATCATGATGTGCACATTATGATACTCCAGGTTCAAGTAGCTTGTCACTTGTGGCTACCATCTCAAGTAAAGTCATCAAAGAATCATACTACCAACACTTATCTTTTTCTTTTATATATATGAAAATCTAACATTGATTTACAATTTAACTTTTTGGAAAAAATGAGGCTTTGTACCTAAAGAGAAACATGGTTAGTTCTAACCGGGCTCGTTTCTTACTTTCTTGGATATATAATGAAGATCACCAGACACCTTCCTAAAGTTTTCTGATGACCGCATAACCTCAACCACCCAACAAGGTGCAGGTCGTTACAGGTCATGCGCATTTTGGGGTCTAAACGACTTGAGCTTTTCTATAAGTCCCCCCCCCCCTGGGAATAACACACACACACACATGCAAACAAGATTGAAGCAGTGAACAGAATGACAAGTCAGGAAAAATGTTATCAATAAACAGTAATTACAAAGAAACACAAGATTCATTCACACCAATGATGAACTTACGTTGTTCCGTACAAAGCAATCTTCTGAACCTTGGTCACCTCCGATCCAGACTGATTATCTTCAATGAAAATTGTTAAGCTGTCCATACATCCCAACAAAAAAAATTAGAAAACATATTATTGTCAAGGTTATGGACTTTTCTTCATTTCCGTAAATATGTAGCAATTTGATTCTAGCATTTGCCCATTTATAACTTTGATTATTAATTTCCTATATATCTATTAGTAAAGTTTACAAAAAGTTGACAGTAAGATAAAAGAATTTGAGACATATCCAGCATTTAACATATTTGTAACTTTGTAAGTAAAACATGTGAAACTACTGCTATTATAAGGTAACAGAAGAAAAAAATATGAAAAGCTATTTCAGGCTTTTCAGCAATAAAGCATACCTGCGAACATTTTGGAATTTGACATACTTCAAAACTACGGGCTTTCCCTGCAATTGACAAAGTTTTACACATTGTAAACATATTTTATTAAGATGGAGTTAAATCTTTTAATAAAGTTGATGATAGAAAACAGGGAGCATTGATCAGTTACCTTTATATTTTCAGCTGAAAGCTCAACTGTATCACTAGGAGGATAGTCATTCACATTACTGCCACAAATATTAACCAGAGGTCAGAACCAGAAATACTTAAGAATTCTCAGATCAAGACAAAGCATGAGACCATGAAAAGATACCTAAATCCCATATTCTCTTTGTTTGAGTAAAGTTTGACAGTTTTAGGACCTGAAAATAAAAACTCTCTTCAGAATTTTGACAAACTACTAAAATTGCAGGAAGAAATAAATTTGCAAAATTAAGATGATGCATTTAATGTCCACTGCAACCAAGAAAATGTGAAAATAATAGGTATCTAAAACAATCACAAGCTTAAACTTTTTCCATCATCAATTAAAGAGGTGTTCACAATTAATCAATTTTAAGTATGACATGATTTATTTGAGCTGCTACACCCCCAAATGGAGGCATTGTATAACATATCCATTCAGTGTATTGACCTATGCCTAGTTGCTTATTATAATTACTTAGAAAAACTACATCAAGTTCCACATGAACTCAAATGGTCCATTAAAAGTCTATGCCTCCTTTATTTTAATATTCCACCACAGTGCATGCTCAATGCTAACCTCTCTGGTCATCCAGCTTAGAGCTTCAATACCATTTGTATCCATATGATCAACTTAAAAAGTTAAAAACAAACAAAGAAAAAAAATTCTAAGAAAATCACAAGATATCCCAGGGCATTAGCAAAGTTTTTTGCAATATATCAAGCAATTTCTAGGAGATATGTAAATACTAAATAGTATCATGATAATTTTGTAAGAGAACAGAAAAATACCAGAATTTTGATTTTAAAAAATGATATAAAATAAACGAAACATTAATGGAGATCAATCCTCCACAATTTGATCTCCCAAACATTTACATAATTGATAAAAGATGCAACTAGTGTTTTGAACCATGGTTCATCATCAAGTCTTGCATTAGAAAACAATTCAAACGATGGATTGGGTAAACTCATGACTTGATCAACGACATCCTTGACCAGCAAATCCAAAAACTGAATTTCATAAGTAACATGGAAACATAAGCCCTATTATCACTTTCATCAGAACAGAGTACCCCCAGTCTGCTTCACCAAGAATCTTCACAGTAGCTAGATAAGCTACTCTAAGAACCCCATGAAGTATATTTCTTTAAAACCCCAACCCAAATAGCCTCTCTGTAATCGACCATCCCAATCAAGAAAATCAAAATTAACCTGATACATTAAAGTTCAGTGATCACCTGATACAGGACCAATCCCTAGTTTAAACTCAATGAATAAGCAGCAAGGAAAAGCACTTCTCACATAATCCTAAGTCCTAACTTCTAACCCACACCATAGTTTACCCACAAACTGACATGCAATGAAACTTTACACAAGATCCATAATCCTTACTTCTAATACTGTGGATATGTCTTTTATACCTAGGAAACTATGAGAGCAGCAATGACCACAATGAGCTTGAGCTATCATAATCTCTTAATACAGCACAATCACCATTTCCACAGAAGCAAGAGATGGAACAACAAATAAATATATCAAGAAACAAAGGAAAGCAATATAATCAATTCTCAAGACACACAAATTGTGCACGTAGTACCACAGATAAGAACTTGCAAGATACATGCTACTCCCTACAGTAGGCCAAGTAGCACTGAGGCGTTCACAAAACGATTACCAAGATTAACAACCAAAATCTATCACAAAAAAAATTTACATAGAGAGTCAGCATGAATAGTCAAAAGAAAAAAAATCAAGATCACAAACCAGTACTTGACACTTTGACAGCTAATACACCATATAAGCGTATGCTAAAAAAAATAATAAATAAAATAAAATAAAAAGGTTAATTTTTTTCCCATAACATTTAATTTTTTTTATTATTCTATTTTTTGTTTGATCTGTCAAGAGATTGGGAAATAGGTCAAACTTGATATTATTATACTGACCGTCTTCCTCTGGTCCTTTGATGACAATAGAATGCAGCTTAATGATTTGGGTAAATGGAATGTAGATCAAAAGTTGCTCATCAGCATCACTCTCTAGATTCAAGCCATCATCTTCACGGTAACCCTGGTTAATTGACAGCAGAACATTAAAAAAGCAAATCATAAAATAATTAATCTCAAAGTAACATCAAACAGATTGATAACAAACAAAAAAAAAAAAAAAAAAAAAAAAAAAAAAAAAAAAAGAAAAAAGAAAAAGGCATCATATTAACATCAATTCCCATTATGTAATATTGTTAGAATATTCTCTGTCAAACAGACGATTGCAAATTTCCCTATTATGTAGTATCCCACCTTTGCCTGTACAACAGACGAATGCAAATTTAGGGTTTCTCACCTATTACAATAAATAAGCTGCAACAATTTTTAGGTTTTCAAGGTGTAAAAGTTAAATTCTTTGAGAATGATGTATTAGGGTTTTTGTTTTTGCGGGATTGCAATGGATGGTTTAATGTTCATAATACTGACTATGTGTGCAAGTGTCCAACTCAACTATTTTGTGAAACAATTTAGTGATTTTCACCCAAAATGAAATGCCTATATGTCCTACCAATGTCCAAGTATCAATGATCCAACACTTGTACTTGCGATAAAATGAAGAGTACAGGAAACATCTATTGTATAAGAGAACCAAGGGATTCAAGGCAAGTTTTCCACCTATATAAGAGCTATGTTACTTGAATGCAGGTGTCAAATACACAACATATCCAAGTCACTCACTCTTGATTTCAGACACAGAATTAAAGCTAGACATGGATGTCAGCATGAAGAAAATCTAAGTTTATCTCCTTGATAAACTATTGTTGTTTATCATATGGCAAAGTTGTAAATACATACATAGTTTTTTGTATTGTTCATAGTAACACCGCTACTTGAGATAGCGGTTTTGCCTGTGATATTATGATTTTACCCCTATGTTTAACAAGGAGATAAACTAAGGCTCCCTCGTTAGCATGCGGCATCTATAAAACCTATACTTGATTTAAGAAAAGTTTTGCATGTACTTCGTACATTATAAACAGAATGCAAACATTTAAGCCCTTCAGTCTGAGTTCTTTTCTAGAACTTGTCATATGAGCACAATTATGAGCATACATCACAATATTCCATTCCCTTAAGGCATAGCTATCATAATATGTAGTAGTTTATACAAATTCTAAATATGATATTACTGATATGTGTAGAGTGGCGGATCCAGGGGGGTACACAGAGGTACAACTGTACCCCATTAAAAAAAACACAGTTTAGAAAAGAGACCAGTTTTCTGAAATAGGCAGTCTCTAATGTATGAGCTAAAATTTTGTGTGACAGACGGACATATGCTAGAAGAGGGCGGCTAAAAACACGTAATCAAAGAGACCGGTTTTGTGTAAAAACAAGTCTCTTTGATGTACCAGTTTTTTTGCCTTTTTTAAATACCCAGTTTTAATCTTTTCTTAAATTTTATTTTAAACAAACCCAATTTTCATCTCTTTTGTTTACCATTGTATTATTTATATACTTGTATTTGTATTTATTAATGGATTTGTACTTCGTATATAACAATTTTATGAGGTATTCATTCTTTACTTTCTTTTCCTTAGATCTTTATCGTAAGAAAATGGTTCTTAATTAAAATTTTGACTTGTATAAACAAATTATATACAGTATATTATAATGGTCATCGGTATAATTTTTTTTTATTTTTTTTTTGTTTCCTTAAAAAAATCAAGATCCAACACTCTTGATTGTCAATACTTTTACTTACTCTATACTTCACATATAGTACTAACTAAAATGTACTACGTAAAAAAAAAAGTGTGATTAATCATATGGAACTAAATTAAATTGTTATATTATTGGTTTTGATTTATTTGCCTCTCAATATACGTTGTAAATATTGGAAATTAAAACTCAAAATTTATATAGCAAATAAATAATACTCCATAAATGATTAAAGTATATTTGAATAGGTTTAATTTCCGAACCCCCATTACCTAATTCCTGGCTTCGCCACTGCATGTGTAAGGTACATTCCAAACTAAATTGAAGAGCATTTGGGGAAGCAAAAAGTGTTATTAGTCTATGTTGTTATTCACACCATGATGGATTTATACTTCCTATTAATTTCTCAAATTTAGACACAACAAGATTGTATATTGATACGGTTTATATAATTGGTATTTGAATTTCTTGAACGGACTAGTGCTACATCCCTAACTTAATAAAAAGTATGAGAATGCTCAAATCGTAGATCCACCACTTTGCAGTTTGTACACCAGAAGGTCCAAAACTGTTTTGCGCTTTCTATTAATGTCTCAAACGTAGACAATTAGAAACCACTCCTACCCGTCCCAAGACCGAGAACAATTAGTCCGGGAATGAAATCCCCCCCCCCCTGCCAAATTATCGTACACATCCCTATTGTAAGTTTGCACCTATTTCCAATTCTCCCGCATGGTTAAATTCTTCTCAATTTCCCTACTACAAGCGAAGAATAATCTAGTAATTCATGCATACTCTTTTATTTTTAACGAATTGGAATAAATTGATGAAACACTCAATGATACAATCAACCCAGAACAAAAAAAATCAAATCCAAATAAACACAGCTAGCAAAAGAAGCATCAACCAGATTGAATTCCACAGTATCATAAACTAATCAATCGAAACTTACAAAAAGAAAAACCCTAATTTTCAAATATGTAGTTTCAATCAAAAACACTCACAAATTACTTCAAAATTGCAAAGAAAATTCAAAATTTGAAAGAATTGATGAAAAATCATAGAGAGACGAACCTGTTTGAGGGCATTGGCAACAGTGTGAGTGCCACTTTGATTGAGACATTCAATACCTCTCCAATCGATGTGCTCCAATAAATCCACCTTCGAACAAAAATTAAGATTAAATTCAATTGAAAAAAAAAATAATTGCAGAATCAAAAAGAAAAGAGATTAACAGGCGAATTGAAAGATGAAAAGGAGTTGAAGAAAGAGAAATACTTGGCTTCTCTGAATTGCAGAGGCGGATTCGGCAGCCATGGCGGACAAGACAAGCAGGAGAAGAGAGAGAGTTGGGATCCTTGAGGAGGAAAGAAGAGAATAATAATGCAGTGGAAGTGCAGCTTTCTGTCTCTTATAAGGACTACCAATTTGGCTTAACTACCCTATATTTTTTTATTATTATTAACATCTTGCTAACGAGCGCCCAAGGGCGTTAGATAAGGATAAATTATATTGGTTGAAACGACATTAAGTTAGGAATTCATGACAAAATAACGTGTCGTTCGTTGTAATTAATGTTAATTTATTCTAATATTTGCACTTTTATTCTCTTATCTAACGCCCTTGGGGCGCTCATTAGCTTTTGCTTATTACTAATATGGAACTTGCTAACAAACGTCTTCGGGCGTTGAATAAGTATTTAAAATATTACCTAATGGTATAGCGTTCGTTAGCTTTATTAATATTAACAAGTTGATTTGATCAATTTAGGGCATGTTCTCTTTAGCTTATTTTCAAGTCAGTTCAATTCAATTCCAATCAATTCAGTTTAGTTTCTAGTTTCCTTCTCTCATAAAATATTCAGATTAGTTCCGCTCCAATCAGTTCAGTTAAATTCAGCTATTTCAGTCCTTATAAGGGCTTGTTCTGATTTACTGAACTGAATTGAACTAAACTGAACTAAACAAATTGGAGCTGAACTGAACTGAATAAAGCTGAAATGAATTGTTTATGAGAGAAGGAAATTAAGTACTGAATTGAACTGAACTGAAATTGAGTTGAAGAGAACAGACCCTTAGAGGGTCGACTTTTTTTTTGTATTTAGAGAGCCACCTAGGCGCGGATGATGAGAATCAATTCGAGTTTATTCATATAAAACTAGTTTAATAAACAATATCCGGGGTTGTTTATTGAATTTTAAGATAAACTTTTTTTTTATCTATATGCAAGTTTTAAATATATCATTCATAATAAAAGTATTATATAAGAGGTGTATATTACTTATAATTCAGAATATTTAAACATATAATACTACTATTGTTTTTTATAAAAGCACAATATATATTATAAAAATATACACTTTATATGAGAAAAATAATGTTGCTATTGGATCGAATTTTCTATTCATGATATATATATATATATATATATATATATATAAAAAAAAAAAAAAAAAAAAATATATATATATATATATATATATATATATATATATATATATATATATATATACATACTTCCTCCGTTTTTATTTTATTGCACCATTTGGTCATTTAATGTTCTTTGACCATCATTTATGATTTATCCGTTAGGAAAAATATAGTCATGAGAGATCTAGCTAGATTCGTCTCGAAATCTTCTTTTCAAATATCAAATTTTTATAATTTTTACAAAAGTATAATAGAAGATATTAACAGCTAAAGTAATGCATTGGCAAGCGTGAAATGCCTCATGGTGCAATAAAAAAAGAACGGAGGAAGTATATATATATATAATACTACCGCTCATAAAATTGTGGGTGGATTTGGATAAGAGTTTGAGCTTTCAGATAATTCTTGAAAGTGACACAAGTAGCTTGGTCACATTAATTAAGGGGAAAAAAATCAATTTAGAGTTGTATCTATTTTTATGTTATTGGATGATATTTCTGAAATAAATTTATGTTTTTAATGTCTTTAGTTTTATTGCAAATCTATTACTATTAATAAAACAAAACATGCTGACATCATTAAGGGACACATATCAATTTCTTATTAAAAAATTTCCCGCCTAAATTATTTTGACATTATCCTTTTTTCTTTCCTCTTATATTCCAAAACTAAATAAATGCAGTTTCAAAATTAATTAATGAGATTATGATTTTTTTTTCGAATATAAAATTGAGAACTATTTAAAACAAATAATGACAACTTAATCCGTGCAACGCACGGGACTAAACTAGTAAACTCTATACTAACTTATTTATCCTACAAAATAATCTATCTAAATCTATCCAAACTTTTATTCTAATATAAATCATCTTCTTTATTTAATCCTTTATGTCATATGAATATTGAATTGTCGCGTGCCCGATACGACACTTGGCGAAAAGTTGAAACGCCAAGTGTCGTTGTCTCGTGATCAGGCTAAAAGTTTAGTTTTATATATTAGTGATATAAAACTTTGATGTTCAATAAAATACCAATATTTTTATACAAAATGGCGGATCCAGAAAGGTACAAAAGGAAAAAAAAATCAAAATCAAAAAATCAAAGAGAACTATTATTATTATTATTATTATTATTATTATTATTATTATTATTATTATTACTACTACTACTACTACTATTATTATTATTATTATTATTATTAGGAAAATTTGAATTTTGGTACCTCGAAAATGGGGGTAATTGAATTTTAGTACCCATCTAAAATTTTATTTTAAATTGGTACCTCAAAAATGACTAAACTATAGATATCAGTACCTCCGTTAGCATTCTGTCAACTTTGCCGTTAGTGGGTCCCATTATCTAATTATTTCATAATTTAATTTATTAAAAAAATAAAAAATATTTAATTAAAAAAAACTTAAAAAATAATTTTTTTTAAAAAAAACTTAAAAAAAATAATAATACCCCGCCACCCAGCCCTGCCTCCCCGCGCCGACGCCACCCCCCTACCAGCCCCTGCCTCCCCGCGACGATGCCACCCCCCCACCAGCCCTTCCTCCCCGCGACGACGCCACCCCCACCCACACATCGAAAACCCCCTCCCTTTCCTGTCGCCGATTTCCCTCCTCTTTCTCTTTCTTGGCTGCCTCGACATCATCCCTTCCCCCTTTCCCCCAAATCAATTTTTAGGGTCAAATTTCTGGGTTGTGGGTGGTGGGTTTCAAGGTTCGTGGGTGGTAGGGTGGTGGGTTTCTGGGTTCGTGGGTTGTGGGTGGTGGGTATAGGGGTTCGTGGGTGGTGGGGTTGTGGGTTTCGGGGGTTCGTTGGTGGTGGGGTGTGGTGGGTTTCGAGGTTTGTGGGTGGTGGGTTTCTAGGTTCTTGGGTTCGTGGGTGGTGGGTTTATTGGCACCTCTGCCTGGCCGCGGCGGCAGCTGCTGTGGCTGGGCTTCGTGCCTAGTCGCGGCGACAACAGTCGTGGCTTGGTGGTCGCCGTTGGCCGGAATAAGGAGGGAAGTGTGGCTGGTGGTTTTTTTTATTTTATAAGTTTTTTTTTTTGTTTTTTTTTTATTTTAAAAAAGGGTTTTTTTAATAATTTAAATTATTAAATAATTAGATAATAGACTCCACTAACGGAAAACTTAACGGAACATGGATGGAGGTACCAAAACCTATAAAGTTACACTTTTGGAGGTACCAATTTAAAATAAAATTTTAGATGGGTACTAAAATTCAATTACCTCCATATTCGAGGTACCAAAATTCAAATTTTCCTTATTATTATTATCTTTTTCTAAAGTCTTAACAGGAAAAGTTGAAATGCCAAGTGTCGTTGTCTTGTGATCTGGCTAAAAGTTTAGCTTCATATATTATATTGATATTGATTGATATGATTAGTTATTGGTTGATATAATTAGTGTAATACCCAATAATTCTCTCTTTAAACCTGTGAGGACCCTGAACAATATTCAATCGAATTATTGGCGTGCTACCGCCACGTGTTCAAACGTTAAGGCTTTATCAGAAAATAGCAGCGAAAAAATCAATTATATAAATAAGTTTCAAAACCAACAAATGAAGCCAAATTAAGCGTTACAAGTTGGAACCATTAAGGCCCTTATTCAAAACCCAACAATAGTAGCAAATAAATGAAACTAGAGTTTAAATAAATTCAAACTTATGAAAAGAAATAAACTGCGAATAATAACCAACTCACCACTCAAAATCCCACAACCCTGATGCGAATGCTGCATGTGTAAGAACTTGTGGTTAATCTGCACCCCAATATTACATGTGTAAAAATTGGATCGTCACAGGGTCATTGAAAGGCGAAGGCCATGACCAAAGAAAGACACACACAAAAGCACGCAATCAGCAAAGCTGAGTACATACAAGCTGCGAAATAAATTAAGAAATCCCTAACCTGCTACTAATAATCAAACATCATGCATCATTAAATTATAGACTCAACACACGACTCAACTATCAATTTTATTAAGTCTTCACTAGTTGATAGTAGCTAACTTATTTATTTATTTCATTGGATTAAGCAATAGACAAGGTTGTCCAACTTATGCTCCATTTGGAACATCAATAAAAGAAAAACCCATGCCGCCTTTCGGAAACATCAATAAACATCCAACGACCACGGGCGCGACTCCGTGACCGTAGTTAGTATGAGATCTCATCTAACTCCTAGTTTTGAAAAGTATTTGAAATAAGAGACTCGTAGATCAGACGGCCTCGAGAAAAGTGCACTGCTAATATCCCGTGTACCCCAACCCCTGATTGTCATTACTCCAGATGTGCATGACAGGGTAAAGTCGTATCCCCTAATCAAAAATAATTCCTAAGTCCTCTAACTAAAGTAGATAGGGAAGTAGGGTCGATCTCCACAGGGAAACAAGTCTTTTTACTCCTAATTAATTATTATAATCTAAATTATCTAAGTAACCAATATTTATATTCGAATAAGAAACTAAACTACTAAGATTGAGAATAGAGAGAAAACAATATATGAAAGGATCTAGGGCATAAGTTCACCAATAAATAATACTCCAGGGTAAAACATAGTAATTGTAGACACCCATTTGTGTCTCCCCAAAACCAAACCTAGTGATGAGTACCTTTCGCGTTGAATCATAATCGAATGAAGCGAAAGTGTGGAAAGTCTAGTGTTGCGGATAAGTTTTAATTCTTTTCTCTTCTCTCTGTTTTTGAAAACTTATTTTAAGAAAACAGCCAATCCAGTTTGGTTGGTCCATGATATGGGTCCAATAGTAGTGTAGTTGGATGGAGCTTGCAAAGACCTTTCCAACGATATAATATAAGCCCAATTCCGATGAATATTGAGGAAGTTATGGCCAATTTACTAAACTGGGCCCGGTTTGAGCTTTATATACGGCCCAATGATCTAGGGGAGGGCCTAATATGATTTATCATTCCTAATGCAATTAGGAATGGTTTTAGTCTTCTAGATTCTTCTAGAAGGTTCTTTTCATACCTAATTCAATTAGCATTGATAAATTGACTTTTGTTGACTTTTCAGAGTTTTAATAAAAATCAAATAGCATTTTCGAGGAAATTATATGATTTTATCCTCCAGTACGGTAAACTTATCTGATTTTCGAAAACGCGTTGGAAATAAGCTTGGCGCCTAACCCCAGGCTTTGACGCCTGGAACCAAGCCTGGCGCTAGCCATTGGCGCCTGGCGCTAGTGTTGGTGCCTGGCGCCAGTTAGCCAAGGGTGGCGCCAGCTCTATTTTCTGTGCGTCAGACTCTGTTTTGTTTAATTTATCTTTTTGGCTGATTTTCTCTATAAATATCGTATTAAAAACTCCGTTTTTTTTCATCATCTACATTCACCATCATTCGCCAATTCTCCTCATTCACAAGTTTTCATCTACAATAATTAATTCTTTAGCATTCTTTAATTCATCTTCTTTCTCTTTTTCAAACTTGTTTTCACATACAAAATTTCGCATTCACAAGATCTAGAAACACCTAGCCATATTCGAAGTTGTTTTCGCCCTAGATGTGAAAGGTTTAATTTCTGAGGGTTTGGTCCCAAATCTCTATTTCAATTATTTAATTTAATTGTTTGTTTATTATTTTCATTGAAGTTACTAACGTGTGTATTTTGTTATTAGAAAGAGGTATGAGGCATCAAAGTAGGTACTTTAATGGTTTTAATTGATATTATGATGTAGAATCATGTTTACATTGTTATTATGATATTCTTAGTATCATGTCTAGGGTAATTTTAATATTAAATATTATTGTTACGATGCTTCCTATGTTCTTCCTAATATTCATGATTGTTAGTATCATGTTAGGGTTAAAGATTTGATTTTTATTGCTTAGTGACATGCTAGGGTTTGTTATTAATCTTGTTAGTATCATGCCTAGGATCTTGCTATTATTATTATGCTTTAATGTTAACATGAACATGATTATGATTATAATTGTTATAATGATTATGAATATTATTATTATTATTTTGATGATGATTATTTTATTATTATGATTATTATAATTTTATTGTCATGATATTTATTCATGACTTATTATGTTGCTTGATGCTTATTTATTATTTATTGCTTGATCACGCCTTTTATTGCATGTTAAAGGGAATTGGTACTTGTAATCACGCTTAATAAGATATTTAATAATCTTGTTAGGTTAATTATGATTATAATTCAAGTGATCGCCAATAATAGATTTGTTTGTGCATTAAATTCAACCAACATAAATAAACAGATTTAGGGTTAATCCTATTGATTGCATGTTAATCAGAAAGCGCACATGAATACGATCAGAATAAAGTAGAGGCCTATTATTAGGGCAGGTTCAATCTCTTTTAGGTTGGATTTGTACCTTCATCCCCGAACCCTTATTTGGTTCTAGACCTTATGGAGTTGACGATCTCTTGGATCGTTAAGGGGTGTAACCTTCACCTCGTGAATGGTTTACAAGTTCCTAAAACTTGTTGGCGACTCTTTTGCTCTATCTTCTTCCCTTTTGGACGCCACGGTACTTTAGTGTATGATCACAGTGGGGTTCAAGCTAGTGGGATTAAAGATTGAAATTTATTCCCCATAGTTTTTGGCGACTCCGCTGGGGAGGATTTCTATTTTAATTCCTGAATTTGTTTCGGCAATGATTTAGAATGAGTGGATGAGACTCGAAACGTTCTAAGTATTTCATGTGCGTAATTTTGATTAACATTATTGTCATATGCATAAAAAAGATCTCATTGGAAAGACCATCCGTAATGAGTTAAAAACATAGGATTTTACACGTAGGAAATTAGAGAAATATCTTTCACAACTAGGACCGAAATAACACCGCGCGAAACTGAAAAATTTTATCGAGCACAGAAAGCTGCTGAGGCATGTGGGAAGTAGCGTCAGGGGCCAGAGCTTCGCGCCAGCATTTTAGTCGTAGCGCCAGACGCCAGTATTGGCGCCAGGCGCTACAGTTAAAATTTGGCGCCAGTCTCTGATTGCTGGCGCCAATTTCCCCCAATACCGAGCCAGAAATATGCGTTCTAATTTCAACCGGTTTTTCGTATTGTTTGCTCGAACCTACTTCCTGATTGAATTTTTTTCTCACTTTTCTGAAACCCATATATGTTCTACATATGGACATAACCCTCAGGGAATTCATGATCCATCTACCTGATTGAACGCTCTGTGCAACAAAGGGTACATCCGAGATGTTGAATTCACCAAACCATGGAAGCGAGTTTTTTCTAAAACTCGCGGTGTCCCATCCACTCGTGCCAACCCTTCACGGTTAGGCTTTCGCGCGGTGCATCTAGACAATTAACCATGGACCCTCTTTGACTAAACCATATCCCGAACTTTAGAGAACTAGAGCCATGGTTAGGTTGCAAACTCATTGCATCATATTGTGCCTACTTGACTAATTGTGCATTATTTGTTGTGCATATATATTCTATGTTTCTCTTAACCGTTTGTTGACTTGTGTTGAGACTGCATAAATTAATGACTTAAAGAACTTTGCCTAATTAATTAATTAATTAATTAATTAATTTGAGTCAATAAAGTCCAATATTTTAATCGGAATTGACCTAGTACGACTTTAGGCATACCCTAGTTGACTAATAACACCGAAAACAGTCCCAGACCGAAGCTCCAATACTGGCGCCAAGGTCTGAGCTGTAGCGCCACATTATGGAGTGTAGTGCCTGACGACACCTCTGTCGTCTGGCGCCAAGCTCCACAGTGTGACGCCAATCCTGTCGCTTGGCCGACAGTTCGGATTATTGGTCGAGTCATCACCTAGCTAGGGTCTAATTAATCAGTTTTCTGTTTAATTCGGCTAAAATCTTGCTGTCAATAGTTTTTATTTGAGTCAATGATCGAGTTTAGGCACTAAGTCCCATGGTCATAACACGAGTCTCAACATGTCACCTACACTCACTAGTCTTAGCACACACTTTGAGTATATGTCACCTTGACCACGTCTTAGGTTCATGCATGAGTCGGTCTTTCCGTCATTTGAGTTGGGGGTACATTCTATTCCTAATTCTTCATATCCCTCCATCTAAATCTTCTTCACATTCTATTCCATCTTTGTTCACTTCCTCCATCCATTGCATGTTGAATAAAGTTTGAGTCAAATAATTAACAATAAGTATCCCCAAATTCCTTTTCCACAGTACTTGGTCAAGGAGAGAAGGGCGATTAATCAAGGACAACCTCTTTATTCAAGTCTCACTTTTTGATAAACCGATTCGTCAAAAGAGGAAGGCTAAGAAGATAATGGCAACTCAAGAAGAAGTTAATGATCTTAAGAACCAACCGGCTACCGTGACTGAGACACTGAAGCTTCTCGCACTCAAGATCGATGACCCCGTGAAGCAACAAAAGATGGACCTCATGCAAGAGAGCCTAAGCAAGTTGTCTAGCGTTACAAGTTTCAAGAGCTTACATCACAAGGGGTCTCGGTGGACAAAGATCATCTTCCGCAGAAGTTCAATGCCAACGACATCCCAAAATTCAAGGCAACAGATAATCCTTACTTTCATCTAAGATCTTTTGAAACCATAATGAGTATTAAGGGTATTGATAAGAAGGTTTTTCCCTCTCTGTTCTCACTATCTCTTGAAACCGTTTGCCAACAATGGTTCTTCTCCCTTGACAAGGAGAAAACCTCTACCTGGGAATCGATAGTAAACGCTTTCATTGATAGGTACAAGTGCAATATTCAAGTTGAAACCGACTATAGACAACTTGAGATGCTAAGACAAAAAGAGAATGAAGGCTTTACTTCTTTCTTTAATAAATGGAGGGAAACTTCCCCCAAGATGATTGAGGTCCCCACCGAAAAGGAGTCTGTGAGGATGTTTATCAAGAATCTTCAAGAAAAGTATTCGAAGCATTTGAAATATCAACACAATTTGAATACTTTCAAGGCCGTTTATGACATCGGAATTGAAATCGAAGATGACCTCGCAAAGAAAAAAGCTACTAACAATAGTAACCACGGTGGCTGGAAAGGAAAGAAGAACGACAATCCTTCTTCTTCCGAAAACGCCCACTCTAGTAATAATGTTAGTACCTTTGACCATAGTGGTGTCTTAGCCATGGACAATCAAGGATCTAAAAAGAAACCCAGGCGAGAGTTCACACCCATTGGAATGACCTACGATGTTGCTTTCGATCGCCTCTACGATCGAGGATTAATCAAACCTATTGGCCCTACCGAGGATCCAACACCAGAAAATCGATCTTCGAGATTGAATCCAAACTCCTATTGCAAGTACCATCGAGGAAACGGTCATACTACTGATGAATGCTACAGGTTTCAAAACCTCATTCAAGATCTCATAGAAGCAAACAAGGCCCCATTGCCTCTAGCTAGCGAGAAGACTAGGTGATGATGAAGCGAATGACACCAGACAAGAGGCGAGCTTCAACGACGAGATTTCGTGACCTCTTTTTTTCTATTTCTTTTTTTGTTTACTCTTTCCCCAATAAGTCTAGCATAGACACCTTTTCTTTTCCCTTAGATTTATTTTGTAGATAATTATTTTCTTTTAATAAAAATGAGCATTTATTTCCTTATATATGATCATCACATTGCATTGCATTACAAATAAAAAAAAAAAATCCATGTCGAATTAAACACAAGGTATACCAATGATTTAAGGCAACCCTTGTAGCCAAATTATATCACCTTTCACCCTTTCTAATATACAATATAATCCTTTCTTCATAAACCACTTTGAGCCTTGTCTAACGATAGACCCTTCATTTTTTTTCAACCTACATCTACCTAACCTTGGGATGGGATGGTGTGCAACTTTCGCAATTCTAAAGAAAGCTTGAGCAAATTTAAAAGATTAAAATAGCAAAAATAAGCAAAAATAAATAAATAAAAGTGTACAAAAGGGCAAGTGTTCCAATGTCTTTGATATGAAAATATCTTCGATATGAACACGTCTCAGATTGCGTCTCTTATCGAGTGCTCGGTACCATGTCTGAGAAACATGAATGCCAAGTGAGTGATAGACCGCATGATCGGGATTGCCCACACTTATAAAAATAGAATAGATGTTAAAGCAAAAAAAAAAAAAGAGAGAGCTAAAAAAGAGTAGAAACTCAAGCATAAAATTATAAAGATTCAAAAGCAACGTTGCACACCTTGGGGGCTTATCTAGGGTCTTGAGCCTTTATCCCCTTCTTCTATAACCTTTAGCCTAACCACGTTACAACCCTTAAAAGACCTTTTTGAGGTATACACACACTTGTGAGAGGTTTGGCTAGAGCTACGTTCGGCCTGATTCCTAACGGATACGTAGGCAACCTCACATCGAGGTGCGGCCGTAATAAAAATGCATTCATATTCACATTCATATACTTGCACCATGATCATATCAAGGGATATCCACTGCTCAGCCCTATTCATTTAGAGCTAGACTTGGAGGCTTGATCCCTACATCATTAGCTTACCTAGCCTAAGAGTCACCACCATTTGACTCTTTTCAATAATATTTCTCCACACACTTAGCTCTTGCGGCCTAACTTTAGTGTCATATTCACACACTACACAGATACATGACCAAATATACTTCCCTTAGGAACCCTTTGTCATGAAATCTTAACATAACGCTGAATCATGCCTTGTCATATTAACATCGTTTATCCATCATCACTACATCGAAGTATGAAGTGCTTAGCCTCCGTGCCTAAGTTACCCAAATACTTTCATCACTGAGTCAACCATTGAGATAGCCTAGGATGGATTAATCCTTGCACCTTGAGAGACAGTATCAAACAACATCTGACTAAGCTCATTCAACATGCACCTTCAAAACTTCGATTCTTTTTCGCGTCTTTCTTTTTCGGGAGAAAGTCGGTACCCTCCACAAAAATGACGGAAAATTTTTGTTTTTTTGCATTTTTCGAGTCGCACAATCATAATACAATGCACATGAGTCATGTACACATTGAGTCATGTCGTGTCATATCACTTTGATTTGAGTCTAACACATGTGTCAAACTCTTTGAGTCGAGTCAATCTCGAGTCAATCACAGCGAGTCAAGTTTATACCTTGAGTCGTGTCAAGTCGATGAGTCAAGCAAAATGCTAAACCTTAGGTCAACCCTAAGATAATTAAAGAGATTGGCAAAGTTCTATAGTCAAAATAAATACAGGTGCAGCAGAACAGGGAAGACCCTACTCCAGCGCCTGGCGCCAGAGATATCTAAGCAGCGACAGAGCTTGAAGCCTCTAAGAAAGGTGATTTCGACCTCATACAGCAATTTCGGGTTCCTTGGTACGCCAGTTAGCCCCTATAAGCAATTTAACATGATTGAGTAGTCGATTTAATTACAGTTTAAGTGATCTACCTGACAAAAGATCGTCTCACTTAGCTTAAGCGCCTAAGTATTGGCTCATTATAAGCACCAAAGCATCGGTTCAAAAGCAAGCACTTAAACGACAATATTTCCAAAAATGGATTGTCGTGCATCTTCTTCAACGACAATTTTTCCAAGATTGGATTGTCATCTCTGGCAAACTTTTCAAGCGTGGATTGTCGTGCTCCTTCTTTGTTTGGCAAGTTTTTCCGAATTTGGATTGTCATACATTCATAGATCGCTGGCAAGTTTTCCGAGATTGGATTGTCATACACCCAGTTCCCTATGGCAAAATTTCCCAAAGGATTGTTGTAGGTCTCTACTAATCATAAATTTCGGCAAAGGTTCCTCAACGTGGATTGTCAATCATTTCAATAAGTGGCAAATTTTCCCGAAGAGGATTGTCGGTCGACTCTTTTTTGCAAATGTTCCAAGACGCGGATTGTCAATAGTGGCAATATTTTCCCAAAAGGATTGTCACATGGCGTTGGCAAATTTCCAAGGTGGATTGCTTTCAAGAGTTATATTCCAATATGTGGATTGTCAATCATAGCAAAGTTCTTGTGAAAGATTGTTACGAAGCATTGGCAACTTTTCCAAAGATTAGATTTTGACAAATTTTCCGAGATACGGATTGTCGCTTCATCGTGGCAACATTTTCAAGGATGGATTGTTACGTGGCATTGACAACTTTCCCTAAGTCGGATTGTCATACATCATACAAGAGTTGTGTTGGCAACTATTCCCAAATAAAAGAGGATTGTCGACATACTGGTTCACAAGCAGCAAAGCGCCGACATACTGACATAGCAAACATTAAGAAGCAGTGATCTTTTCGAAGACTATCACAGCGGAAATTGGAGTCATATAAAAAAGAAGCTCTTTGATCAGAGACGAGTGAACATCGAAACAACAAGGTGGCGTACCCTAGATTGTGGAGAGTTGTCACAAACAACTGAGGATTGTTTTAAGAGAAATAATCTTCGATAGTATTCCCTTGGACGAGGAATATTATCAATGCGGATGAGGATTGTTTCAAGAGAAATAATCTTCGATGACATTCCCTTGGACAAGGAATATTATCAATGCAGATGAGGATTGTTTCGAGAGAAGTAATCTTCGATAGTATTCCCTTGAACGTGGAATATTATCAATGCGGATGAGGATTGTTTCGAGAGAAATAATCTTCGATGGTATTCCCTTGGATGTGGAATATTATCATAGCAGAGGAAGATCGTTTCAGGCGAAACAATCTTCTAATTTGGAAGCAGTTACAGGCGTAGCAGTTTTCAAGCGGGATGGCATTCTCTAGCTTGCAGGAGGTCATCGAAACAAGGAAGCGACAGCAAATCAGTTACTTTCAGAGACGTGTACTCGACGGTGCAAGATACGCGTTTCTTAACTCTTTTATCTGTTTAACTAATGCTAGTTTTGCAGGTATCGGCGTTACAAGAGTGATTTAGGATTGCAGAACGTTCTGAATCATTCTCCGTCCCTATCGATACTTTGACTTTTGTTTTCGAAACTTGCGTTTCTCTAAACTCAGTCAAAGTGGGGGCTTCTGTAGACACCCATTTGTGTCTCCCCAAAACCAAACCCAGTGATGAGTTCCTTTCGCGTCGAATCATAATCGAATGAAGCGAAAGTGTGGAAAGTCTAGTGTTGCGGATAAGTTTTAATTCTTTTTTCTTCTCTCTGTTTTTGAAAACTTATTTTAAGAAAACAGCCAATCCAGTTTAGTTGGTCCATGATATGGGTCCAATAGTAGTGTAGTTGGATGGGGCTTGAAAAGACCTTTCCAACAATATATTATAAGCCCAATTCCGATGAATATTGAGGAAGTTATGGCCAATTTACTAAACTGGGCCAGGTTTGAGCTTTATATACGGCTCAATGATGTAGGGGAGGGCCTAATATGATTTATCATTCCTAATGCAATTAGGAATGGTTTTAGTCTTCTAGATTCTTCTAGAAGGTTCTTTTCATTCCTAATTCAATTAGCATTGATAAATTGACTTTTGTTAAATTTTCAGAGTTTTAATCAAAATCAAATAGCATTTTCGAGGAAATTATATGATTTTATCCTCCAGTACGGTAAACTTATCTGATTTTCAAAAACGCGTTGGAAATAAGCTTGGCGCCTAACCCCAGGCCTTGGCGCCTGGAACCAGGCCTGGCGCCTGGCGCTAGTGTTGGTGCCTAGCGCCAGTTAGCCAAGGGTGGCGCCAGCTCTATTTTCTGTGCGCCAGACTCTGTTTTGTTTAATTTATCTTTTTGGATGATTTTCTCTATAAATATCGTATTAAAAACTCTGTTTTCATTCATCATCTACATTCACCATCATTCGCCAATTCTCCTCATTCACAAGTTTTCATCTACAATCATTAATTCTTTATTATTATTTAATTCATCTTCTTTCTCTTTTTCAAACTTTGTTTTCACATACAAAATTCCGCATTCACAAGATCTAGAAACACCTAGCCATATTCGAAGTTTCCTTCGCCCTAGACGTGAAAGGTATGATTTCTGAGGGTTTGGTCCCAAATCTCTATTTCAATTATTTAATTTAATTGTTTGTTTATTATTTTCATTGAAGTTACTAACGTGTGTATTTTGTTATTAGAAAGAGGTACGAGGCATCAAAGTAAGTAGTTTAATGGTTTTAATTGATATTATGATGTAGAATCATGTTTACATTGTTATTATGATATTCCTAGTATCATGTCTAGGGTAATTTTAATATTAAATATGATTGTTACGATACTTCCTATGTTCTTCCTAATATTCATGATTGTTAGTATCATGTTAGGGTTAAATATTTGATTTTTATTGCTTAGTGACATGCTAGGGTTTGTTATTAATCTTGTTAGTATCATGCCTAGGATCTTGCTATTATTATTATGCTTTAATGTTAACATGAACATGATTATGATTATAATTGTTATAATGCTTATGAATATTATTATTCTTATTTTGATGATGATTATTTTATTATTATGATTATTATAATTTTATTGTCATGATATTTATTCATGACTTATTGATAGGGTAAAGTCGTATCCCCTAATCAAAAATAATTACCTAAATCACTAACTAAAGTAGATAGGGAAGTAGGGTTGAAGTCCACAGGGAAACATGTCTTTTTAATTCTAATTAAATATTATAATCTAAATTATCTAAGTAACCAATATTTTTAGATATGAATTCTATACTACGAAGAATAAGTTTAGGGAGAAAAGAATCAATAATAAGGAAACCTAGGGTCACGGGTTCACCAATAATTAATATTCTGGGATAGAACGAAGTAATTAATAATTAACAATGCACAGATAACATGATTAACAAGCTCTCGCAATTTATTAATCAACATAGATCTAACAGGCTCTCGCAATTTACTAGACCTAAGTTCCTATTAAAATTAGCCTTTAGTATTAAATCAACATCTGCTCGATTCATCAATTCAATAATGCTAAGCATTCACAATCAAATTATATCTGCTCGATTCATAATCTAATTGCAAAGAATTAAAACAATTCAATAGGAAATTATCATGCAATATCAATAATCAATAATAACAAACTATCCCTTCATATTAATTATGGATCCCCATAAACCCTAGAATGGAACTACTCACTAATCATCATAACTAAGCCAATCAAGTAAATAATTAAAAGCATAATCAAGAAAACAATTAAAATAGCTGAAATTAAAAAGGGAAGAATTGTACCAAAAATAAAACTGGAATTAAAGGAAGTATTAAGAACAAAAGTTTTGAGAGAATTTAAGAGAGAGAAAAATACTAAGTAGAGAGAGAAAGTCTAAGAAAGAAGGTAACTAAGAATTCCGTACAAATCGTATTTAAACCTTTTCTAAAAACAAGAATTAAAACTAAACTTAATCAGGTCCTGTAGGGAATAATTTCAAGCCTTAAAAATCCCACTAGCTTGAACCCCACTGTGATCATACACTAAAGTACGGTGGAGTCCAAAAGGGAAGAAGATAGAGCAAAAGAGTCGCCAACAAGTTTTTAAGGAACTTGTAAACCGTTCACGAGGTGAAGGTTACACCCCTTAACGATCCAAGAGATCGTCAACTCCATAAGGTCATGAACCAAATAAGGGTTCGGGGATGATGGTACAAATCCAACCTAAAAGAGATTGAACCTGCCCTAATAATAGGCCTCTACTTTATTCTGCTCGTATTCATGTGCGCTTTTTGACTAACATACAATCAATAGATTTAACCCTAAACCTGTTTAATCTATGTTGGTTGAATTTAATGCACAAACAAATCTATTATTGGCGATCACTTAAATTATAATCACATTTAACCTAACAAGATTATTAATTATCTTATTAAGCGTGATTACAAGTACCAATTCCCTTTAAACATGCATGAAAGGTGTGATCAAGCAATAAAGAATAAATAATGTATCAAGCAACATAATCAATAATAATTATCATGAATAAAATTACAATCATAAATAAAATAATCATCATCAAAATAATAATAATCATAATCATAATCATATTCATGTTAATATTAAAGCATAATAAAAATAGCAAGATCCTAGGCATGATACTAACAAGATTAATAACAAACCCTAGCATGTCACTAAGAAATAAAAATCAAATCTTTAACCCTAACATGATACTAACATGAATAAATATTAGGAAGAAAATAGGAAGCATCGTAACAATCATATTTAATATATTTGATATTATAACCTTTTCCCTAAACATGATACTAGGAATATCATAATAACAATATAAACATGATTTCTACATCATAATATCAATTAATCAATAAAGTACTTACTTTGATGCCTCGTACCTCTTTCTAATAACAAAATACACATGTTAGTAACTTCAAGGAAAAATAATAATCAAAACAATTAAATTAAATAATTGAAATAGAGATTTGGGACCAAACCCTCAGAAATTAAAACCTTTCACGTCTAGGGCGAAGGCAACTTCGAATATGGCTAGGTGTTTCTAGATCTTGTGAATGCGGAATTTTGTATTTGAGAAAAGGCTAGTTTAGAAAAAGAGAGAGAGAGAATAATCAAGAAAATCTTGATGAGAGTTGGTGAATTGAAATAAGAATTGATGAAATCTGGTTATCGAAAACGAAGTTTTAATACGTTATTTATAGAGAAAATCAGCCAAAAAGATAAAATTAACAAAACAGAGTCTGGCGCACGCAAAACGAGGTTGGCGCCAAGCATTGGCCATTGGCGCCAGGCGCCAATGGCTAGCACCAGACGCCAATGGCTAGCACCAGACGCCAATGGCTGGCGCCAGGCGCCAGGCGCTAGGCCTGGTTCCAGGCGCCAATGCCTGGAGTCAGGCGCCAAGCCCGTTTTTAACGCGTTTTTGTTTTTATCATATCTTTTGATCCGAAACTCCAAATTAGGCATATAATATGTCGTTGGAAAGATCTTAAAGTCTACTTTCCAACCCAATTAGAATCAGATTAAAATAATTTGTTAGATAAAAATATATGGCCAAAATAGTGGAAGGGTGTCAGTTTTGGATAAAGTTTCATGTCTCATTCATATCTTTTTCGTTATAACTCGGATTTAATATTATAATATATCATTGGAAAGATAATTTAAAGATCTATCCAACCATATAAAATTTGGATAAATATTATTAGGCACAAAAATAAAATCTGAATATATTCCACTTCGTACAAAACAAGGATTCTTAAAAGGAGTAGTTTTATTCAATTTCAAACTCTTTAAAACATAATTATCAATCCTAATTCCATTAGGATTTAAAAGAACCTTCTAGAGTATTCTAGAAGACTATAATAAATCCTAATAGCTTTAGGAATGATAATTAATAATAGGCCCTCCCCTAGATCATTGGGCCGCATATTAGGCTCAAACCGGGCCCAGTTTGGTAAATTGGCCATAACTTCCTCAATATTCATCGGAATTGGGCTTATAATATATCGTTGGAAAGGTCTTTACAAGCCCCATCCAACTACACTACTATTGGACCCATATCATGGACCAACCAAACTGGATTGACTGTTTTCTTAAAATAAAGTTTTCCAAAACAGGGAGAAGAGAAAAGAAATAAAACTTTCCGTAACACTAGACCTTTCCACACTTTCGTTTCATTCGATTATGATTCGACGTGAAAGGTACTCATCACCGGGTTTAGTTTTGGGGAGACACAAATGGGTGTCTACAGAAGCCCTCACTTTGACTGAGTTTGGAGAAACGCGAGTTTCGAAAACAAAAGTCAAAGTAACGATAGGGACGGAGAATGATTCAGAACGTTCGCGATCCTAAATCAATCTTGTAACGCCGATACCTGCAAAACTAGCGTTAGTTAAACATATAAAAGAGTTCAGAAACGCGTATCTTGCACCGTCGAGCACACGTCTCTGAAAGTAACCGATTGTTTTGATGACCTCCTGCAAGCTAGAGAACGCCATCCTGCTTGAAAACCGCTACGCCCGTAACTGCTTCCAAATTAGAAGATTGCTTCACCTGAAACGATACTCCTCCGCATTGATAATATTCCACGTCCAAGGGAATACTATCGAAGATTGCTTCTGTTGAAACAATCCTCAGTTGTTTGTGACAACTCTCCACAATCTAGGGAACGTCACCTTGCTGTTTCGATGTTCACTCGTCTCTGAACAAAGAGCTTCTTTTTGATACGTTCCAATTTTCGATGTGATCTTCTGAATGATGTGTCCACGCTTCTCTGAACTAAGAGCTTGATAATAGGATGCCCACGCGTCTTTGAGCAAAAGAGCTTGAATGAAATGTCCACGCGTTTCTGAACAAAAGAGCTTGAAAATAGGGAATGTCCACGCGTCTCTGAACAAAAGAGCTTGAAAATAGGAAATGTCCACGCGTCTCTGAACAAAAGAGCTTGAATGAAATGTCCACGCGTCTCTGAACAAAAGATCTTGAATGAAATGTCCACGCGTCTATGAACAAAAGAGCTTTGATGATAGGATGCCCACGCGTCTCTGGAGCAAAAGAGCTTCTGATGGAAATGTTCACGCGTCTCTGAACAATAGAGCTTCGGTGCTTGAATGTTTGTTGCGATAATGTCTTGAAGAAAAAATTTCCGAAGACCAACGTTTGTCGATCTCTAAAGCTCGCCTGAACTTTGCTTTTGCTAAAACCAGTATGTCGGTGTTTCCGTGATTAGGCGCTTTAAGCTAAGTGAGAAGATCTTTCATCAGGTCGATCACTTATTGTAATTGTAATCAAACTGACTACTTAATCATGTCAAATTGCTTATAGGGGATAACTGGCGTACCAAGGAACCCAAAGTTTTTGTATGAAGTCGAAATCACCTTTCTGATAGGCTTCGAGCTCTAGCGCTGCTGAAATATTTGTGGCGCCAAGAATTGGAATAGAGTCCTCCCTATTCTGCTGCCCCTGTATTTATTTTGTACTATAGAACTTTGGCAATTTCTTTAATTATCTTAGGGTTGACCTAAGGCTTAATGTAGCTTGACTTATCGACTTGACACGACTCAAGGTATAAACTTGACTCGATATGTTTGACTGACTCGAGGTTGACTCGACTCGAAGTAAAATGACACATGTGACTCATGACCCGTGTGTGCTTTGTAATGTGATCGTGCGACTCGAAAATGCAAAAAGCAAAAATTTTTCGTCATTTTTGTGGAGGGTACTGACTTTCTCCCAAAAAAGAAATACGCGAAAAAGAAAATCAAAGGTTTGAAGATGCATGTTGAATGAGCTTAGTCAAATGTCATTTGATACTATCTCTCAAGGTGCAAGGATTAATCCATCCTAGGCTATCTCAACTGTTGACTCCATGATGAAAGTATTTGGGTAACTTAGGCACGGAGGCTAAGCACTTCATACTTCGTGATGCAATGAAAATTATGGGTGATGTTGATATGACAAGGTATGCTTCAACGTTGTGTTAAGATTTCATGACAAAGGGTTCCTAAAGGGAAGTATATTTGGTCATGTATCTGTGCAGTGTGTGATAGTGACACTAAAGCTAGGCCACAAGAGCTAAGTGTGTGGAAAAACATATTGCTAGAAGAGCCAAATAATGGTGACTCTTAGGCTAGGTAAGCTAATGATGTAAGGACCAAGCCCCCAAGTCTAGCTCTAAGTGAAAAGGGATGAGCATTGGAGATCCCTTGATATGATCATGGTGTAAGTGTGTGAATGTGAATATGAATGCATGTTTATTAAGGCCGCACCTTGATGTGAGGTTGCCTACGTATCCGTTAGGAATCAGGCCGAACGTAGCTCTAGCCGAACCTCTCACAAGTGTGTGTATACCTCAAAAAGGTCTTTTAAGGGTTGTAACGTGGTTAGGCTAAAGGTTGAAGAAGAAGGGAATAAAGGCTCAAGATCCTAGATAAGCCCCCAAGGTGTGCAACCTCGCTTTTGAATCTTTATAATTTTATGCTTGAGGTTTTCTATTCTTTTTTAACTTTTTTTTGCTTTAGCATTTATTTTACTTTTGCAAGTGTGGGCAATCTCGATCATGCGGTCTATCACTCACTTGGCATTCATGTTTCTCAGGCACGGTACCGAGCACTCGATAAGAGACGCAATTTGAGACGTGTTCTTATCGAAGATATTTTCATATCAAAGACATTGGAACACTCGCCCTTTTGTACACTTTTATTTATTTTTTACTTATTTTTTTGCTATTGCTTTCTTTTGAATTTGCTCAAGCTTTCTTTAGAATTGCATAAGTTGCACACTATCCCATCCCAAGGTTAGGTAGATGTAGGTTGAAAAAAGAAAGGTCTATCGTAAAACGAGGCTCAAAGTGGTTTATGAAGAAAGGATTGTATATTTGAAAGGTGAAAGGAGATATGATGTGGCTACAAGGGGTGCCTCAAATCATTGGTATACCTTGTGCTTAATTCGACATGGATTTTTTTTTTTAAAATACAATGTAATGAAATGATCATATGTAAGGAAATAAATGCTCATTTTATTAAAAAGGGAAAAGAAAAGAAAAATTACAAACATAATCTAAAGGAAAAGAAAAGGTGCCTATGCTAGACTTATTGGGGAAAGGAAAAAATGAAAAAGAAATAGAAAAGGAGGTCATGAAATCTTTTCGTTGCAGCTCGCCTCTTGTCTTGTGTTGTTTCATCATTACCCTCATTTTTTGTTTGTCAATCATATGACTCAAACTCGATTCAACACACATGGATGGAAGGAGTGAAGAAAGATGGAATAGAAAGTGAAAAAAGAAAAAAATGATGGAGGTGGAGGGATATGAAGAATTAGGGATAGAATGTACCCCCCCAACTCAAATGACGGAAAAGACCGACTCATGCATGAACCTAAGACATGGCCATGGTGACATGTGCTCAAAGTGTGTGCTAAGACTAGTGAGTGTAGATGGCACTTTAAGACTCGTGTCATGACCATGTGGCTAGACTATGTGATCAAGACTTGATTAATAATTCGACAAGGTGTTATTGACAGCGGAAATTAACCGAATTAATTAGCAAACTGGTTAATTAGACCCTAGGTGATGACTCGACCAATAATCCGAACTGTCGGCCAAGCGACAGGACTGGCGTCACATTATGGTGATTGGTGCCAGACAATTTAGTTAATGTCTTGCGCTACACATTATGTTGTGGCGCTATAGCTCAGACTTTGACGCCAATATTGGAGCTTTGGTCAGGGACTGTTTTCGATATTATTAGTCAACTGGGTGTAGACACCCATTTGTGTCTCCCCAAAACCAAACCCAGTGATGAATACCTTTCACGTCAAATCATAATCGAATGAAACGAAAGTGTGGAAAGGTCTAGTGTTGCGGAAAGTTTTATTTCTTTTCTTTTCTTTTCTCTTCTCTCTGTTTTTGAAAACTTTATTTTAAGAAAACAGCCAATCCAGTTTGGTTGGTCCATGATATGGGTCCAATAGTGGTGTAGTTGGATGGGTCTTGCAAAGATCTTTCCAACGATATATTATAAGCCCAATTCCAATGAACATTGAGGAATTTATGGCCGATTTACTGAACTGGGCCTGGTTTGAGCTTTAAGTACGGCCCAATGATCTAGGGGAGGGCCTAATATGATTTATCATTCCTAATGTAATTAGGAATGGTTTTGGTCTTCTAGAACATTCTAGAAGGTTTTATCATTCTTAATTCAATTAGGATTCTTCAGAGTTTTAATTAGATCAAATAGCATTTTCGACTGAAATTATATTATTTTATCTTCCAGTAATATAAAATTATCAGATTTTCGAAAATGCGTTAAAATCCGGTTTGGCGTCCAACCCCAGGCCTTGGCGCCTGGAACCAGGATTGGCGCCAGACGCCAGCCATTGGCGCCTGGCGCTAGCCACTGGTCCTGGCGCCAATGAGCCAGGGTTGGCGCCAAGGTGGTTCTTTGGTCTTCAGACTCTGTTTTGATAAATTATCTTTTTTTGGATGTTTTTCTCTATAAATATCGTATCAAAACTCCGTTTTCATTCACGAATTCTCCTTATTCTGAGATCATCTACAATCAATTCTCATCAACAATCACTTTGTGATTCACCAATTCTCTTAATTCTTAAGTTTTTCATTCATCAATTTTCAATAACATTGGTCTTTTAGTATTCTTTTCTATACTTTGCTTTTTCATACAAAATTCCGCATTCACAAGATCTTGATACACCTAGCCATATTCGAAGTTGCCTTCGCCCTAGACGTGAAAGGTTTTAATTTCTTAGGGTTTGGTCCCAAATCTCTATTTCAATTATTTAATTTAATTGTTTTGATTATTATTTTCCTTGAAGTTACTAACGTGTGTATTTTGTAATTAGAAAGAGGTACGAGGCATCCAAGTAAGTATTTTATTGGTTTAATTGATTTTATGATGTAGATATCACACTTAGATTGTTATTTATGGTTCCTAGTATCATGTCTAGGGTATCTTTAATATCAAGTATGATTTAAAAGTATGATGCTTCCTATGTTCTTCCTAACATTTATGATTATGATCATGATTGATTGTTAATTATTTATTATGTTGCTTGATATGCATATTATTTTATATTGTTATTTCTTGATCACCTTTTATTGCAGGTTAAAGGGAATTGGTATTTGCAATCACGCTTAATAAGATATTTAATAATCTTGTTAGGTTAATTGTGATTATAATTCAAGTGATCGCCAATAATAGTTTATTTGTGCATTAATGTTCAACCAACATAGATTAAACAGGTTTAGGGTTAAATCTATTGATTGTATGTTAGTCAAAAAGCGCACATGAATACGAGCAGAATAAAGTAGAGGCCTATTATTAGGGCAGGTTCAATCTCTTTTAGGTTGGATTTGTACCATCATCCCCGAACCCTTATTTGGTTCATGACCTTATGGAGTTGACGATCTCTTGGATCGTTAGTGGGTGTAACCTTCACCTCGTGAACGGTTTACAAGTTCCTTAAAAACTTGTTGGCGACTCTTTTGCTCTATCTTCTTCCCTTTTGGACGCCACGGTACTTTAGTGTATGATCACAGTGGGGTTCAAGCTAGTGGGATTTTTAAGGCTTGAAACTATTCCCTATAGTTTTTGGCGACTCCACTGGGGAGGATTTCTATTTTAATTCCTGAATTTGTTTCGGCAATGATTTAGAATGAGTGGATGAGACTCGAAAAGTTCTAAGTATTTCATGTGCGTAATTTTGATTAACATTATTGTCATATGCATAAAAAGGTTCTCATTGGAAAGACCATCTGTAATGAGTCAAAAACATAAGGATTTTACACGTAGGAAATTTGAGAAATGTCTTTCACAACTAGGACTGAAATAACACCGCGCGAAACTGGATGATTTTATTGAGCACAGAAAGCTGCTGAGACATGTGGGAAGTAGCGTCAGGGGCCAGAGCTTGGCGCCATACTTTTAGCCATAGCGCCAGACGCCATTATTGGCACCAGGCGCTACAGTTAAAAGTTGGCGCCAATCTCTGTTTGTTGGCGCCAATTTCCCCCAATACCGAGCCAGAAATATGCGTTCTAATTTCGACCGGTTTTTCGTATTTTTTGCTCGATCCTACTTCCTGATTGAATTTTTTCTCATTTTCCTCAAACCCATATGTGCTCTACATATGGACATAACCCTCTGGGAATTCATGCTCTATCTACCCGATTGAACGCTCCTGGCAACATAGGGTACATTTGAGAGGTTGAATTCACCAAACCATGGAAGCGAGTTTTTTCTAAAAACTCGCGGTGTTCTATCCACACGCGTTAAACCTTCACGGTTAGGCTTCTACGCGGTGCATCTGAACAATTAACCATGGACCCTGCTTGACTAAACCATATCCCGAACTTTTGAGAACTAGAGCCATGGTTAGGTTGCGAACTCATTGCATCATATTGTGCTTACTTGCCTAATTGTGCATTATTTGTTGTGCATATATATTCTATGCTCCTCCTAACCGTTTGTTGATTTGTGTTGAGATTATAATTAATGACTTAAAGAACTTTGCCTTTGACTTAAAGAACTTTGCCTAATTAATTAATTAATTAATTAATTCGAGTCAATAAAGTTTTTTCTTCTTTTAATCGGAATTGACCTAGTACGACTTTAGGCATACCCCAGTTGACTAATAATATCGAAAACAGTCCCAGACCGAGGCTCTAGTATCGGTGCCAAAATCTGGGCTGTAGCGCCACTTTATGGCGTGTACCGCCAGACATTTACTAAAAAGTCTGGCGCCAATCACCATATTGTGACGCCAGTCCTGTCGCTTGGCCGACAGTTCGGATTATTTGTCGAGTCATCACCTAATGTCTAATTAGTCAGTTTCCCGTTTAATTTGGTTAATTTTGCTAGCAATAATGCTTAATTGAATCAATATTCGAGTTTAGACACTACGTCCCATGGTCTTACACAAGAGTCCAAGCATGTCACTTACACTCAATACACACACTAATACACATGTCTTGACCATGATTAAGGGAGTCTTGGTGCGCGCGTTATTTTTTCGTCATTTTTTTAGGGGGGTAAGTCGGATATTAATCCTACAATAAATAATAGTACTTAAGTTCCCTAAACACATGTACATTATTGCTCCTTAAAAATATGCATACTTTTTTTTTAAAAATAAAAGCCATAAAGTCAAACTGATTCAAGTTAAGTAATTAAAACGCAAACTGGCTTAATTTACAGCGCGTGGTCAAGAAAGGAAGGACGATTAATCAAAGATAACCTCTTCGTACAAGTCCAACTTTTTGACAAACCTATAGCTCGCAAGAGGAAAGCAAGAGTTATAATGGCAACTCAGGAAGAAGTTAATGATCTCAAGAACCAACTGGCTACTGTAACTGAGACACTAAAGCTTCTCGCACTTAAGATCGAGGATCCCGCGAAGCAACAACAAATGGACCTCATGCAAGAAAGCCTAAGCAAGTTGTCCAGCGATTACAAATTTCAAGAACTCACATCCCAAGGGGTCTCGGTGGATAAAGATCTTCTTCCGCAGAAGTTCAGTGCCAATCGATAACCCCTACTTCCATCTAAGGGCATTTGAAACAATAATGAGTATCAAGGGTATCGATAAGAAAATTTTCCCTTCTTTGTTCTCGCTATCTCTCGAGACCGTTTGCCAACAATGGTTCTTTTCTCTTGAAAAAGAAAAGACCTCTACCTGGGAATCCATAGCAAACGCTTTCGTCGATAGGTGCAAATGCAATGTTCAAGTCGAAACTGACCATAGAGAACTTGAAATTCTCAAGCAGAAGGAGAATGAAGGCTTCACATCTTTCTTTAACAAGTGGAGAGAAACCTCAGCTAAAATGATTGAGGTACCCAGTGAAAAAGAGTCTGTGAGATTGTTCATTAAAAATCTCCAAGAAAAATATTCAAAACATCTTAAATACCAAAATAACCTTCATACCTTTAAGGCTGTTTATGATATTGGGATTAATATTGAATATGACTTAGCTAAATCTAAAGCTGCCAACAATAACTCCAACAGTGGCTGGAAAGGAAAGAAGAACGACAATCCTTCTTCTTCCAAAACCGCCCACTCAAATAATGTTAGCGCCTTTAATCTGGGAGAAGTCCTCGCCATGAACAACCAAGGACAAAAGAAACTGTTTAGGAGAAACTTCACTCCTATTGGCATGAGTTATGAAACCGCGTTTGATCGGCTAAACGCAAAAGGTCTTATAACTCCCATTGGACCATTTGGAGATCCACCAGTCGAGAAGAGGTCGCCTAATTGGAACCCCAATGCACATTGCAAATATCATCAAGGTAGTGGCCATTCCACTGAAAGCTGTTGGAAGCTTAAGGAAGCTATACAAGACCTGATTGACAGTAATAAGTTGTCGTTGCCTCCTGCCAGTAAGAAACCGAGTATTGACAATGCACCTCTAGCTCACACATTGGCTATCTCTGATGAAGAAGGCGAAGTTGACCCCTCATCTCTCATTAAGCCTGTCAAAGTAATCAACGTCGAAGAAGAAGATGAAGAGACCTTTTTCGATGTCGAAGATAATCTTCCAGAATCAGCAAATGAGGTAGAAATACGAATACTCACGCTATATCTGAGGAAGACATCACAACTGTTACATGAAACTCTTAAAATTCTGAATGAACTTCGCAAGGAATATGATCAAGAACCTAAGAGAGAATTCACACCAGTAAAAACGACTTATGAGGCAAAACACTTTCCCTTACAAGTCACCGAAAGACCCAAGAAGAACAATAAAGTTTATACTCCAATTGGGATCCCGTATGCACAAATGTTTAAAATGCTCTCCGAGAGTGGCAAAGTCAAACCTCTCGAACCGAGACCATTTGAATCATTAAAAAGAACGGATAGATATTACTGTCAATACCATCAGTCAGGAGGACACACCATAGAAAACTGCTTCAAATTCAAGGATTTGGTGCAGAAAATGATTGATATAAAAGAATTAGTCCAAGTTCAATAAGAAGAGGATATAAATGTTAATGGAGTATGGGACAGTGATGAAGAAGATGTCTATCTAAAAGACATATTAGAACCTTCACCTTCCATATCATACACCACGGACGATATTTGGGCTGAAGAAGATTCATCAATAGACGTCCTCACAAGATCCGGTAGAATACAACCTCCTGTTTCAACACAACCCATGCCTACCATACAACAAGTTCCCATGCCTATCATCGAAGACAATGACATTGTTAAACAATTCAAGAAGACAAAAGTTGAGATGAATGTATGGAAGCTTCTAGCAACATCTCGAGAACATAGGTTGGCTGTGATGAATGCCTTGGATAAAATCGGGATAGATTCTGACACCACTCCTGAGGGACTAGCTAACTTCCTCACGAGTGATCTCCCTAGTCCAATTAATCTAATCACCTTCTCTGATAAAGATTTACCCCCGGAAGGTGAAAAGCACTACAAAGCGTTAAACCTCACAGTAGTCTGCAAAAGAATGAATGTTCCCATGACTCTTGTAGACAATGGATCGGCTATTAATGTCTGTCCACTTAGGACTGCGAGGATGCTCGGCATAAAGGATGAGGATTTAACTCCGTCCACACAAGGAATAAGAGCTTACGATAATACTCGACGTCAAGCTCTTGGAAAAATAACCCTAAATGTGACGACAGGAGCAATAGAACATGCTACTACTTTTCAAGTGGTAGACATCAAAGCCTCATTCAATCTGTTGTTAGGACGCCCTTGGCTCCATGACCTAAAGGCCGTCCCTTCATCTCTCCACCAACAAGTGAAAGCTATAGTTGGAGGAATCCCCATCAATATTGATGCTTCGCCAATGAGGATCAAGTCAATAGAGAATCCAATCATCAACGTGGAGCACGACGAAGATGATGAAGATCTATGGGGATTTAACAAAGAAGTCTCCTTAATCCAAGAGGATGAAAGGACATCTCTTTGCCACGACCCCCATTCCAACATGATTATCAACACTATGCTAAAGAAACAAGGACACTTCCCTGGGATGACCTTAGGAAAGAAGAAGGGGATAGCAAAATCGATAGAGTCACCTGGCCTCCCTAAACTAGATACTTTCGGACTTGGTTTCGAACCGACTCGGAAAGATCTCAAGCGAGCCCAGGACAAATTGAAAGCACGTAGGGACGCTCGCATTAAAAAGAAAGCAATTCCAATGGATGAGTACCCTCTTACGCTTAATGGTCAGTTTATAAAAGAAGGAGAGGACTATCCATGCCATGAATTTCCCGAACCATTTGTTGTAAATGGTATACGAAAACCAGGATTCGAGATTTTCTTGGATTGCTACTTCACTGATGAAACCCCAACTCCCGTCCATAAGGAGAAAGCGCCTCCATGATTTGACTTTAACGTCATGGGATTACTGTTTGGGCGAGAAAAGAATGAGCCAGTTTATGAGGAAGACAACTCCTCACTCATTCAAACGGTCCTACAAAGCGAAAACTTCGACCCCTCAAAGCTAATTACTCCAGCTGAAGGATTATTGCAAGGGTGGCGCAAGACTATCAAGGTGACTACTCCGAGTGGAAGGAGGATATCAATCACGACAGGACAAGGGCCGATGTTTGAAGAATCATCGGAGTCAGGGTCAGAGTCTGAGTTAGAGCCTTTCCTTTTAGAATCTTCTAAGTCTTTAGATATAACGCCTTCCCTTCCTATTTCTTCTCCTAGGATAGTTAGTGATCCAGTCCCTGAGGACATATCACTCTTTGATGTAATGATCTCAGAGTATAATAATATCGCTCATTCTCCTTACTTCTCGTGTTCTTCCCTAACCCAAGATGACGAACATTGCTTAGCTAACAATGAAAAAGATAAAGAATTTATTAAAGAAATGGAAACACTTGAAAAGAAAACACCAGTAATTGAAGAGACTGAAACAGTTGACATCTCAAATGATTCAACTCATAAAAGAGAAGTTAAAATCGGACTAACATTGAATAAACAAGAAAGAACCGATTTAATTAACTTGCTCAAAGAATTTATCGATGTATTTGCTTGGTCATATGAAGATATGCCAGGCATTATTAGAGAAATAGCTCAACACACCATACCATTAATTCCAGGAATGGAACCTGTAAAACAAAAGTTACGTTGAATGAAACCCGACGTAGCACTTAAGATAAAAGAAGAAGTTCAAAAACAAATAACTGCAGGTTTCATCAAGGTATCCAAATACCCCGAATGGGTCGCCAACGTCGTCCCAGTTCCTAAGAAAGACGGAAGGGTAAGAATGTGTGTCGACTATCGAGATCTAAATAAGGCAAGTCCAAAGGACGACTTCCCTTTGCCACACATCGATATTCTGGTAGACAACACAACAAATCACGCGCTTCTCTCATTCATGGACGGATACGCAGGGTACAATCAGATTCTCATGGCGGAAGAAGACATGGAGAAGACAACTTTTATCACACCATGGGGCACTTACTGTTACACGGTAATGCCATTTGGGTTGAAAAACGCAGGTGCTACTTACCAACGTGCAGCAACTGCCTTGCTCAATGACATGATGCACAAAGAAGTCGAGGTATATGTAGACGACATGATTGTAAAATCAAAAGACCGTCCAGGCCATCAAGTAGCCTTAAGGAAATTTTTCGAAAGGCTAAGAAAATACAATATGAGGTTAAATCCCTCAAAATGTGCTTTTGGAGTCACATCAGGCAAGCTCTTGGGATACGTCATAAGCTCTAGTGGAATAGAGATAGATCCAACCAAGATCAAAGCAATCATGTCAATGCCACCGCCCAAAACCGAGAAACAGATTCGGGGATTCATTGGCCGGTTGCAATACATAAGTAGGTTCATATCAAAGCTAACAACGATATGCGAACCAATTTTCTAAAAGCTCAAGAAGAATGTACCAGTAATATGGGATGACGAGTGTAAAAAAGCCTTTGACCGGATCAAAGCCTATCTCGCAAATCCTCCCGTATTAGCGCCAGCACTTCCCGGAATACCTCTTAGGTTATATTTGTCGGTTACCAAAGAGACAATGGGAGCCATGCTAGCACAAGAGGTAGAAAACAAAGAGAATGCAATCTATTACTTAAGTAAGAAGATGCTCGAATACGAAACACGCTATACACCACTCGAGAAATTGTGCCTCGCTTTAGTGTGGGCCACGACTAAGTTGAGACATTACATGTTGGTGCATACCGTTTTCGTGGTATCTCGATTGGATCCACTCAAATACTTGTTCGAGAAATCAACGCTCAATGGACGTATTTCAAGATGGATAGTCAACTTAGCCCAGTTTGATGTGCGGTTTATGCCACAAAAAGCTATTAAGGGATCCGTGGTGTCAGATTTTCTGGCAGATTTTCCAATAGAAGACTCGACACCAATACATGACAATGAATTTCCAGATGAAGATTTGATGGTCACCGAAGATGATACTTGGACCTTGTATTTTGACGGAGCCTCAAATCAAAAGGGATGTGGTGTCGGAGTGCTACTAGTATCACCTAAAGAAGAACACGTCCCAATCTCAATAAAGCTTGATTTCGACGTTACCAACAATGCTGCTAAATATGAAGCATGTGTGGTAGGCCTTGAAACAGCCCTGGCATTGGGAGTAAAAAAGTTAAGGATATTTGGAGATTCCTCTCTAATTATCAATCAAATATCTAAAAGGTTGAAAGTATGGAGCGAAAGCCTAGCCCCTTACCAAACTTATCTGGAAACTCTTACCGATCAGTTAGAGAAGGTATAATACACATATCTACCTAGAGAAGAAAATCAATTTGTTGATGCCTTGGCAAGATTAGCCTCAATGGTTAGGATTCCCACGGATATCGAGCAAATGCCTCTAACTATCGAAAAAAGGCACAAACCAGCATATATACAGGCTATAGAAGACGACGACCCAGTCTAGAACGAAGATGAAGAACAAGGAGAAGAACCATGGTACATAGACATTCTCAACTATGTCACCAATGGAGAATACCCTCCTCATGCTGACAAAAGAGCTAAGCGATCCTTGAGACTTTTGGCTTCTCAATATGTACTCATAGACAACGAGCTACATAAAAGGGTACCTAAAGGTCGAGCCCTCCTATGTGTAAGGAAGGTGGATGCACAAAGAATAATGAGATTGGTCCACGAAGGAATCTGTGGTGTGGAACTCATATAAATGGCAAAATGTTAGTCCAGAAAATAATGCGAGAAGGGTATTATTGGACTACCATGAATAGGGATTGCCATCAATATGTAAAAAGATGTCCCAAGTGTCAAATTTATGCCAACTTACAGCACGTTCCTCCATCTTTGCTCTACACCTACACATCATCATGGCCATTCTCTACATGGGGAATTGACATAATTGGCAAGATCGCTCCTGCAGGGGCAGGAGGCCATGAATTTATTCTAGTAGCAATTGATTACTTTATAAAGTGGGTTGAAGCACAATCATATGCTAAACTCACCGCAAAACATGTAGCACTCTTTATCGAGAGAAATATCATTTGTCGATATGGAGTCCCACATGAAATGATAAGTGACAATGGAACTCACTTTCAAGCCGAATGTGAAGAATTGCTACATAAATATGGTATCCAACATTATCATTCGTCCCCTTATAGACCTCAAGAAAACGGAGCAGTCGAGGCAGCTAATAAGAATTTAAAGACTATCATCGAGAAAATGACAGAAAATTATAAGGATTGGCCTGACAAGCTTCACTTTACATTGTGGGGTTATTGCACGTCAATTCGTACGTCAACAGGAAATACACCATTTTCTTTGGTATATGGAATGGATGACGTACAACCTATCGAACTAGAAATACCATCTCTACGTATTGCTCTAGAAAGTAAACTCGATGAAGTCGAATGGACCAGGGCACGATATGAAGAATTGATCCTACTCGATGAAAAACGACTAGAAGCTCTACATCACACTCAGTGCTATCAAACTCGTATGGCTAGACATTTTAATAAGAAGGTCAAGACAAGATATATCAAAGTAGGAGATTTGGTATTAAAAGCGCTAAGAAAAAATGTTTTAGATCCAAGGGGAAAGTTTAGACCTAATTGGTCTGGCCCCTACATTGTCAAAACAATCCTGTCAGGTGGTGCAGCAAAATTAACCGATATGGATGGCAATGAATTCTCAAACATGACCAATCTTGACCAACTTAAAAAATACTACCCATAATTACTTGAGTAGGACACTCAAGAGAGCTACGTTCGGCCTGATTCCTTAGGAAAGGATACGTAGGCAACCCATTACGGGTGCGGCCACTTTATTTTTCGACATCTCCGCGTTCTAGAATCAACAAAAAGTCAACAAAAGTCGGAAAAGCAACTGGCGTCACAGAACAAAGCCTGGCGCCAGCATAAAGCCATTAGCGCCAGACGACGGTATTGGCGCCTGGCGCCAGACCTCAATAGCTGGCGCCAATTCTCAATTATTGACGCCAATTCAGTAATAAAATCTGGGCGAATTTTGGTGTTTTTCGGAAAATTTTCGACGTCCGTACTCGAAGAATTTCTGGAAAATCAATTTTTTTTCGGTTTTTCATTGCTTTAATAAAATAAATTTAAAGTAACAATTTAATTGAAGGCTGAAATTTCATTAATGAAATAAAATTACATTGTTAATGGAATTTAAATAAGGCTGAAATTAATTAACTTTAAATTAAGAATCTAATAAATCTAAAGCTAAGCAATGTTCTAGTCTTTCTTCTCCTTCTTTTCTCTTTTCCAATTCTTTTCCGCCTCCTCCTCTTCATCCATTACTTTAGCCAGTAGGCATCCTTTAGAGGACCTACATTCAATCTTAGAATAGATTGTTTCTCCTTCAGCTAGCACCCCATGCTTCTTTTCCACCCAAGCTTTCTTGTCAATAATTTTCCTCTTCCCCTTGTCTTTAGTAGTATTCTTCTTCTTAGGCATTATAAGTGTCTTGAACTCAATTCTTACACCTAAGCGTTCCTTGGCCGGTGTCACCCTGTCACCTAGACGATTCTTCACATCGGTTCTACCCTGATCAATTGAAGACTTCTTCAACAACCACTTCTTTACATCATTAGGTAAAGAAGGGGGAACCTTTTGGGTAATCACTTCCCATAAGGGTCTAGCGCTCCAGTAAGTGTCAAATTTATCTACTTCTTGAGATATGGGATACTCATAGGGAGGACGAAGATCCCCGGAAGGAATATTTTGAAGCAAGCCATATTGTCTCTTTACTCTGCAGGGATAATAATATGTCATGCGAGACAAGCTTGGAAGACGGCAGAAAGGTTGCTTGTTAACACCAACCATCCTTTTTATTTTCCACCATGGGATGACCCACTTGATAGTGAAATCACGTGATTCAAAGACTTTCTTCCACCCATGGCGCCCAATTTTAGGGATGCGCTTCTTTCTTCTCACAAAGCAAGTGGGCGTATAACTTTCAATGTCGTCCGGAGGGCTAATTAATCCTAGACTTTCCATTAGCCACATCTGAAAAAAAAAATATTCCAATGCAAATAAATTAATATTACAATACAAAAATATATATATTTTTTTATTTCTGTCAATTAAAAATATTATTTTTCTACCTGTAATAAAATTGGAGAACCGCGAAGAGGTGCTTTTGGGTCCCTTTTCAATTCATCTAGACTAATCATAGTCTCTCCAACTATTAAAGGCATTGGATTTCTCCCTGATTCAATTTGTTCTAGCACAGTGGTTATAATTGATTGACCCTCATTAATTTTACCACTACTGAGACAATATTGGTTAAACATGCAGAATAAGAACACCCTTCTTCTATATATGTGAAAAGCTTCAGAAAGCGGTTTGTCAAAATAATAGCGTGCGAATTCTTTTAAGTTCACCACGTTGCCATTCACTATCCTTGATAAATCCCTTTCCTTCAAGTTAAAGAAGCGCTCAAAATCCTTATAGTAATATGCATCTACTCTAGGGATTACTACCAAGTCTATTGCAGGGAAGCCTACAATAGCACCAAATTCCTCTGGCAAAAGGCTAATTTCATCATACCCTATTCTAAAACAATGTGTGTCAATGTTCCAATATTCTAAAGCGGTATGTATGAAGTCTATGTCTAGATCTACCCCTTTAATGCCATATATTCCCCCCAAGTGAAATAAATCCAATTCTTTTCTTTCTCTAGCATTGAGAGATCGACACCATTCATGAGAATATTGGGTGAAGGTTTTAGTGGCTAAAGGCATGATTATTATTTTTTCTAAAGAGAATAATAATTTTTTCGCTGGAATTATGTGAATAACCGGCTGAGCAGGGGGCTATTTATGCACAAATTGCGAGGAATTTCAACCTGACTGGAATACGTAGTCAGCGTCAACTGGCGTCACACACCCGAAATTGGCGTCACCCATCTGCTATTGGCGCCACACGCTAGAAATAGCGCCTGGCGCCACGCGCCACAGGCTGACGCCAGCTGGTGCCAAGTCAGCAGGACAGCCGCGCGTACTCAGTTTGCGTTCTGATTTTAATTTAGAGTCGGTTAATGACTTTGTGGCCCCGTTTTAATTTCTTCTAAATATTTTTCTATCCTTTTATTAATTAATTAAATATATCAAATATTTTTAATTAATTTTTATTTTCTCTCGATTTTATATTAAAAAAAATCAGCCTTTCTCTCCGTTTTATTTTTTCTTTTTATTTTTCTTTTCGGGGGAGAGAGTCGGATAATACCCTCCATCAATAATGAAAATGACGGAATTTTTGCGCAAAATTGTTATCACATCTGCACACACTAACATACACTAACATAATAATAGATAATACAGAACAAAGTGTCTAAATAACAAGTCAAAGGCAAAGTTCTATAAAAATTCAAAATAAAATACATATACAGAAATAAACTACGGCGCCGGAGGACGTAGGCCCATCATGCCATAGAACTGCGCCGTCTGAGGAGTCGCCTCTCCACCAGCTCCGGCCTCAGCACCAGCTCCAGTCTCCGTAAGAGGAGGGAAACTCAAAACAGGACCGCTCCAACCAAGGTCAACCTGAGGCTGAGACCGCGGAGGCTGCTGCGATGACGAGCCAACCTCGTACATCCCACCACCTCTGAAAGCCGAGGTAGCCTCTCCTAACGGTGCAGCAGGAGCATCCTCAGAAGAAGACCCTGAGCCCTCAGCAACGTCGGCTCGAGCAGCCTCGGAACGGCCACCTCTACCTCCTGACGAAGTACGACGACGTCTCGAGCTAGACCTCGCTGGCTCTCTTCGCCCCTCAGGCCTCGTACGGGTGTGAGAAGCAATCGGCTGACCTGCAAAAAGAATTAAATCAGAAACAAGGTGAAAACTAAAACATAGTACAGAAACAATAAGTAAAGAAAAGTTACCTCTCGGACAGCGTCGTCTCGACGACAGGTAGCCGCGTTCCTCATCCGGACGAGTTGGCTTCGGAAGGCATCAATGCATCGTGCCATAGCCGAAACCACCTCGCGTGAGAACTATCAAGGAAGGTTAAGTCAGTAAAAATGCACGATAACTGAATACAAGATTCTGAATTAGAGCTAGACTTACTCTAGTCTGGTGACGAGGAATCGACCGCTCCACGAAGCGCTCGCCCTCAGGAGCCGGAGAAATCATCTCCTCGATCGGCCCGTACATCCCCTGGTAGTGGATGGACATACGGGGTGGCACAAACTCAGTGGTACCATCCTGATGAAACAAAAAGAAATCAGTAAGGTATTATTTGGGGGCTACTCAGCAAAAAACAAAAAGTTAAGAATCTTACCCTCACATCCTCGACCGGCACGGGGGCTGGAGCTAACAAAGGAAGCAGCTCCTCAGCATAACTCCGCCCAAGGATCACATGGGACCGCAAAAGAGAACCAGGCTCCTCAGCCATGCTCGACAACTCTCTCTCGTCGAACATGTGGCGTGGTGGAGGAGCAGGAACGACAAAGGCATCGGAAGAGTGCTGTCTAGCAACTCTCTATCCTAAGTACGCAACCGCTCCGTAGGTCCCCAGAAAGTAACGGCGCTCAGCAGAGTACTGTGCAGCTAATCCAGGGACTGTCCAACCGCCCCATGGACGGTATACTACCTCAGGCCCCTATAAAAATACCAATCGTGTAAGAACATGTCTAAAACGTCGCAGAAGAGCAAGATAAGCACCAAAAATCGTACCGAGATGATCCGACTCCGGACACGTGCAGTAGACAGGTCCACATGGTGGCCGCCCCAAGAGGCGCTCACCGGATACCCCCTCGGCGATGGTCTCGTCGGCGCAATAGAAGGAAAGTATTCATAAAACCAGATCTACAAAAAAGTTAAAGCATGAGTAAATGCTAACTAAACATATAGGGCTAAACTTTATAGGGAATAATGTTTACCTCTACAACTTTCCAAAAAGCAGACAAAGCAACATTCGTCCTAAAAGACCGGTGGCGACACGAGTCCCTCAGTGCGCGAACGAAGTCAGTATAGGCCAAACTGGCCCAGTCATAAGTCCCGATCCGCCGGAGATCGCGAACAGCAGGGAGGTAGTAAAGCAACGCCCTACTACCCCTGTCAGGGAAGAATGTCCCTGACAACAACATCAGCACAAAAATGCGCACCCGCGGCTCTCGGGTGGTCGCATCGTCATTAAGAGCCGCTGCCAGTGTCGAGCGGCGGATCCCTCTAGCACTGAACTGAGTCGTCTCGACCTCAGCTCGGGCCCGAACAGCAATTGGCCCCAGTAGTTCCTCGACCTCTGGAGAAAAGACGTCGATACTGCCGTCAAATGGCAGCGGCACAGAAAAGAACTCCAGTCCTGTGATGAGACTGAAGTCTGTAGGAGTGACCATCATCTCACCCCATGGAAAATGAAAGGTGTTGGTGGTGTCCCAAAAGAACTCCACCAGAGCGTGTACTACGTGGTGACCCCCGCTTGAGGAAACCATAGCCTCGGAGGTCTCGTCTCCCATAGGAGTCTCGTCTCTCGATCTCTGGCAATATGCATCCTATACAAATCGCCTAGACCATCGCAGCCAGAGCCGTGATGTCGTGTCCTCCCAGGCTCGGTTCCCCGTCTCACCCTCTCATAAATGTGGTGGACAGGGGAAAAGAACAAGGTCTGCTCATTCCACTCTGGGAACTGACCAAGCAAAGTGGACGGTGTGGTGTCGTCCTCCACGGGCTCATGCTCCCGTCTAATGTTTCGGGACCGTGAACCTGAGCCTCGTTGTCTAGCCATGCTACATTGTGCAGAATCGTCATAAATTAAGGTTCTATAATATCTAAAGGTTTGCCTAGCCGCATGATACTATGTTCGCAAAAACAGAGTACATAGTACTAAAACAGAGCACAAATTCGGATTGAGCATGACAGCATTTTTTCAAGCAATCAAACAATTTCTTGCAACACCATAGTGATTATTGTGACAAATTGAACAAGAATTGCTAGCAAAAACAACAAGAACGGGTCACATTGTTCTTCACGACCTTAGGAGGTCCAACAATGGCGGATTGCTCATTTCTTCGCCAAATTGAGTCAAATGAGTCTCAAATTACTCCCAAGGCAATATACAAACATAAACAAGCAATTTCATGGCATAAAACTTGATAAACAAAGCAAATTAAGCATTATAAGTTTCGAATTTTCATGAAATTCGTGAATGAACATGCCAATAATTCATAAAAACCGGTGTGAGTTGGAGGAAAACTTACATAGATCGGGAATATGGATGAAAAGAGCTTTGATTTGCAACAAATTTGAGCGAATTCGGTCGAGAAACGAATGAGAAACGATCAATAGAAGTTTCGACTTCTTTTGAGCAGCGTTCGTAATAAACCAGAGCACAAAATGAACGGAAAACGGGAATTTAAAGTGATTCCCGTGCTGGCGCCAGTCCCTAGGCATTGGCGTCACATTCCGTGCTTGGCGCCAGACGCCAATTTCAGCGCATGGCGCTAATGCCATAAGTCTGGCGCTGATTGATTTTTAGCGACGCCAAAGCAGCCAGCCACCTTCTGGGGTTGTGCTAGTCTTCTGCAATATATTTTGGGTTCCTTGGTACGCCAGTTAGCCCCTCTAAGAAATTTGACATGATTAGGTAATCGGCTTGATTACGTAAAGTGATCGACCTGATAAAAAGATCGTCTCACTTAGCTTAAAGCGCCTAAGCATTGGCTCATTAACAAAAAACACCGACATACAGGTTCAAGAACAAAGGGCACTTACATACAGGTTCAAGAGCAAAGAGCGCCGACGTACAGGCATAGCAAAAAGCAAAGTTCAGGCGAACTTTTAAGGATCGACAGGCATGGATCTTCGGTATTTTCCTTTGGGAGATTATCGCATCAAATGAGGATGACTTCAAGAGAAGATGTCTTCGACATCATTCCCTAGCTTACGGAAAGTTGTCACAAATAACTGAAGGTAATTTCGGGCGAAATTGTCTTCGATCATAGTTCCTGAGGCATGGAAGATGATCATAATGCGGATGAGAATTATTTCAAGAGAAATAATTTTTGATGATGTTCCCTTGGACGTGGAATATTATCATTGCGGAGAAGGTAGTTTCAGGCGAAGCAATCTTCTAATTTGGAAGAAGTTACAAGGCGTAGCGGTTTTCAAGCAGGATGACATTCTCTAGCTTGCAGGAGGTCGTCAAAACAGCAACAGCAGCAATAGCTTACTTTCAGAGACGTGTGCTCGACGGTGCAAGATACGCGTTTCTTAACTCTTTTATCTGTTTAACTAATGCTAGTTTTGCAGGTATCGGCTTTACAAGATTGATTTAGGATCGCATAACGTTCTAAATCATTCTCCGTCCCTATCGATACTTTGACTTTTGTTTTCGAAACTTGCGTTTCTCCAAACTCAGTCAAAGTGGGGGCTTCTGTAGACACCCATTTGTGTCTCCCCAAAACCAAACCCAGTGATGAATACCTTTCACGTCAAATCATAATCGAATGAAACGAAAGTGTGGAAAGGTCTAGTGTTGCGGAAAGTTTTATTTCTTTTCTTTTCTTTTATCTTCTCTCTGTTTTTGAAAACTTTATTTTAAGAAAACAGCCAATCCAGTTTGGTTGGTCCATGATATGGGTCCAATAGTGGTGTAGTTGGATGGGGCTTGCAAAGATCTTTCCAACGATATATTATAAGCCCAATTCCAATGAACATTGAGGAATTTATGGCCGATTTACTGAACTAGGCCCGGTTTGAGCTTTAAGTACGGCCCAATGATCTAGGGGAGGGCCTAATATGATTTATCATTCCTAATGTAATTAGGAATGGTTTTAGTCTTCTAGAAAATTCTAGAAGGTTTTATCATTCTTAATTCAATTAGGATTCTTCAAAGTTTTAATTAGATCAAATAGCATTTTTGACTGAAATTATATTATTTTATCTTCCAGTACAATAAAATTATCAGATTTTCGAAAACGCGTTAAAATTCGGTTTGGCGTCCAATCCCAGGCCTTGGCGCCTGGAACCAGGATTGGCACCAGACGCCAGCCATTGGCGCCTGGCGCTAGCCACTGGTCCTGGCGCCAATGAGCCAGGGCTGGCGCCAAGGTGGTTCTTTGGTCTTCAGACTCTGTTTTGATAAATTATCTTTTTGTTATTGCTTGATCACCTTTTATTGCAGGTCAAAGGAAATTGGTATTTGCAATCACGCTTAATAAGATATTTAATAATCTTGTTAGGTTAATTGTGATTATAATTCAAGTGATCGCCAATAATAGTTTATTTGTGCATTAATGTTCAACCAACATAGATTAAACAGGTTTAGGGTTAAATCTATTGATTGTATGTTAGTTAGAAAGCGCACATGAATACGAGCAGAATAAAGTAGAGGCCTATTATTAGGGCAGGTTCAATCTCTTTTAGGTTGGATTTGTACCATCATTCCCGAACCCTTATTTGGTTCATGACCTTATGGAGTTGACGATCTCTTAGATCGTTAGTGGGTGTAACCTTCACCTCGTGAACGGTTTACAAGTTCCTTAAAAACTTGTTGGCGACTCTTTTGCTCTATCTTCTTCCCTTTTGGACGCCACCGTACTTTAGTGTAAGATCACAGTGGGGTTCAAGCTAGTGGGATTTTTAAGGCTTGAAACTATTCCCTACACTCGGGTATGCCTAAAGTCGTACTAGGTCAATTCCGATCAAAAAAAAACTTTATTGACTCAAATTAATTAATTAATTAATTTGGCAAAGTTCTTTAAGTCATTAATTTTAGTCTCAACACAAATCAACAAACGGTTAAGAGAAACATAGAATATATATGCACAACAAATAATGCACAATTAGTCAAGTAGACACAATATGATGCAATGAGTTCGCAACCTAACCAAGGCTCTAGTTCTCTAAAGTTCAGGATATGGTTTAGTCAAATAGGGTCCATGGTTAATTGTCCGGATGCACCGCGCAGAAGCCTAACCGTGAAGGGTTTGCGCGTGTGGGTGGGACACCGCGAGTTTTTAGAAAAAACTCACTTCCATGGTTTGGTGAATTCAACATCTCGGATGTACCCTTTGTTTCCAGGAGCGTTCAAACGGGTAGATAGAGCATGAATTCCCAGAAGGTTATGTCCATATGTAGAACACATATGGGTTTCAGAAAAGCGAGAAAAAAAAATTCAATCAGGAAGTAGGATCGAGCAAACAATACGAAAACCCGGTCGAAATTAGATTGCATATTTCTGGCTCGGTATTGGGGGAAATTGGCGCCAACAAACAGAGATTGGCGCCAGATTTTAATTGTAGCGCCTGGCGCCAATGCTGGCGTCTGGCGCTACGGCTAAAAGTCTGGCGCCAAGCTCTGGCCCCTGACGATACTTCCCACATGCCTCAGCAGCTTTCTGTGCTCGATAAAATCTTCCAGTTTCGCGCGGTGTTATTTCAGTCCTGGTTGTGAAAGACATTTCTCAAATTTCCTACGTGTAAAATCCTATGTTTTTGACTCATTACGGATGGTCTTTCCAATGAGAACCTTTTTATGAATATGACAATAATGTTAATCAAAATTACGCACATGAAATACTTAGAACTTTTCGAGTCTCATCCACTCATTCTAAATCATTGCCGAAACAAATTCAAGAATTAAAATAGAAATCCTCCCTAGTGGAGTCGCCAAAAAACTATAGGGAATAATTTCAAACCTTAAAAATCCCAATAGCTTGAACCCCACTGTGATCATACACTAAAGTACGGTGGCGTCCAAAAGGGAAGAAGATAGAGCAAAAGAGTCGCCAACAAGTTTTTAAGGAACTTGTAAACCGTTCACGAGGTGAAGGTTACACCCCTTAACGATCCAAGAGATCGTCAACTCCATAAGGTCATGAACCAAATAAGGGTTCGGGGATGATGGTACAAATCCAACCTAAAAGACATTGAACCTGCCCTAATAATAGGCCTCTACTTTATTCTGCTCGTATTCATGTGCGCTTTTTGACTAACATGCAATCAATAGGATTAATCCTAAACCTGTTTAATCTATGATGGTTGAATTTAATGCACAAACAAATCTATTATTGGCAATCACTTAAATTATAATCACATTTAACCTAACAAGATTATTAATTATCTTATTAAGCGTGATTACAAGTACCAATTCCCTTTAAACATGCATGAAAGGTGTGATCAAGCAATAAAGAATAAATAATGTATCAAGCAACATAATCAATAATAATTATCATGAATAAAATTACAATCATAAATAAAATAATCATCATCAAAATAATAATAATCATAATCATAATCATAATCATATTCATGTTAATATTAAAGCATAATAAAAATAGCAAGATCCTAGGCATGATACTAACAAGATTAATAACAAACCCTAGCATGTCACTAAGCAATAAAAATCAAATCTTTAACCCTAACATGATACTAACATGAATAAATATTAGGAAGAGAATAGGAAGCATCGTAACAATCATATTTAATATATTGATATTATAACTTTTTCCCTAAACATGATACTAGGAATATCATAATAACAATATAAACATGATTTCTACATCATAATATCAATTAATCAATAAAGTACTTACTTTGATGTCTCGTACCTCTTTCTAATAACAAAATACACACGTTAGTAACTTCAAGGAAAAATAATAATCAAAACAATTAAATTAAATAATTGAAATAGAGATTTAGGACCAAACCCTCAGAAATTAAAACCTTTCACGTCTAGGGCAAAGGCAACTTCGAATATGGCTAGGTGTTTCTAGATCTTGTGAATGCGGAATTTTGTATTTGAGAAAAGGCTAGTTTAGAAAAAGAGAGAGAGAGAATAATCAAGAAAATCTTGATTAGAGTTGGTGAATTGAAATAAGAATTGATGAAATCTGGTTATCGAAAACAAAGTTTTAATACGTTATTTATAGAGAAAATCAGCCAAAAAGATAAAATTAACAAAACAGAGTCTGGTGCACGCAAAACGAGGTTGGCGCCAAGCATTGGCCATTGGCGCCAGGCGCCAATGGCTAGCACCAGACGCCAATGGCTGGCGCCAGGCCTGGTTCCAGGCGCCAATGCCTGGAGTCAGGCGCCAAGCCCGTTTTTAACGCGTTTTTGTTTTTATCATATCTTTTGATCCGAAAGTCCAAATTAGGCATATAATATGTCGTTGGAAAGCTCTTAAAGTATACTTTCCAACCCAATTAAAATAAGATTAAACTATTTTGTAGATAAAAATATATGGCCAAAATAGTGGAAGGGTGTCAGTTTTGGATAAAGTTTCATGTCTCATTCATATCTTTTTCGTTATAACTCGGATTTAATTTTATAATATATCATTAGAAAGATAATTTAAAGATCTATCCAACAATATAAAATTTGGATAAATATTATGAGGCACGAAAATAAAATATGAATATATTCCACTTCGTACAAAACAAGGATTCTTAAAAGGAGTAATTTTATTCAATTTCAAACTCTTTAAAACATAATTATCAATCCTAACTCCATTAGGATTTAAAAGAACCTTCTAGAGTATTTTAAAAGACTATAATCAATCCTAATAGCTTTAGGAATGATAATTAATAATAAGCCCTCCACTAGATCATTGGGCCGCATATTAGGCTCAAACCAGGCCCAGTTTGGTAAATTGGCCATAACTTCCTCAATATTCATCGGAATTGGGCTTATAATATATCGTTGGAAAGGTCTTTAAAAGCCCCATCCAACTACACTACTATTGGACCCATATAATGGACCAACCAAACTGGATTGGCTATTTTCTTTAAATAAAGTTTTCCAAAACAAGGAGAAGAGAAAAGAAATAAAACTTTCCGCAACACTAGACCTTTCCACACTTTCGTTTCATTCGATTATGATTCGACGTGAAAGGTACTCATCACCGAGTTTGGTTTTGGGGAGACACAAATGGGTGTCTACAGGTCCTAAGAAAACACACGCCCGATCGGGCGGCCGATCGGGCGAAGGGCCGCCCGATCGGGCCCGCCTTTTTACAACGCCCACTGCTGGCATGCCGCGCCCGATCGAGCCTACGCTCACCCGATCGGGCGCGCTTCTTCCTCAATTTATTAATCAACATAGATATAACAGGCTCTCGCAATTTACTAGACCTAAGTTCCTATTAAAATTAGCCTTTAGTATTAAATCAACATCTGCTCGATTCATCAATTCAATAATGCTAAGCATTCACAATCAAATTACATCTGCTCGATTCATAATCTAATTGCAAAGAATTAAAACAATTCAATAGGAAATTATCATGCAATATCAATAATCAATAACAACAAACTATCCCTTCATATTAATTATGGATCCCCATAAACCCTAGAATGGAACTACTCACTAATCATCATAACTAAGCCAATCAAGTAAATAATTAAAAGCATAATCAAGAAAACAATTAAAATAGCTGAAATTAAAAAGGGAAGAAATTGTACCAAAAATAAAACTGGAATTAAAGGAAGTATTAAGAACAAAAGTTTTGAGAGAATTTAAGAGAGAGAAAAATACTAAGTAGAGAGAGAAAGTCTAAGAAAGAAGGTAACTAAGAATTCCGTACAAATCGTATTTAAACCTTTTCTAAAAACAAGAATTAAAACTAAACTTAATCAGGTCCTAAGAAAACACGCGCCCGATCGGGCCCGCCTTTTTACAATGCCCATTGTTGGCATGCCGCACCCGATATAGCCTACGCTCACCGGATCGGGCACGCTTCTTCCTCAAGGGTGCCTTAGCGCGCATCCGCTCGATCGGGCGCATGCTTGCCCGATCGGGCCCGGTCTTCTTCTTCGAGGCTTGGATTTCGATTGGGCTCAATTCCTCGGCCCAATCTAAGTTTCCTCATCAGGTCTTGATTAATCGATCCAATAACCCCGGTATCACATACCGAGCCCTTAATTACCGGCTCTCACCAATCCTGGGCTTCAAGAGTGGTCGTATCCTTCTAGCTTCCGTAGTCGATCCATAAAGCCCGGGAAAATTCTCCAAGAGTGCAATTTCCTGTAAAATACAACTAAAACTACGAAAACACTAGAACACACAAATTAGTAATAAAAGTGGCCCGAAAGAGCCAAAAACACTACTAATAACGACCAAGGGACGGGGATAAAACACTATATAAAATGGACATATCAAACTCCCCCAAGCCAAACCTTTGCTTGTCCCTAAGCAAAGAGCTCATCAATGAACATATAAAACATACTTCACCCCAATAATCAAATCAAAAACCAACGATTCAAGGCAAATCTAATGAACACGCTTCAACATCAATCAATCTTATCCATCTAATCACCCTTTCCTCCCCAACAATTGTCAAGTAGAGCAAACCACAAGAGCATATAGAATTCAAGACTGGTGCTCACACACTCAACTCTCATTTATGTGGCGAGTAAAGAATGTACTCGATCGCTCTCCCACCAACCTCTTTAATGTGAACAATGCCCTCCCAACTCACACTCTCGTGTGTATAAAAACATTGAACGCTCATCCTACTAGTCGACTCGAAATATGCCAAGTCATAACTTGCATTGATAAACAACACTTTCACATTTACATAACTTCTATGCACAAGGTCGGAAGGTCTTTTAAGCTTGTAATGTAAGGCTAGGGTAAAGGTAGGATAAATTTGGGATTATGTGAGAGAAAAGCTATGCATTAAGGGAGCCAAAACCTAACAAACCCATGATCAAAATAATGATGATCATACACATCTCCAACATAACCAACTCCAACAAAAACCACCAAATATACTCCAAACAATATAAACAATCCCAACACTTACAATTTCACTCATAAAAATATGATAATATGGAACAAGAGTGAATAACAAACTTTGAACTCGTAACTTGAAATATTTACTTTGAAACTCAACTTTTTTCTTTCTTTTCTTTTTGATTAACCTTCACTTAGAACATTCGAACATCAAACACTTTTTCTCTTTTTTTTCTCAAATTTCTCACTTTTTTTTTGAACTTCTTTTTTCCATCACACTTTTATTTTTCTCAAAAATATACAACTTTTAAACTCATCAAAACAAAAATATGATCAAGAACAAATTACTTCTCAAAACCCACCCATATTGTGCAAATAATGTGCACACTACAAACTCCCTCACCTCACTCACTAATAGCTCCCCCAAGCCAAGCTTGGGACTAGTAACCAATGGGGAAATTAAGGCTTGTAATGTGGCTATAAATAATAAAAAGTCAAGGCAACAACATGGGTAGCAAGAAGGGGACAAATGTATCTAAATAAATCTGAAGGCTACCTAAAAGAACAAATGCCTTCGTCCTCCACATGTGCATAATAGTGAGTCATGAAACACTACTCATAGTTGCAAATCAATACTCAAATTCATTGACATACCAGGAATTATGGAATTATCACACATTTCCTAACCAAATCAACTAGTCAAGCACTATATTCACAAGTAGTTGGACAAAATTGACGCATGTTTAGGAATCCAAGCAATCAAACTTCAAATCATGACCAACAAATCCACAATGTTCATCATCAAAAACCGAGAATCAAAACAATTTTTCTCAAGTATGGGGCACAGGGAAGCATGATTTACAATTCATTGGAACGTATTTTTGAATTTTTTTATTTTTCAAATTTTTTGTATTTTTCATATATAAGAAAGCAATAAAAACTATACTAGGAAAGCAAATAAAAACTATACTAGAAAGCATATAAAGAGAGAAAAGGAAGATAATTACCAAGTGAAAGAACACCCCCCAAGCCAAATCAAGCAATGCCCTCATTGACTTGGGAGAGTAGCCTACTCCTCATCCCCATCCATCCTCGAATAGCCCCCGCTGTGGCTAGAACCGGCTCCTCCATGGCTAGAGCCACCACCTCCATACCCCGAACCACCTGCAAAGTAGTAAGGGTCCACATTCCCACCCATACCCCCAAAAGGAGCATCACCCCCAAATCCATGGACCGAAGAGTAGTCCACATAAGTTCCATACGCACCGGGGTGAGAATACCCTCCTTGGGGTATTGGAACCAATCGGGAGTAAGTGAATCGGGAGGAATAGCCCCCCGACGGGCGTAATCATCATACATGGGATAAAGGTCCCTCCCTAGGTTCCTCTCTATGTGACCAACCCGCCCATCTAAGGTGCTTAACCTAGAGTCTAGGTGTTGCATCATACCCTCAGCTCTCCCTTGCCCCGTCTCGATGCGGTCTAATTGGCTCATAAAAGCCGAAAAGTCATATGGGGCATTGGGGTCGACGTTGTAATCGACCGAGGAAGTGGGCATGCCATAGGTGAAGGGTAGAGGTGGTTGGTAGTGTGGTGAGTGGTGAATGGTGAATGGGGGAATGGTGGGGTTGTGGTGAGGGGTGAGGTGGTTGAACCTCACTGTAGGGAATAATTTTAAGCCTGTAAAATCCCACTAGCTTGAACCCCACTGTGATCATACACTAAAGTACGGTGGCGTCCAAAAGGGAAGAAGATAGAGCAAAAGAGTCGCTTACAAGTTTTTAAGGAACTTGTAAACCGTTCACGAGGTGAAGGTTACACCCCTTAACGATCCAAGAGATCGTCAACTCCATAAGGTCTAGAACCAAATAAGGGTTCGGGGATGAAGGTACAAATCCAACCTAAAAGAGATTGAACCTGCCCTAATAATAGGCCTCTACTTTATTCTGATCGTATTCATGTGCGATTTTTAATTAACACGCAATCAATAAATTTAACCCTAAACCTGTTTAATCTATGTTGGTTGAATATTAATGCACAAAGAGACTATTATCGGCGATCACTTGAAATTATAATCACATTAACCCTAACAAGATTATTAATTATCTTATTAAGCGTGATTGCAAGTACCAAAATTCCCTTTAAGCATGCATAAAGGTGATCAAGCAATAACAAATATAATATCAAGCAACAATAATAATCATAAATAATAAATAATCATGAACCATTATTATAACAAATTATAATGACCATGAACAATAACGAATATCATAATCATAGCAATCATAGTTAATAATAATCATAATAATCATAATTTTAATAATATTCATGTTAAAGCATAAAAGCAAGATCCTAGGCATGATACTAACAAGATTAATAGCAAACCCTAGCACGTCACTAAGCAATAAAAATCAAATCTTTAACCCTAACATGATACTAACAATCATAAATATTAGGAAGAGAATAAAAGACATCATAGCAATCATATTTAATATCAAAATTACCCTAGACATGATACCAGGAATATCATAATAACAATATAAACATGATTTCTACATCATAATATCAATTAAAATTAAAAAAATTACTTACTTTGATGCTTCGTACCTCTTTCTAATAACAAAATACACACGTTAGTAACTTCAAGGAAAATAATAATCAAAACAATTAAATTAAATAATTGAAATAGAGAATTGGGACCAAACCCTCAGAAATTAAAAACCTTTCACGCCTAGGGCGAAGGCAACTTCGAATATGGCTAGGTGTATCTAGATCTAATGAATGCGGAATTTTGTATGAAAACAAAGTAAGAAAGAATTGAATGAAAGAATGCTAAAGAATTAATGATTGTTGATGAAAGCTTGCGAATGAATAGAATTGGTCCATGAAAATGGAGTTTTTGATACGATATTTATAGAAAAAATCAGCCAAAAAAGATAATTTAACAAAACAGAGTCTGACGCACGCAAAACAAGGTTGGCGCCAACCCTGGCTAGCTGGCGCCATGCACCAGTGGCTAACGCCAGGCGCCAATGGCTAGCGCCTGGCGCCAAGCCTGGTTCCAGGCGCCAAGGCCTGGGGTTGGACGCCAGTCTTGATTCTAACGCGTTTTCAAAAATCCGATAAGTTTACTGTACTGGAGGATAAAATAATATAATTCCTTCGAAAATGCTATTTGATTTTGATTAAAACTCTGAAAAGTCAACAAAGTCAACTTATCAATGCTAATTGAATTAGGAATGAAAAGAACCTTCTAGAAGAATCTAGAAGACTAAAACCATTCCTAATTGCATTAGGAATGATAAATCATATTAGGCCCTCCCCTAGATTATTGGGCCGCACATAAAGCTCAAACCGGGCCCAGTTTAGTAAATTGGCCATAACTTCCTCAATATTCATCGGAATTGGGCTTATAGCATATTGTTGGAAAGGTCTTTGCAAGCCCCATCCAACTACACTATTATTGGACCCATATCATGGACCAACCAAACTGGATTGGCTGTTTTCTTAAAAATAAAGTTTTCAAAAACAGAGAGAAGATAAAAGAAAAGAAAAGAAATAAAACTTTCCGCAACACTAGACCTTTCCACACTTTCGTTTCATTCGATTATGATTCGACGTGAAAGGTACTCATCACTGGGTTTGGTTTTGGGGAGACACAAATGGGTGTCTACAGAAGCCCCCACTTTGACTGAGTTTGGAGAAACGCAAGTTTCGAAAACAAAAGCCAAAGTATTGATAGGGACGGAGAATGATTTAGAACGTTCTGCGATCCTAAATCAATCTTATAACGCCGATACCTGCAAAACTAGCATTAGTTAAACAGATAAAAGAGTTAAGAAACGCGTATCTTGCACCGTCGAGCACACGTCTCTGAAAGTAACCGATTTGCTGCTGCTTTACTGTATCCTCGCTATTTTGATGACATCCTACAAGCTAGAGAATGCCATCCCGCTTGAAAACTGCTACGCCTGTAACTGCTTCCAAATTAGAAGATTGCTTCGCCTGAAACGATCCTCCTCCGCTATGATGATATTCCGCGTCCAAGAGAACATTATTGAAGATTATTTCTCTTGAAACAATCCTCATCCGCATTGATAATATTCCACATCCTAGGGAATATTATCGAAGATTGCTTCTCTTGAAACAATCCTTAGTTGTTTGTGACAACTCTCCGCAAGCTAGGGAATGATGTCTTGCTGCTTTGATGTTCACTCGTCTCTTGAACAAAGAGCTTCTTTTTCCGCTGTGATAGTCTTCGAAAAGATCACTGCTTTTGCTATGCCAGTACATCGGCGCTTTGCTGCTTGTGAACCAATATGTCGGTACTTTTGTTGTGATGACAATCCTCTTTTCTTTGGGAATAGTTGCCAACACAACTCTTGTATGATGTATGACAATACGATTTATAGAAAGTTGTCAATGCCATGTAACAATCCATCCTTGGAAATGTTGTCACGATGAAGCGCCAATCCGTACCTCGGAAAATTTGCCAAAATCCAATTTTTGGAAAAGTTTCCAATGCTTCGTAACAATCTTTCATAAGAACTTGCTAGATCGACAATCCACATCTTGGAAATAACTCTTGAAAGCAATCCACCTTGGAAATTTGCCAACGCTATGCGACAATCCTTTTGGGAAAATATTGCCACTATTGACAATCCGCGTCTTGGAACATTTGCAAAAAAGAGTAGACCGACAATCCACTTCGGGAAAATTTGCCACTTATTGAAATGAATGACAATCCACGTTGAGGAACTTTGCCGAAATTTATGATGAATAGAGACCTACAACAATCCTTTGGGAAATTTTTCCATAGGGAACTGGGTATATGACAATCCGATCTCGGAAAACTTGCCAACGAGTCGATGAATGTATGACAATCCGAACTTGGAAAAACTTGCCAATAAAAGAAGGAGCACAACAATCCACGCTTGGAAACTTTGCCAGAGATGACAATCCAATCTTGGAAAAATTGTTGTTGAAGAAGATGCACGACAATCCATTCTTGGAAATATTGTCAGTTGGGGATGACAATCCAATTTTTGGAAAACTTTGTCGTTTAATAAGAATGCGCGACAATCCATACTTGGAAATATTGTCGTTTAAGTGCTTGCTTTTGAACCGATTGTAATGAGCCAGTGTTTTAGGCGCTTGAGCTAAGTGAGACGATTTTTTGTCAGGTCAATCACTTACTACGATTGTAATCAAGCCGACTACTAATCATGTCAAAATTGCTTATAGGGGCTAACTGGCGTACCAAGGAACCCGAAATTGCTGCATGAGGTCGAAATCACCTTTCTGGGAGGCTTCGAGCTCTGTCGTTGCTAAGATATCTCTGGCGCCAAGAATTGGAGTAGGGTCTTCCCTATTCTGTTGCACCTGTATTTATTTTTTACTATCAAACTTTGCCAATTTCTTTAATTATCTTAGGGTTGACTTGAGGCTTAAAATTATCTTAGGGTTGACCTAAGATTTAATGTTGCTTGACTCATCGACTTGACACGACTCAAGGTATAAACTTGACTCGATATGTTTGACTGATTCGAGGTTGACTCGACTCGAAGTGTAATGACACATGTGTTAGACTCAAATCAAAGTGATATGGCACGACATGACTCAATGTGTACATGACTCGTGTGTGCATTGTAATGTGATCGAGCGACTCAAAAAATGCAAAAAAGCAAAAAATTTCCGTCAATTTTGTGGAGGGTACCGACTTTCTCCCAAAAAGAAAGACGTGAAAAAGAAAATCAAAAGTTTGAAGATGCATGTTGAATGAGCTTAGTCAAATGTCATTTGATACTATCTCTCAAGGTGCAAGGATTAATCCATCTTAGGCTATCTCAATGGTTGACTCAATGATGAAAGTATTTGGGTAACTTAGTCCCGGAGGCTAAGCACTTCATACTTCGTGATGCAATGACGATTATGATTGATGAGTGATGTTTATATGACAAGGCATGCTTCAGCGTTGTATTAAGATTTCATGACAAAGGGTTCCTAAGGGAAGTATATTTGGTCATGTATGTGTGATGTGTGTGATAGTGACACTAAAGTTAGGCCACAAGAGCTAAGTGTGTGGAAAGATGTTATTTGTTAAAAGAGTCAAATGGTGGTGACTCTTAGGCTAGGTAAGCTATGATGTAGGGATCAAGCCCCCAAGTCTAGCTCTACATGAATAGGAATGAGCATTGGAGATCCCTTGATATGATCATGGTGCAAGTGTGTGAATGTGAATATGAATGCATGTTTATTACGGCCGCACCTCGATGTGAGGTTGCCTACGTATCCGTTAGGAATCAGGCCAAACGTAGCTCTAGCCGAACCTCGCACAAGTGTGTATACCTCAAAAAGGTCTTTTTAAGGGTTGTAACGTGGTTAGGCTAAAGGCTATAGAAGGAGGGGATGAAGGCTCAAGACCCTAGATAAGCCCCTAAGGTGTGTAACCTTGCTTTTGAATCTTTGTATTTTTATGCTTGAGTTTCTACTCTTTTTTATCTCTCTTTGCTTTTGCCTTAGCATCTATTTTATTTTTATAAGTGTGGGCAATCCCGATCATGCGATCTATCACTCACTTGGCATTCATGTTTCTCAGGAAGGGTACCGAGCACTCGATAAGAGACGCAATCTGAGACGTGTTCTTATCGAAGATATTTTCATATCAAAGACATTGGAACACTTGCCCTTTTGTACACTTTTATTTATTTTTTGCTTGCTTATTTTTGCTATTTAGTATTTTGAATTCACTCAAGCCTTTTTTAGAATTGCATAAGTTACACACCATCCCATCCCAAGATTAGGTAGATGTGGGTTGAAAAAATGAAAGGTCTATCGTTAGATGAGGCTCAAAGTGGTTTATGAAGAAAGGATGTATAATCGAAAGGTGAAATGAGATATGATGTGGCTACAAGGGGTGCCTCAAATCATTGGTATACCTTGTGCTTAATTCGACATGGATTTTTTTTTTTAATGCAATGTGATGATCATATATAAGGAAATAAATGCTCATTTTATTAAAAAAGAAAAAGGAAAAAATCCTATAAAATTAAGGTGCCTATGCTAGACTTATTGGGGAAAGAAGAAAAAAAAATGAAAAAGAAATAGAAAAAGAGGTCATGAAATCTTGTCATTGAAGCTCGCCTCTTGTCTTGTGTTGTTTGCTCCGACATCATCCAGTCTTCTCGCTAGCTAGAGGCAATGGGATCTTATTTGCCTCTATGAGATCTTGAATGAGGTTTTGAAACCTGTAGCATTCATCAGTAGTATGACCGCGCCCTCGATGGTACTTGCAATAGGAGTTTGGATTCCATCTTGAAGATCGATTTTCTGGTGTTGGATCCTTGGTAGGGCCAATAGGTTTGATTAATCCTCGATCATAGAGACGATCGAAAGCAGCATTGTAGGTCATTCCAATGGGTGTGAACTCTCGCCTGGGTTTCCTTTTAGATCCTTGATTATCTATGGCTAAGACACTATTATGGTCAACTAACATTATTACTAGAGTGGGCGTTTTCGGAAGAAGAAGGATTGTCGTTCTTCTTTCCTTTCCAGCCACCGTGGTTACTATTGTTAGTAGCTTTTTGCTTTGCGAGGTCGTCTTCGATTTCAATTCCGATGTCATAAACGGCCTTAAAAGTATTCAAGTTGTGTTGATATTTAAGTGCTTTGAATACTTTTCCTGGAGATTCTTAATAAACATCCTCACAGACTCCTTTTCGGTGGGGACCTCAATCATCTTGGCGGAAGTTTCCCTCCATTTATTAAAGAAAGAAGTAAAGCCTTCATTCTCTTTTTGTCTTAGCATCTCAAGTTGTCTATGGTCGGTTCAAACTTGGATATTTCACTTGTACCTATCAACAAAAGCGTTTACTATCGATTCCCAGGTAGAGGTTTTCTCCTTGTCAACGGAGAAGAACCATTGTTGGCAAACGGTTTCAAGAGATAGTGGGAACAGAGAGGGGAAAACCTTCTTATCGATACCCTTAATGCTCATTATAGTTTCAAAAGATCTTAGATGAAAGTAAGGGTTATATGTTTCCTTGAATTTAGGGATGTCAGTGGCGTTGAACTTATGCGGAAGAAGTTACTTGTCCAGCGAGACCTCTTGTGCACTCATGCCCTGAAATTTATAGTCACTAGATATCTTCCTCAAACTTTATTGCATGAGGTTCATTTGTTGTTGCTTCACTGGATCATTGACCTTGAGTGCGAAAAGTTTCAGTGTCTCAGTCACAGTAGCCAGTTGGTTCTTAAGATCATTAATTTCTTCTTGAGTTGCCATTATCTTTTTGTAGACACCCATTTGTGTCTCCCCAAAATCGAACCCAGTGATGAGTGCCTTTCACGTCAAATCATAATCGAATGAAACGAAGGTGTGGAAAGGTCTAGTGTTGCGGAAAGTTTTATTTCTTTTCTTTTCTCTTCTCTTCTCTCTGTTTTTGAAAACTTTATTTTAAGAAAACAGCCAATCCAGTTTGGTTGGTCCATGATATGGGTCCAATAGTGGTTTAGATTGATGGGGCTTGTAAAGACCTTTCCAACGATATATTATAAGCCCAATTCCGATGAATATTGAGGAATTTATGGCCAACTTACTAAACTGGGCCTGGTTTGAGTTTTAAGTACGGCCCAATGATCTAGGGGAGGGCCTAATATGATTTATCATTCCTAATGTAATTAGGAATGGTTTTGGTCTTCTAGAACATTCTAGAAGGTTCTTATCATTCTTAATTCAATTAGGATTCTTCAGAGTTTTAATCAAGATCAAATAGCATTTTCGACTAAAATTATATTATTTTATCTTCCATTACGGGAATTTTATCAGAATTTCAAAAACGCGTTAAAAGCCGGTTTGGCGTCCAACCCCAGGCCTAGGCGCCTGGAACCAAGATTAGCGCCAGACGCCAGCCATTGGCGCCTGGCGCTAGCCACTGGTCCTGGCGCCAATGAGCCAGGGCTGGCGCCAAGGTGTTTTTTTGGTCTTCAGACTCTGTTTTGATAAATTATCTGTTTTGGATGTTTTTCTCTATAAATATCGTATCAAAACTCTGTTTTCATGGACGAATTCACCAACTATCTTCATCATCTACAATCAATCCTCATCAACTCTCTTCATTCATCAAGGCTTTTAATTAATTCTCTTTATTCTTAAGTTTTTTATTCATCAATTTTCAATAACATTAATTCTTTAGTATTCTTTTCTATACTTTGCTTTTTCATACAAAATTCCGCATTCACAAGATCTTGATACACCTAGCCATATTCGAAGTTGCCTTCGCCCTAGACGTGAAAGGTTTTAATTTCTGAGGGTTTGGTCCCAAATCTCTATTTCAATTATTTAATTTAATTGTTTTGATTATTATTTTCCTTGAAGTTACTAACGTGTGTATTTTGTAATTAGAAAGAGGTACGAGGCATCCAAGTAAGTACTTTAATGGTTTAATTGATTTCATGATGTAGATATCATGTTTAGATTGTTATTTCGATTCCTAGTATCATGTCTAGGGTGTTTTTAATATTAAGCATGATCAAGTATGATGCTTCCTATGTTCTTCCTAACATTTATGATTATGATTATGATTGATTGTTGATTATTTATTATGTTTCTTGATATGCATATTATTTTATATTGTTATTGCTTGATCACCTTTATTGTATGTTAAAGGGAATTGGTATTTGCAATCACGCTTAATAAGATATTAATAATCATGTTTAGGGTTAATTGTGATTATAATTCAAGTGATCGCCAATAATAGTTTATTTGTGCATTAAATTCAACCAACATAGATTAAACAGGTTTAGGGTTAATCCTATTGATTGCATGTTAATCAGAAAGCGCACATGAATACGAGCAGAATAAAGTAGAGGCCTATTATTAGGGCAGGTTCAATCTCTTTTAGGTTGGATTTGTACCTTCATCCCCGAACCCTTATTTGGTTCATGACCTTATGGAGTTGACGATCTCTTGGATCGTTAAGGGGTGTTACCTTCACCTCGTGAACGGTTTACAAGTTCCTTAAAAACTTGTTGGCGACTCTTTTGCTCTATCTTCTTCCCTTTTGGACGCCGCCGTACTTTAGTGTATGATCACAGTGGGGTTCAAGCTAGTGGGATTTTAACGGCTTGAAATTATTCCCTACAGTTTTTGGCGACTCCACTGGGGAGGATTTCTATTTTAATTCCTGAATTTGTTTCGGCAATGATTTAGAATGAGTGGATGAGACTCGAAAAGTTCTAAGTATTTCATGTGCATAATTTTGATTAACATTATTGTCATATGCATAAAAAGGTTCTCATTGGAAATACCATCCGTAATGAGTCAAAAACATAGGATTTTACACGTAGGAAATTTGAGAAATGTCTTTCACAACTAGGACTGAAATAACACCGCGCGAAACTGGATGATTTTATCGAGCACAGAAAGCTGCTGAGGCATGTGGGAAGTAGCGTCAGGGGCCAGAGCTTGGCGCCAAACTTTTAACCGTAGCGCCAGACGCCAGTATTGGCGCCGGGCGCTACAGTCAAAAGCTGGCGCAAGTCTCTGCTTGCTGGCGCCAATTTCCCCCAATATCGAGCCAGAAATATGCGTTCTAATTTCGACCGGTTTTTCGTATTGTTTGCTCGATCCTACTTCCTGATTGAATTTTTTCTCATTTTTCTGAAACCCATATGTGTTCTACATATGGACATAACCCTCTGGGAATTCATGCTCTATCTACCTGATTGAACGCTCCTGGCAACAAAGGGTACATCTGAGAGGTTGAATTCACCAAACCATGGAAGTGAGTTTTTTCTAAAAACTCGCAGTGTTCTATCCACATGCGTTAACCCTTCACGGTTAGGCTTCTACGCGGTGCATCTGAACAATTAACCATGGACCCTGTTTGACTAAACCATATCCCGAACTTTAGAGAACTAGAGCCATGGTTAGGTTGCGAACTCATTGCATCATGTTGTGCCTACTCGACTAATTGTGCATTATTTGTTGTGCATATATATTCTATGCTCCTCCTAACCGTTTGTTGATTTGTGTTGAGATTATAATTAATGACTTAAAGAAATTTGCCTAATTAATTAATTAATTAATTCGAGTCAATAAAGTTTTTCTTCTTTTAATCGGAATTGACCTAGTACGACTTTAGGCATACCCAAGTTGACTAATAATATCGAAAACAGTCCCAGACCGAGGCACCAATATTGGTGCCAAAATCTGGGCTGTAGCGCCACTGTATGGTGTGTAGCGCCAGACATTTACTAAAAAGTCTGGCGCCAACCACCATATTGTGACGCCAGTCCTGTCGCTTGGCCGACAGTTCGGATTATTTGTCGAGTCATCACCTAATGTCTAATTATTCAGTTTCCTATTTAATTCGGTTAATACTGCTTAATTGAATCAATATTCGAGTTTAGGCACTAAGTCTCATGGTCTTACACAAGAGTCCAAGCATGTCACTTACACTCAATACACACACTAATACACATGTCTTGACCATGATTAAGGGAGTCTTGTGTGCGCGCGTTATTTTTCGTCATTTTTTTTAGGGGGGTAAGTCGGATATTAATCCTCCAATAAATAATAGTACTTAAGTTCCCTAAACACATGTACATTATTCTCCCTAAAAATATGCATACTTTTTTTAAAACAAAAGCCATAAAGTCAAACTAATTCGAGTCAAGTAATTAAAACGCAAACTGGCTTAATTTACAGCGTGTGGTCAAGAAAGGAAGGACGATTAATCAAAGATAACCTCTTCGTACAAGTCCAACTTTTTGACAACCCTATAGCTCACAAGAGGAAAGCAAGAGTTATAATGGCAACTCAAGAAGAAGTTAATGATCTCAAGAACCAACTGGCTACTGTAACCGAGACACTAAAGCTTCTCGCACTTAAGATCGAGGATCCCACGAAGCAACAACAAATGGACCTCATGCAAGAAAGCCTAAGCAAGTTGTCCAGCGACTACAAGTTTCAAGAACTCACATCCCAAGGGGTCTCGGTGGATAAGGATCTTCTTCCGCAGAAGTTCAGTGCCAACGACATCCCAAAGTTTAGGGCAATCGACAACCCCTACTTCCATCCAAGGGCATTTGAGACAATAATGAGTATCAAGGGTATCGATAATAAAATTTTCCTTTCTTTGTTTTCGCTATCTCTCGAGACCGTTTGCCAACAATGGTTCTTTTCTCTTGAAAAAGAAAAGACCTCTACCTGGGAATCCATAGCAAACGCTTTCGTTGATAGGTACAAGTGGCAACGTTCAAGTCGAAACTGACCATAGAGAACTTGAAATTCTCAAGCAGAAGGAGAATGAAGGCTTCACATCTTTCTTTAACAAGTGGAGAGAAACCTCAGCTAAAATGATTGAGGTACCAAGTGAAAAAGAGTCCGTGAGATTGTTTATTAAAAATCTCCAAGAAAAATATTCAAAACATCTTAAATATCAAAATAACCTTCATACCTTTAAGGTTGTTTATGATATTTGGATTAATATTGAAGATGACTTAGCTAAATCTAAAGCTGCCAACAATAACTCCAACAGTGGCTAGAAAGGAAAGAAGAGCGACAATCCTTCTTCTTCCAAAACCGCCCACTCAAATAATGTTAGCACCTTTAATCTAGGAGAAGTCCTTGCCATGAACAACCAAGGACAAAAGAAACCGTTTAGGAGAAACTTCACTCCTATTGGCATGAGTTATGACACCGCGTTTGATCGGCTAAATGCAAAAGGTCTTATAACTCCCATTGGACCATTTGGAGATCCACCAGTAGAGAAGAGATCGCCTAATTGGAACCCCAATGCACATTGCAAGTATCATCAAGGTAGGGGCCATTCAACTGAAAGCTGTTGGAAGCTTAAGGAAGCTATCCAAGACCTGATTGACAGTAACAAGCTGTCGTTGCCTCCTGCCAGTAAGAAACCGAGTATTGACAATGCACCTCTAGCTCACACATTGGTTATCTCCAATGAAGAAAGCGAAGTTGACCCCTCATCTCTCATTAAGCCTGTCAAAGGAACCAACGTCGAAGAGGAAGAAGAAGAGATCTTTTTCGATGTCGAAGATAATCCTCCAGAACTAGCAAATGAGGTAGAAATACGAATACTCACGCTATATCTGAGAGAGACATCACAATTGTTACATGAAACTCTCAAAATTTTGAATGAACTTCGCAAGGAATATGATTAAGAACCTAAGAGAGAATTCACACCAGTAAAAACGACTTATGAGGCAAAACACTTTCCCTTACAAGTCACCGAAAGACCCAAGAAGAGCAATAAAGTTTATACTCCAATTGGGATCCCGTATGCACAAATGTTTAAAATGCTCTCCGAGAGTGGCAAGGTCAAACCTCTCGAACCGAGACCATTTGAATCATTAAAAAGAACAGATAGATATTACTGTCAATACCATCAGTCAAGAGGACACACCATAGAAAACTGCTTCAAATTCAAGGATTTGGTGCAGAAAATGATTGATAGAAAGGAATTAGTCCAAGTTCAACAAGAAGAGGATATAAATGTTAATGGAGTATGGGACAGTGATGAAGAAGATGTCTATCTAAAAGACATATTAGAACCTTCACCTTCCATATCATACACCACGGACGACATTTGGGCTAAAGAAGATTCATCAATAGACATCCTCACAAGATCCGGGAGAATACAACCTCCTGTTTCAACACAACCCATGCCTACTGTACAACAAATTCCCATACCTATCATCGAAGACAATGACATTGTTAAACAATTCAAGAAGACAAAAGTTGAGATGAATGTATGGAAGCTTCTAGCAACATCTCGAGAACATAGGTTGGCTGTGATGAATGCCTTGGATAAAATCGGGATAGATTCTGACACCACTCCTGACGGACTAGCTAACTTCCTTACGAGTGATCTCCCTATTCCAATTAATCTAATCACCTTCTCTGATAAAGATTTACCCCCGGAAGGTGACAAACACTACAAAGCGTTAAACCTAACGGTAGTCTGCAAAAGAATGAATGTTCCTATGACTCTTGTAGACAATGGATCGGCTATTAAGGTCTGTCCACTTAGGACTGCGAGGATGCTCGGCATAAAGGATGAGGATTTAACTCCGTCCACACAAGGAATAAGAGCTTACGATAATACTCGACGTCAAGCTCTTGGCAAAATAACCCTAAATGTGACGGCAGGAGCAATAGAACATGCTACTACTTTTCAAGTGGTAGACATCAAAGCCTCATTCAATCTGTTGTTAGGACGCCCTTGGCTCCATGACCTAAAGGCCGTCCCTTCATCTCTCCACCAACAAGTGAAAGCTATAATTGGAGGAATCCCCATCACCATTGATGCTTCGCCAATGAGGATCAAGTCAATAGAGAATCCAATCATCAACGTGGAGCACGACGAAGATGATGAAGACCTATGGGGCTTTAACGAAGAAGTCTCCTTAATCCAAGAGGATGAAAGGACATCTCTTTGCCACGACCCCCATTCCAACATGATTATCAACACTATGCTAAAGAAACAAGGACACTTCCCTGGGATGACCTTAGGAAAGAAGAAGGGGATAGCAAAATCTATAGAGTCACCTGGCCTCCCTAAACTAGATACTTTCGGACTTGGTTTCGAACCGACTCGGAAAGATCTCAAGCGAGCCCAGGATAAATTAAAAGCACGTAGGGACGCTCGCATTCAAAAGAAAGCAATTCCAATGGATCAGTACCCTCTTTCGCTTAATGGTCAGTTTATAAAAAAAGGAGAGGACTATCCATGCTATGAATTTCCCGAACCATTTGTTGTAAATGGCATACGACAACCAGGATTCGAGATTTTCTTGGATTGCTATTTCACTGATGAAATCCCAACTCCCGTCCATAAGGAGGAAGCACCCCCATGCTTTGACTTAAACGTCATGGGATTAGAATTTGGGCGAGAAAAGAATGAGTTAGTTTATGAGGAAGATAACTCTTCACTCATTCAAACGGTCCTACAAAGAGAAAACGTCGACCCCTCAAAGCTAATTAGTCCAGCTGAAGGATCACTTCAAGGGTGGCGCAAGACTATGAAGGTGATTACTCCGAATGGGAGGAAGATATCAGTCACGACAGGACAAGGGCCAATGTTTGAAGAATCGTCAGGGTCAGAGTCAGAGCCTGAGTCAGAGTCTTTCCCTTTAGAATCTTCTAAGGCTTTAGCTATAACGCCTTCCCTTTCTATTTCTTCTCCTAGGATAGTTAGTGATCCAGTCCCTGAGGACATATCACTCTTTGATGTAATGATCTCAGAGTATAATAATATCGCTCATTCTCCTTACTTCTCGTGTTCTTCCCTAACCCAAGATGACGAACATTGCTTAGCTAACGATGGAAAAGATAAAGAATTTATTAAAGCAATGGAAACACTTGAAAAGAAAACACCAGTAATTGAAGAGACTGAAACAGTTGACATCTCAAATGATTCAACTCATAAAAGAGAAGTTAAAATCGGACTAACATTGAATAAACAAGAAAGAACCGATTTAATTAACTTGCTTAAAGAATTTATCGATGTATTTGCTTGGTCATATGAAGATATGCCAGGCATTAACTGAGAAATAGCTCAACACACTATACCATTAATTCCAGGAATGAAACCTGTAAAACAAAAGTTACGTCGAATGAAACCCGACGTAGCACTTAAAATAAAATAAGAAGTTCAAAAACAAATAACTGCAGGTTTTATCAAGGTATCCAAATACCCCGAATGGGTCGCCAACGTCATCCTAGTTCCAAAGAAAGATGGAAGGGTAAAGATGTGTGTCGACTATCGAGATCTAAATAAGGCAAGTCCAAAGGACGACTTCCCTTTGCCACACATCGATATTCTGGTAGACAACACAGCAAATCACGCGCTCCTCTCATTCATGGACGGATACGCAGGGTACAATCAGATTCTCATGGCGGAAGAAGACATGGAGAAGACAACTTTCATCACACCATGGGGCACTTACTGTTATGCGGTAATGCCATTTGGGTTGAAAAACGCAAGTGCTACTTACCAACGTGCAGCAACTGCCTTGCTCCATGACATGATGCACAAAGAAGTCGAGGTATATGTAGACGACATGATTGTAAAATCAAAAGACCGTCCAGGCCATCAAGTAGCCTTAAGAAAATTTTTCGAAAGGTTAAGAACATACAATATGAGGTTGAATCCATCAAAATGTGCTTTTGGAGTCAACTCAGGTAAGCTCTTAGGGTACGTCAACTCAAGCCAACCAAGATTACAGCAATCATGTTAATGCCACCGCCCAAGACCGAGAAACAAATTTGAGGATTCATTGGCCGGTTGCAATACATAAGTAGGTTCATATCAAAACTAACAACGATATGCGAACCAATTTTCAAAAAGCTCAAGAAGAATGTACCAGTAATATGGGATGACGAGTGTCAAAAAGCCTTTGACCGGATCAAAGCTTATCTCGCAAATCCTCCCGTATTAGCGCCAGCACTTCCCGGAATACCTCTTAGGTTATACTTGACGGTTACCAAAGAGACAATGGGAGCCATGCTAGCACAAGAGGTAGAAAACAAAGAGAATGCAATCTATTACTTAAGTAAGAAGATGCTCGAATACGAAACACACTATACACCACTCGAGAAATTGTGCCTCGCTTTAGTGTGGGCCACGACTAAGTTGAGACATTACATGTTGGTGCATACCGTTTTCGTAGTATCTCGATTAGATCCACTCAAATACTTGTTCGAGAAATCAACGCTCAATGGACGTATTTCAAGATGGATAGTCAACTTAGCCCAGTTCGATGTGCGGTTTATGCCACAAAAAGCTATTAAAGGATCCGTGGTGTCAGATTTTCTGGCAGATTTTCTAATAGAAGACTAGACACCAATACAAGACAGTGAATTTCCAGATGAAGATTTGATGGTCACCGAAGATGATACTTGGACCTTGTATTTTGACGGAGCCTCAAACCAAAAGGGATGTGGTGTCGGAGTGCTACTAGTATCACCTAAAGAAGAACACGTCCCAATCTCAATCAAGCTTGATTTTGACGTTACCAACAATGCTTCTGAATATGAAGCATGTGTGGTAGGCCTTGAAACAACCCTGGCATTGGGAGTAAAAAAATTAAGGATATTCGGAGATTCCTCTCTAATCATCAATCAAATATTTAAAAGGTGGAAAGTAAGGAGCGAAAGCCTAGCCCCTTACCAAACTTATTTGGAAACTCTTACCGATCAGTTAGAGAAGGTAGAATACACATACCTACCTAGAGAAGAAAATCAATTTGCTGATGCCTTGGCAAGATTAGCCTCAATGGTTAGGATTCCCACGGATATCGAGCAAATGCCTCTAACTATCGAAAAAAGGGACAAACCAGCATATATACAGGCTATAGAAGACGAAAACCGAGTCCAAGACGAAGATGAAGAACGAGAAGAAGAACCATGGTACACAGACATTCTCAACTATGTCACCAATGGAGAATACCCTCCTCATGTTGACAAAAGAGCTAAGCGAGCCTTAAGACTTTTGCCTTCTCAATATGTACTCATAGAAAACGAGCTACATAAAAGGGTACCTAAAGGTCGAGCCCTCCTATGTGTAGGGAAGGTGGATGCACAAAGAATAATGAGAATGGTCCACGAAGGAATCTGTGGAACTCATATAAATGGCAAAATGTTAGTCTAGAAAGTAATGCGAGAGGGGTATTATTGGACTACCATGAATAGGGACTGCCATCAATATGTTAAAAGATGTCCTAAGTGTCAAATTTATGCCAACTTACAGCACGTTCCTCCATCTTTGCTCTACACCTACACATCACCATGGCCATTCTCTACATGGGGAATTGACATAATTGGCAAGATCGTTCCTCCAGGGACAGGAGGCCATGAATTTATTCTAGTAGCAATTGATTACTTTACGAAGTGGGTTGAAGCACAATCATATGCTAAACTCACCGCAAAACATGTAGCACTCTTTATCGAGAGAAATATCATTTGTCGATATGGAGTCCCACATGAAATGATAAGTGACAATGGAACTCACTTTCAAGCCGAATGTGAAGAATTGCTACATAAATATGGTATCCAGCATCATCATTCGTCCCCTTATAGACCTCAAGCAAACGGAGCAGTCGAGGCAGCTAATAAAAATTTAAAGACTAGAGCACGATATGAAGAATTGATCTTACTCGATGAAAAACGACTAGAAGCCCTACATCACACTCAGCGCTATCAAACTCGTATGGCTAGACATTTTAATAAGAAGGTCAAGACAAGAAATATCAAAGTAGGAGATTTGGTATTAAAAGCGCTAAGAAAAAATGTTTTAGATCCAAGGGGAAAGTTTAGACCTAATTGGTCTGGCCCCTACGTTCGGCCTGATTCCTTAAGAAAGGATACGTAGGCAACCCATTACGGGTGCGACCACTTTATTTTTCGACATCTCCGCGTTCTAGAATTAACAAAAAGACAACAAAAGTCGGAAAAAACAACTGGCGTCACAGAACAGAGCCTGGCGCCAGCAAAAAGCCATTAGCGCCAGACGATGGTATTGGCGCCTGGCGCCAGACCTCAATAGCTGGCGCCAATTCGCAATTATTGACGCCAATTCAGTAATAAAATCTGGGCAAATTTCGGTGTTTTTCGGAAAATTTTCGACTTCCGCACTCGAAGAATTTCTGGAAAATCAATTTTTTCGGTTTTTCATTGCTTTAATAAAATAAATTTAAAGTAACAATTTAATTGAAAGCTGAAATTTCATTAATAAAATAAAATTGCATCGTTAATGGAATTTAAATAAGGCTGAAATTAAGAATCTAATAAATCGAAAGCTAAGCAATGTTCTAATCTTTCTTCTCCTTCTTTGCTCTTTTCCAATTCTTCTCTGCCTCCTCCTCTTCATCCATTACTTTAGCTAGTATGCATCCTTTAGAGGACCTACATTCAATCTTAGAATAGATTGTTTCTCCTTCAGCTAGCACCCCATGCTTCTTTTCCACCCAAGCCTTCTTGTCTATAACCTTCCTTTTCCCCTTGTCTTTAGTAGTATCCTTCTTCTTAGGAATTATAGTTGTCTTGAACTCAATTCTTGCACCTAAGCGTTCCTTGGCCGGTGTCACCCTGTCACCTAGACGATTCTTCACATCAGTTCTACCCTGATCAATTGAAGACTTCTTCAGCAACAACTTCTTTACATCATTAGGCAAAGAAGGGGAAACCTTTTGGGTAACCACTTCCCATAAAGGTCTAGCGCTCCAGTACGTGTCAAATTTATCTACTTCTTGAGATATGGGATACTCATAGGGAGGACGAAGATCCCCGGAAGGAATATTTTGAAGCAAGCCATATTGTCTCTTTACTCTGCAGGGATAATAATATGTCACCCGAGACAAGCTTGGAAGACGGCAGAAAGGTTGCTTGTTAACACCAACCATCCTTTTTATTTTCCACCATGGGATGACCTACTTGATAGCAAAATCACGTGATTCAAAGACTTTCTTCCACCCATGGCGCCCAATTTTAGGGATGCGCTTCTTTCTTCTCACAAAGCAAGTGGGCGTATAATTTTCAATGTCGTCCGGAGGGCGAATTAATCCTAGCCTCTCCATTAACCACATCTGTAAAAAAATTGCAATGCAAATAAATTAATATTACAATACAAAAATATATTTTTTGATTTCTGTAATTAAAAATATTATTTTTCTACCTGTAATAAAATTGGAGAACCGCGAAGAGGTGCTTTTGGGTCCCTTTTCAATTCATCTAGACTAATCATAGTCTCTCCAACTATTAATGGCATTGGATTTCTCCCTGATTCAATTTGTTCTAGCACAGTGGTTATAATTGATTGACCCTCATTAATTTTACCACTACTAAGACAATATTGATTAAGCATGCAGAATAAGAACGCCCTTCTTCTATATATGTGAAAAGATTCAGAAAGCGGTTTATCAAAATAATAGCGTGCGAATTCTTTTAAGTTCACCACGTTGCCATTCACTATCCTTGATAAATCCCTTTCCTTCAAGTTGGAAAAGCGCTCAAAATCCTTATAATAATATGCATCTACTCTAGGGATTACTACCAGGTCTATTGCAGGGAAGCCTAAAATAGCACCAAATTCCTCTGGCAAAGGGCTAATTTCATCATACGCTATTCTAAAACAATGTGTGTTAATGTTCCAATATTCTAAAGCGGTATGTATGAAGTCTATGTCTAGATCTACCCCTTTAATGCCATATATTCCCCCCAAGTGAAATAAATCCAATTCTTTTCTTTCTCTAGCATTGAGAGATCGACACCATTCATGAGAGTATTGGGTGAAGGTTTTAGTGGCTAAAGACATGATTATTATTTTTTCTAAAGAGAAGAATAATTTTTTTCGCTGGAATTATGTGAATAATCGGCTGAGCAGGGGGCTATTTATGCACAAATTGCGAGGAGTTTCAACCTGAATGGAATACGTAGTCAGCGTCAATTGGCGTCACACACCCGAAATTGGCGTCACCCATCTGCTATTGGCGCCACACGCTAGAAATAGCGCCTGACGCCACGCGCCACAGGCTGGCGCCAAGTCAGCAGGACAGCCGCGCGTACTCGGTTTGCGTTCTGATTTTAATTTAGAGTCGGTTAATGACTTTGTGGCCCCGTTTTAATTTCTTCTAAATATCTTTCTATACTTTTCTTAATTAATTATTATTTTCTCTTGATTTTATATTAAAAAAACAGCCTTTCTCTCCGTTTTATTTTTCCTTTTTTATTTTCCTTTTTGGGGGAGAGAGTCGGATAATACCCTCCATCAATAATAAAAATGACAGAATTTTTGCGCAAAATTATCATCACATTTTCACACACTAACATACACTAACATAATAATAGATTTACAGAACAAAGTGTCTGAATAACAAGTCAAAGGCAAAGTTCTATAAAAAGTCAAAATAAAATGCATATACAGAAGTGAACTACGGCGCCGGAGGACGTAGGCCCATCATGCCATAAAACTGCGTCGTCCGAGGAGTCACCTTTCCACCAGCTCCAGCCTCAGCACCAGCTCCAGTCTCCGTAGAAGGAGGGAAACTCAAAACAGGACCGCTCCAGCCAAGGTCAACCTGAGGCTGAGACCGCGGAGGCTGCTGCGATGACGAGCCAACCTTGTACATCCCACCACCTCTGAAAGCCGAGGTAGCCTCTCCCACCGGTGCAGCATGAGCACCCTCAGAAGAAGACCCTGAGCCCTCAGCAATGTCGGCTCGAGCAGCCTCGGAACGGCCACCTCTACCTCCTGACGAAGTGCGACGACGTCTCGAGCTAGACCTCGCCGGTTCTCTTCGCCCCTCAGGCCTCGTACGGGTGTGAGAAGCAATCGGCTGACCCTGCAAAAAGAAATAAATCAGAAACAAGGTGAAAACTAAAGCATAGTGCAGAAACAATAAGTAAAGAAAAGTTACCTCTCGGACAGCGTCGTCTTGACGACATGTAGCCGTGTTCCTTATCCGGACGAGTTGGCTCCGGAAGGCATCTATGCATCGTGCCATAGCCGAAACCACCTCGCGTGAGAACTGTCAAGGAAAGTTAAGTCAGTAAAAATGCATGATAACTGAATACAAATTCTGAATTAGAGCTAGACTTACCCTGGTCTGGTGACGAGGAATCGACCGCTCCACGAAGCGCTCACCCTCAAGAGCCGGAGAAATCATCTCCTCGATCGGCCCGTACATCCCCTGGTAGTGGATGGACATACGGGGTGGCACAAACTCAGTGGGACCATCCCGATGAAACAGAAAGAAATCAGTAAGGTATTACTTGGGGACTACTCAGCGAAAAACAAAAAAGTTAAGGATCTTACCCTCTCATCCTCGGCCGGCACGGGGGCTGGAGCTAACAAAGGAAGTAGCTCCTCAGCATAACTCCGCCCAAGGATCACATAGGACCGCCAAAGAGAACCAGGCTCCTCAGCCATGCTCGACAACTCTCTCTCGTCGAACATGTGACGTGGTGGAGGAGCAGGAACGACTAAGGCATCGGAAGAGTGTTGTCTAGCAACTCTCTCTCCTAAGTACGCAACCGCTCCGTAGGTCCCCAGAAAGTAACGGCGCTCAGCAGAGTACTGTGCAGCTAATCCAGGGACTGTCCAACCACCCCATGGTCGGTATACTACCTCAGGTCCCTATAAAAATACCAAACGGGTAAGAACATGTCTAAAACGTCGCAGAAGAGCAAGATCAACACTAAAAGTCGTACCGAGATGATCCGACTCCGGACACGTGCAGTAGACAGGTCCACATGGTGGCCGCCCCAAGATGGTCTTGCCGTCGCAATGGAAGGAAAGTACTCATAGAACCAGATCTACAAAAAGCTAAAGCATGAGTAAATGTTGCCTAACATATAGGGCTAAACTTTATAGGGATTAATGTTTACCTCTACGACTTTCCAGAAAGCAGACAAAGCAACATTCGTCCTAAAAGACCGGTGGCAACACGAGTCCCTCAGTGCGCGAACGAAGTCAGTATAGGCCAAGCTGGCCCAGTCATAAGTCCCGATCCGCCGGAGATCGCGAACAGCAGGGAGGTAGTAAAGCAACGCCCTACTACCCCTATCAGGGGAGAATGTCCCTAACAACAACATCAACACAAAGATGCGCACCCGCTGCTCTCGGGTGGTCGCATCGTCGAGCGGCGAATCCCTCTAGCACTGAACTGAGTCGTCTCAACCTCAGCTCGGGCCCGAACAGCAATCGGCCCCAGCAGTTCCTCGACCTCTGAAGAAAAGACGTCGATACCACCGTCGAATGGCACCGGCACAGAAGAGAACTCCAGTCCTGTGATGAGACTGAAGTCTGTAGGAGTGACCATCATCTCACCCCATGGAAAATGAAAGGTATTGGTGGTGTCCCAAAAGAACTCCACCAGAGCGCGTACTACGTGGTGACCCCCGCTGGAGGCAACCATAGCCTCGGAGGTCTCAAACAGGGCAACCAGTCCGCAAGACTCCCATAGGAGTCTCGTCTCTCGATCTCTGGCAATGTGCATCCTATACAAATCGCCTAGACCATCGCAGCCAGAGCCGTGATGCCGTGTCCTTCCAGGCTCGGTTCCCCGTCTCACCCTCTCAGAAATGTGGTGGACAGGGGCAAAGAACAAGGTCCGCTCATCCCACTCTGGGAACTGACCAAGCGAAGTGGACGGTGTAGTATCGTCTTCCACGGGCTCATGCTCCCGTCTAGTGTTTCGGGACCGTGAACCTGAGCCTCGTTGTCTAGCCATGCTAAATTATGCAGAATCATCATAAATCAAGGTTCTATAGTATCTAAAGGTTTTCCTAGCCGCATGATACTATGTTCGCAAAAAACAGAGTACGTAGTACTAAAACAGAGCACAAATTCGAATTTAGCATGACAACATTTTTTCAAGCAATCAAACAATTTCTTGCAACACTATAGTGATTTTTGTGACAAATTGAACAAGAATTTCTAGCAAAAAAACATCAAGAACGAGTCACATTGTTTTTCACGACCTTAGGAGGTCCAACAATGGCGGATTGCTCATTTCTTCACCAAATTGAGTCAAACAAGTCTCAAATTACTCCTAAGGCAATATACAAACATAAACAATCAATTTCATGGCATAAAACTTGATAAACAAAGCAAATTGAGCATCATAAGTTTCGAATTCTCATGAAATTCGTGAATGAACATGCCAAGAATTCATAAAAACCGGCGTGAGTTGGAGGAAAACTTACATAGATCGGGAATATGGATGAAAAGAGCTTTGATTTGCAACAAATTTGAGCAAATTCGGTTGAGAAACGATTGAGCAACGATCAATTGAAGTTTCGACTTCTTTCGAGCAGCGTTCGCAACAAACCAGAGCACGAAATGAACTGAAAACGGGAATTTAAAGTGATTCTCGTGCTTGCGCCAGTCCCTAGGCATTGGCGTCACATTCTGTGCTTGGCGCCAGACGCCAATTTCAGCGCATGGCGCTGATCGATTTTCAGCGACGCCAAAGCAGCCAGCCACCTTCTGGGGTTATGCTAGCCTTCTGCAATATACTTTGGGTTCCTTGGTACGCTAGTTAGACCCTCTGAGCAATTTGACATGATTAGGTAATCGGCTTGATTACATGAAGTGATCGACCTGATGAAAAGATCGTCTCACTAAGCTTAAAGCGCCTAAGCATTGGCTCATTAGCAAAAAGCACCGACATACAGGTTCATTAGCAAAAGGCACCGACATACAGGTTCATTAGCAAACGGCACCGACATATAGGTTCAAGAGCAAAGAGCGCCGACGTACAGGCATAGCATAAAGCAAAGTTCAGGCGAACTTTTAAAGATCGACGGGCGTGGATCTTCGGTATTTTCCTTTGGGAGATTATCGCATCAAATGAGGATGACTTCAAGAGAAGATGTCTTCGACATCATTCCCTGGCTTGCGGAAAGTTGTCATAAACAACTGAAGGTAATTTCGGGCGAAATTGTCTTCGATCATAGTTCCTGAGGCATGGAAGATGATCATAATGCGGATGAGAATTATTTCAAGAGAAATAATTTTCGATGATATTCCCTTGGACGTGGAATATTATCATTGCGGAGAAGGTAGTTTCGGGCGAAGCAATCTTCTAATTTGGAAGCAGTTACAAGGCGTAGCGGTTTTCAAGCGGGATGGCATTCTCTAGCTTGTAGGAGGTCATCAAAGCAAGGATACAACAAATCGGTTACTTTCAGAGACATGTGCTCGACGGTGCAAGATACGCGTTTCTTAACTCTTTTATCTGTTTAACTAATGCTAGTTTGCAGGTATCGGCGTTACAAGAGTGATTTAGGATCGCAGAACGTTCTGAATCATTCTCCGTCCCTATCGATACTTTGACTTTCGTTTTTCAAAACTTGCGTTTCTCCAAACTCAGTCAAAGTGGGGGCTTCTATAGACACCCATTTGTGTCTCCCCAAAACCGAACCCATTGATGAGTGCCTTTCACGTCGAATCATAATCGAATGAAACGAAGGTGTGGAAAGGTCTAGTGTTGCGGAAAGTTTTATTTCTTTTCTTTTCTTTTCTCTTCTCTCTGTTTTTGAAAACTTTATTTTAAGAAAAAAGCCAATCCAGTTTGGTTGGTCCATGATATGGGTCTAATAGTGGTGTAGTTGGATGGGGCTTGCAAAGACCTTTCCAACGATATATTATAAGCCCAATTCCGATGAATATTGAGGAATTTATGGCCAACTTACTAAACTGGGCCTGGTTTGAGTTTTAAGTACGGCCCAATGATCTAGGGGAGGGCCTAATATGATTTATCATTCCTAATGTAATTAGGAATGGTTTTGGTCTTCTAGAACATTCTAGAAGGTTCTTATCATTCTTAATTCAATTAGGATTCTCCAGAGTTTTAATCAAGATCAAATAGCATTTTCGACTAAAATTATATTATTTTATCTTCCATTACGGGAATTTTATCAGAATTTCGAAAACGCGTTAAAAGCCGGTTTGGCGTTCAACCACAGGCCTTGGCGCCTGGAACCAAGATTGGCGCCAGACGCCAGCCATTGGCGCCTGGCGCTAGTCACTGGTCTCGGCGCCAATGAGCCAGGGCTGGCGCCAAGGTGTTTTTTTGGTCTTCAGACTCTGTTTTGATAAATTATCTGTTTTGGATGTTTTTCTCTATAAATATCGTATCAAAACTCCGTTTTCATGGACGAATTCACCAACTATCTTCATCATCTACAATCAATCCTCATCAACTCTCTTCATTCATCTAGGCTTTTAATTAATTCTCTTTATTCTTAAGTTTTTTATTCATCAATTTTCAATAACATTAATTCTTTAGCATTCTTTTCTAAACTTTTCTCTTTAATACAAAATTCCGCATTCACAAGATCTAGAAACACCTAGCCATATTCGAAGTTGCCTTCGCCCTAGACGTGAAAGGTTTTAATTTCTGAGGGTTTGGTCCCAAATCTCTATTTCAATTATTTAATTTAATTGTTTTGATTATTATTTTCCTTGAAGTTACTAACGTGTGTATTTTGTAATTAGAAAGAGGTACGAGGCATCCAAGTAAGTACTTTAATGGTTTAATTGATTTCATGATGTAGATATCATGTTTTGATTGTTATTTCGATTCCTAGTATCATGTCTAGGGTGTTTTTAATATTAAGCATGATCAAGTATGATGCTTCCTATGTTCTTCCTAACATTTATGATTATGATTATGATTGATTGTTGATTATTTATTATGTTGCTTGATATGCATATTATTTTATATTGTTATTGCTTAATCACCTTTATTGTATGTTAAAGGGAATTGGTATTTGCAATCACGCTTAATAAGATATTAATAATCTTGTTTAGGGTTAATTGTGATTATAATTCAAGTGATCGCCAATAATAGTTTATTTGTGCATTAAATTCAACCAATATAGATTAAACAGGTTTAGGGTTAATCCTATTGATTGCATGTTAATCAGAAAGCGCACATGAATACGAGCAGAATAAAGTAGAGGCCTATTATTAGGGCAGGTTCAATCTCTTTTAGGTTGGATTTGTACCTTCATCCCTGAACCCTTATTTGGTTCTTGACCTTATGGAGTTGACGATCTCTTGGATCGTTAAGGGGTGTAACCTTCACCTCGTGAACGGTTTACAAGTTCCTTAAAAACTTGTTGGAGACTCTTTTGCTCTATCTTCTTCCCTTTTGGACGCCACCGTACTTTAGTGTATGATCACAGTGGGGTTAAAGCTAGTGGGATTTTAAAGGCTTGAAATTATTCCCTACACTTTTTAGCCTTCCTCTTTTGACGAATCGGTTTATCAAAAAGCGAGACTTGAATAAAGAGGTTGTCCTTGATTAATCGCCCTTCTCTCCTCGACCAAGTACTGTGGAAAAGGAAATTGGGGATATTTATTGATAATTATTTGACTCAAACTTTATTCAACATGCAATGGATGGAAGAAGTGAAGAAAGATGGAATATAATGTGAAAGAAGATTTAGATGGAGGGACATGAAGAATTAGGAATAAAATGTACCCCCCAACTCAAATGACGGAAAAGACCGACTTATGCATGAACCTAAGACATGGTCAAGGTGACATATACTCAAAGTGTGTGCTAAGATCAGTGAGTGTATGTGACATGTTAAGACTCGTGTCATGACCATGTGGCTAGACTATGTGACCAAGACTCGATTAATGACTTGACAAGGTGTTATTGACAGCGAAAATTAACCGAATTAAACAGAGGACTAATTAATTAGACCCTAGGTGATGACTCGACCAATAATCCGAACTGTCGGCCAAGCGACAGGACTGGCGTCACAATGTGGAGGTTGGCGCCAAACAATTTAGCTGTCGTCTGGCGCTACACACCATAGTGTGGCGCTACAGCTCAGACTTTGGCGCCAATAGTGGAGCTTCGGTCTGGGACTGTTTTCGGTATTATTAGTCAACTAGGGTTTGCCTAAAGTCGTACCAGGTCAATTCCGATTGAAAAATTAGACTTTATTAACTCAAATTAAATAATCAATTACTTAATTAATTAATTAGGCAAAGTTTTTTAAGTCATTAATTTATTTATTCTCAACACAAATCAACAAACGGTTAAGAGAAACATAGAATATTTATGCACAACAAATAATGCACAATTAGTCAAGTAGGCACAATATGATGCAATGCGTTCGCAACCTAACCATGGCTCTAGTTCTCTAAAGTTCGGGATATAGTTTAGTCAAAGAGGGTCCATGGTTAATTGTCCGGATCGGATGCACCGCGCAGAAGCCTAACCGTGAAGGGTTGGCGCGAGTGGATGGGACACCGCGAGTTCTAGAAAAAACTCGCTTCCATGGTTTGGCGAATTCAACAATCTCGGATGTACCCTTTGTTGCACGGAGCGTTCAATCGGGTAGATGGAGCATGAATTCCCATAGGGTTATGTCCATATGTAGAACACATATGGGTTTCAGAAAAGTGAGAAAAAATTCAATCAGGAAGTAGGATCAAGCAAACAATGCGAAAAACCGGTCGAAATTAGAACGCATATTTCTGGCTCGGTATTGGGGGAAATTGGCGCCAGCAAACAGAGACTGGCGCCAGATTTTAACTGTAGCGCCTGGCGCCAATGCTGGCGTCTGGCGCTACGGTTAAAAGTCTGGCGCCAAGCTCTGGCCCCTGACGCTACTTCCCACATGCCTCAGCAGCTTTCTGTGCTCGATAAAATCTTCCAGTTTCGCGCGGTGTTATTTCAGTCCTAGTTGTGAAAGATATTTCTCAAATTTCCTACGTGTAAAATCCTATGTTTTTTACTCATTACGGATGGTCTTTCCAATGAGAACCTTTTTATGAATATGACAATAATGTTAATCAAAATTACGCACATGAAATACTTAGAACTTTTTGAGTCTCATCCACTCATTCTAAATCATTGCCGAAACAAATTCATGAATTAAAATAGAAATCCTCCCCAGTGGAGTCGCCAAAAAACTGTAGGAATAATTTCAAGCCTTTAAAATCCCACTAGCTTGAACCCCACTGTGATCATACACTAAAGTACGGTGGCGTCCAAAAGGGAAGAAGATAGAGAAAAACAGTCGCCAACAAGTTTTTAAGAAACTTGTAAACCGTTCATGAGGTGAAGGTTACACCCCTTAACGATCCAAGAGATCGTCAACTCCATAATATCTAGAACCAAATAAGGGTTTGGGGATGAAGGTACAAATCCAACCTAAAAGAGATTGAACCTGCCCTAATAATAGGCCTCTACTTTATTCTGATCGTATTCATGTGCGCTTTTTAATTAACATGCAATCAATAAATTTAACCCTAAACCTGTTTAATCTATGTTGGTTGAATATTAATGCACAAAGAGACTATTATCGGCGATCACTTGAAATTATAATCACATTAACCCTAACAAGATTATTAATTATCTTATTAAGCGTGATTGCAAGTACCAAAATTCCCTTTAAGCATGCATAAAGGTGATCAAGCAATAACAAATATAATATCAAGCAACAATAATAATCATAAATAATAAATAATCATGAACCATTATTATAACAAATTATAATGACCATGAACAATAACGAATATCATAATCATAGCAATCATAGTTAATAATAATCATAATTATAATAATATTCATGTTAAAGCATAAAAGCAAGATCCTAGGCATGATACTAACAAGATTAATAGCAAACCCTAGCACGTCACTAAGAAATAAAAATCAAATCTTTAACCCTAACATGATACTTGTTTCGGGGTCTTCTGATGTCCTGCGGGAGAGTTACAATTCCGAGACTGGAACCGAACGCCTGTACCTGCAAAATAGCGGAGACTCCTGAGAGCTCCGCCTCCAACGGTCAAGTTAGTACCTGATTAAGGAGTAATTAATGTGGAAATTAAAGTAATAAGGTCTCTCTAGGTGAGAGTGTTTAATGTTGGTAATCTGCTTTGTTAGCGAGATCAGCCGGTTATTAGTGTGTTCCGTAACGTTTCTGTTTTGTCCTCTCCTTAATGAGGATTAATTAAGTATTTATAGTCTTGAGAAGCGTGCCACTCTCTAGGTTTAGGGTAAACCTAGGGCTGACCGGGCCTCTAAACAGGATTGGGCCTTGTTGGCCGGTTTTCCCATTTGGCATGGGTGGACACGTGGCGTGTCTCAATTGGTCCGTAGAGGACGTATCTGTGATTGACACGTGGCAGGCTCCTATTGGCCTACGTGAAGGACACGTGGCGGAACCTGGTTGGTCCACTTGTCAGACGGTGATTGGTGGATAAAAATCCCCTAATAATTTGCCCCTCACAGGTGGCACGTGACTGGTCACGTGTCACCTGTGACAGGTGCCGCACGGTGACAGGCGACGGCCTGCTACAGGTGTCACCTTGCAAATGGCCGAGTGATTTTCCCGCCCATATTTTGAATTTGGAAGCGACCCTTCGCCTTCTCACTTTGCCTATATAAGGAAGTGCTGACTTCGGTCATTTTCACATTTGAGAACTTTGCGAGAACATTCGGACCCCTGAACTTGCTCTGACATTTCGGACCTTTTCTGCCTACCGCCTGTTCTGACAAGCCGACTGCACCGGATTTCCAGAACTTCATCAACCGTCACTCGTTCAGGTAACTCAGTTCTCTTACTCTTAACTTTCTTTTTATTTTTTGAAATGGCACCACGGAAGCACACGACACGACCTAAGTTAGTGATCAGCCGGTCACCGGGGACGGCTGAATCTAGGACTAGGAGTGCCGCCTGCCCTTTTCTGGACCCATCTTTGCCCTTTATACAAAGTCCGACTGTATCTGTGTCTATGCAGAACGTGATGGCCAGAACAAAAAAGACTGCTATGATCTCAAACTCGGACGGCTCCTCCCAAAGGGTGCTCATTAGTGAAACATCTGACCAGGCGCCAGATGTAGAAGTGAAACGAGGCGACTGCCAAGCCGACAGTTCTGAGGGAGGGGTCAAGGTGGTCCCTTCCCATTTCACCGTTGATATGTCTAACTTTTCTCCTGCTCCTTCTAAGGGAGAGGAGGTGGGCCCCTCTGGGAGAGGGGAGGAGTCGTCCTCTTCGGACTCGTCAGAGGACGAGTCCGAGTCCAGCTCTTTTGGCCACGCTTCTCCAGGCTCAGAAGAAAGAAACAGCCGCCTACAAGAGGCGAGGCTTTCTCATGCAGTAGAGAAGGGGAGCAATTGGGCGGAGCCGTCCGCCTCTTACAGAGAGGAAAACACCCCCTACTACTGCACGGTACCCCGGGGCCGGATCGCAGCCATGCAAGACAAAGTGGAGAGCTTTATAGCTAACCACAGAATGGGCCCCGAATTTTTATTGTTCGTGCCGGATCCAGAAGACACTGTCGTCTGGCCGGCTGGTACCAGCTATGATGACGGCTGCTTTGGCTGCTATGTGGCGGCCATCAAAGCTGGACTGCGCTTCCCATTACATCCGGCTGTTCAGCGGATTTTAGATGGGTATGATTTGGGGTTATGGTAGTTAGCCCCCAACTCTTGGGTAAACGTACTCGGCTATGTGGCCGGGTGCGAAATGTACAGGGTGGAGCCAAGCTTTCGCCCACATGAACTATCTCAGCCGGACCCCTAAGTCGGGAGGTACCGGCTGGTATCAATTAACAAGCCATAGGGGCTACCTCATGACGAGAGGTAAGGCGAACAAATGGAAGGATTGGCGGAACACCTTCCTTATCATCGAGGGTTCAGACACGGAGCTGAACAAACGCTTTAACAAGTGGAATAGGGATCCGCCTCTTCTCGCAGGCGGCCGCAGCATGCCGCCTGTTCCCCCAAAGGCTAAAAAAGAGATCCTAGACAAAGGACTCTTCAAAGTAGAGACTAGGATGAACTCTACTTCAGGGGTACGAGAGCAAGTACCCCTAAACTGCGTCCCGAGCTTCAAGTGGCTCTATGACGAGTACTTTTTGGCCGCCTGTGGCCTCAGCAGTCGGTGCTCTAGAGGTAGCCGGCCTGACAAATACTCTGTTTTTTCACGCCTTGTTTACTTGGGATCTTTACTAACTTTGCTGTTTATTTTTTGCAGCTGACGCCATGAGTAAAATAACAGCATCCAAGACTGCGGCGGCCATGTTGCGGGCCTCTCTCATGCAACAGTCTTGTACCGACTCCCCCAACAAGGGGGCACCCTTGGTAGGCTTCGAAACTCTTCCTCTTTTAGGAGTTGTCTTATGCATATACTAACTCTTCCTCTTTTCAGTCGGGCACTCCAAGAGCTTCTTCCTCGCAACAGCCGGACCCCAAGGCCCGGAGGACGACTGTTGCAAGCTCTCCTGGGTCTTCCAGGAAAACAGTGGCGGCTGAGAAGCAGCCGGCCACTTCTTCTAAAACTCCGGCGGGGCCGCCTAGAAGTATGGACAATTACTTGTAAAAACTTTTACATTTGCTTCCTTCTTGACTAGGTCTAACTTGCTTTTTTACGCTTGATGCAGCCGGCCCTCAGGGGCCTGACTTGGTAGAGGTAGCCAAGTCCATGATCAAAGTAGTTCCTCCATCTGAGAGGGAGGCGGTAAGGGGTGTCGGCACCCTTGACCTTGATGGGATTGCAGGGGTCCTTGCTGAGTTATACTTTTTGAGTATTTGAATTCCAGGACGCCTGTTATCTTTTTTGTTTGGAAACTGACGCCTATTTTTTTTTTTTTTTTTTTGTACTTAGGCCCTGCTCCGAGTTAACGGCCTTCGCAAGCCGCTTGATCGGAAGAACAAAGAGGTAAAGGCTGCAAAAGCTATGGCCGCCTCTGACTGTGATAAGGCAATGTTTCAAATTGCCCAAAATGAAGTACTGACCATTGATATTCTTTATTATCAGGCGCAGGCTACCGCCGCTGTTCGGGCTCAGTTAGAGGCGGCCCAGAAGAAGAATGACGAGCTGGAGGCGACCATCACAAATCTTAAGGCCGAGCTGAAACCTCTTCGCCACAAAATGTACTCTTACGAAGCCATGGAGAAATCCTTGGCCAGCGTAAAAGAACGCCTGGTGAGCCAAGAGAAGAGTCTTACCCAAGAGCTCTCGGAAAAGGCCGAGCAAGAGAAGAAAGAGCTCGTTCGGGAGATGATGGAAGACTCCGCTCAAATCCAGCGCATGACCTGGGGCCGCCTGTTCCCCAATGCCGACTTTGCCTCTTGGGAAAGAACGTACCGCCAGTGTTCGGAAACATATAATCAAGAGATCCTGGCGGCTGCTGAAGAAGAGGCGTTGGGAGAAGCGGAGGAGGAGGAGGAGTCGGTTGTGGCGCTTGTGCCACTTGGGGGTAAGGCATCAAAAGAGGATGCAGCTGAAGCCGAGTCCAGCAAGAAGAGTGCTGACCAGGCGGCAGCTGCTAATACTGAGCTGCCCCCTTCTTAAGCTTAATGTATTTTTTCCACGGCCTGCGTGCCGTTTGCTTTGTATTTACCCGGCCAGGGGGCCGGGGCTTTGAATATTTTGCTGGTCTTTAATGACCGGCTTATTTTTAATGAATTTTTGTTTTGTTTCAAATTTGTCCAAGTATTCCATATCTAATATCCCATTGTTCACTAGACCGACTGTTGTACATGGCCGAACGTTGCAGACAGGTACGGATAGTTAGTACGCCGCCTATGCCCCTGGACGACTGGTTGTCTGTTTCCAGGATAGACGATCAGTCGGCCATTTATTCAATCGGTATTCGAACTATTTTGTCTGGATCCTTTTTAGGCAGGCGTGCCTGTCTTTTTGTAATTTTAACCAAGTAGGAAAGTGGTCTGACCAAGTAAATAGAGTATTACCTAGTCGCCAAGGAATTGAGTGGTAGAGATAACAAGCGGCGGGTACCGGTTGTTTCCCTTTATTGCCAATGTTGTTGGCTTTTAACTCATAATTTGTTAACCTAGCAAGAGTAGTGGTTGAGAGCCCCTGTTTGTTAAAAACAGGCGGACGACTCATACCTTTTAGGCTCCATACTAAGTTTGAGTGACTATTAAGTTAACATAGGAGTTACTTAGTCTTCGTCACAATCTAGATTGAGTAGTAGAGGTACCAGCCGGCGGTGGCCGGCTGATCCCCTTAATTTGCCAATGTTTGTTGGCTATTAACTCAATAGGTTACCTAGTAGGAATAGGGGTTTGAGTGCCCTTGTTTGTTAAAAACAGGCGGACGACTCAAACCTTTTAGGTTCCATACCAAATTTGAGGGAGTGACTATGAGTTAACGTTTGAGTTACTCAGTCGCCGTCACTTTTGTTTGAGAAGTAGAGGTACCAGGCGGCGTAGGCCGGCTAGACCCCTTGATTCGCCAATGTTTGTTGGCTATTAACTCAATAGGTACCCCCTGCATTTATCCCAAGTAATACAGGCGGTCATCTGACTCAGATGTCAACTGCTACCACTGGTTTGGTTAGTGATAGAGTTATCCTTGTCTCAAAAACGGCTACGTGGTTGCCCTTGGGGACAGTCGTATAGGTGCCGTGTAATTAGTTTATAGAACAATGTTCCACCCAAAAGGGAGCTGCTCTCTGCGACGAATTTCATCCGGAGGGATGCCGTCGGACGCCTGCTATGATGTTGGGACAGGTCGTATTAGTTTTGTAGATTTGATCAGTTGGCTTGGCGCCTGGTCTGATCATTCGGCCTGTGGCCTTGGTAAGTTCTTGGTGAACGTAGGTGCTAAGTAAAAGAAGGGTAGCCGCCTGTTAGGCACAGGGTCGGCCAGGCTCTAATCTTTTTAGCTAAGTATTGTGAGTAAACTACTCAATGGAGAGTAGCCGACTGTAAAGGTACAGACGGCATGCCCCTCTGAAGATAGAGTGAAAAACTCAATGGAGAGTAGCCGACTGTAAAGGTACAGACGGCATGCCCCTCGTAATACAAAATTGAATAGTAAGTGCAAACTTTTATTAAGTAGCTCTTTACTTTACATCATTCAGAAGAAATATTTTTTAAGATTATCTACATTCCAAGTTCGAGGCAACGGTTGTCCGTCTGGTGTTTCCAGACGGTAGGTACCGTCCCTGACTTCCTCATAGATTCGGTAGGGTCCTTCCCAGTTGGGAGTTAGTTTGCCAGACTCATTAGCCCTACCAACTGCTTCCATTTTTCTAAGTACAAAGTCCCCTACTTTGAGTGGACGCCTGTGTACTTTTTTGTTGTATGATCTAGTCATTCTCAGGCGATAGATCTCATGGCGCAAGACAGCATTGCCCCTCTTTTCAGGAAGTGAGTCTAATGCCAGGCGCATGGCTTCCCAGTTTGCCTCTTCGTCATATAGCATTACTCGAAGAGTCGGCTCGTAGTGTTCTATTAGAAGAACAGCTTCCGCACCGTAAGTTAGGAGGAATGGAGTTTCTCCAGTCGCCCCTTTTTCAGTCGTCCTAATGGCCCAGAGAACATGTGGTAGTTCATCCGCCCATAGGCCGCCTGCTCGTTCAATCTTTTTCTTGAGACCGTCTGAGATGATTTTATTAAAGGCTTCTACCTGGCCGTTTGCTTGTGGACGGCCGACAGATGCAAAGTAGTTTGCAATTCCTTGGTCTCCCAACCAGCTTTTGAGAACAGGCGTCTCAAATTGGGGACCATTATCAAAAACCATAGACATGGGAACCCCGAACCGAGTGATGACATTTTTCCAAATGAATGAAATTACATCTTTCGTCTTGATTCCCTTTACAGCCTCCGCCTCTACCCATTTAGTGAAGTAGTCAACGGCAACAAGTATGTACCTTCTGTCGCCTGTAGCAGGCGTATATGGACCCAGAATGTCCATGCCCCACTTAGCAAACGGTAGTGGGCTGTGAATGGTAGTGAGGTCAGTAGCCGGACGGTGAATTAGTTTGCCAAACCTTTGGCACTTGTCACATTTTTTCACCATCTCCATTGCATCTGCTTCCAAAGTAGGCCAAAAGTAGCCCTGCCGCCTTGCCCTTTGAGCAAGCATCCTACCACCTATATGAGAAGCACAGTAACCAGAGTGAAGATCATCTAGTATCTCTCGTCCCTTTTCTGGAGTAACACACTTTAAGAAGGGTTGAAGGTACCCCCTCTTGTGAAGTTCTCCCTTAATCATTTCAAAACAGGTGGCTCGTTTTTTCAGTGCTGCCGCCTGTTGAGGATCATCCGGCAGTGTACCGTTTGTCAGATATGCCCTGATTGAATCCATCCAGGTTGAGCTTCTGTCTAGGATTCCAATAGGGTTTTCCTCGATGCTTCTCTTCTCCATTACTTCCCAAAAAACAGTTCGAGGAGTATCAGAGGAGGCGGATGATGCTAATTTTGACAGTGCATCCGCCTGGTTGTTTTCTGATCTCGGCACTTGGATCAGATGGAAATCCTCAAGGGAGCCGACTGCTTGTCGGACCGCCTGTAAATACTTGATCATGGCCGGATGGGTTGCTTCATATTCGCCATTGTACTGACTCACTATCAATTGTGAATCGGAACAGGCGTCTATTTTTCTTGCCCCTGCCGCCTTGCACATGCGGATCCCGGCTAGTAAAGCTTCATATTCTGCCTCATTGTTTGAAGCCTGAAAACTGAAGCGTAGAGCATACTCGAACCTGTCGCCCTCTGGCGACTGACATATGACGCCTGCTCCACAACCATTTGAAGTAGAGCTTCCGTCCACATATACCTTCCATACTTGGTCTGGAACTTGAGAGTCAGGAGGACGAGTCATCTCTACAATAAAGTCAGCAAAGGCTTTCCCCTTCACTGCTTTTCTAGGCTCGAAAGTAACTTCGAGGCTCTGTATTTCTATGGCCCATTTGATCATTCGGCCTGACGACTCCATGATGGTCAGCGGTCGCTTGATAGGTTGGTCTGTATACACGACGACTGTATGTGCCAAAAAGTAGGGCTTCAATTTTTTAACAGCCATGAAGAGTGCAAGACCAAATTTCTCCACTAAGGGATACCTCAACTCGGCATTTTTCAGTACGTGACTGACAAAGTAGACCGGGAGCTGACAGCCGTCCCTTTCAGCAAGGAGAACAGCGCTTAACGCATGATCAGAGACGGCCAGGTACATGTAGAGAACCTCTTTGGGCAAAGGGCTGACCAGCCTCGGCAAGGAATGCAAGTGAACTTTCAATTTCTGGAAGGCGGCCTCAGCATCCGGCCCCCATTCAAACCTTGCCTTTTTCTTAATTGCCTGGAAAAAGTATAGGCATTTGTCGCCTAATCGGCTTAGAAATCTTCCCAAGGCCGCCAGACAACCTGTTAACTTCTAAACCTCTCGGATGGTACGAGGCGACTGCATGTCAATGACCGCCTGCACCTTCTCAGGGTTCGCTTCTATTCCTCTCTGATTGATAAGGAATCCGAGAAATTTCCCAGACTCAACTCCAAATACACATTTCTTGGGATTGAGCATGACATGGTGCCGCCTGAGTGTGGCGAAAGTTTCTCGGAGGTCCGACAGATGATCTTTCTGAAGTTTAGTCTTGACAATCATATCATCAATATATGCCTCGACGTTTCTCCCAATCTGATCAAAGAACACTGTGTTTATCATTCGTTGGAAAGTAGCCGGGGCATTCTTAAGACCAAACGGCATGACCGTGTAACAGTATAACCCCTGATCAGTGACGAAGGCCGTCTTCTCCTGATCTTTCTTCCATAAGGGAATTTGATGGAAACCAGAATAGGCGTCCATGAAACTCATCAAGGCATGGCCGGCTGTTGAGTCGACCAGGTTATCAATTTTAGGCAGAGGGTAACTGTCTTTGGGGCACGCCTTGTTTAAGTCTGTGTAGTCTACACACATTCGCCAGGTGCCATTTGGCTTTTTAACAAGCACCACATTTGCAACCCCGTATGGGAAGTAACATTGCCGAATGAACCCTGCATCAAGTAATTTTTTAACTTCGGCGGCTGCCGCCTGACTTCTTTCTTCGCCATGGTTCCGCTTCTTTTGCCGTACCGGCTTCTTTTTCGGATCCACAGCGAGTTTATGTACCGCCAGATCAGGACTAATGCCTGGCATTTCATGGACTTCAAATGCAAAGATGTCCTTGTATTCTTTCAATAGGTTGTGAAAGTCGTCACCAAGGTTTCTCAGAGCAGTCGTCCCAACTTTGACTGTTCGGTCAGGACGTGAGTCGTCTAAGATCAGGTCCGCATGCTCACCAGCCGGCTGAGGGCGGAACTCATCCGGCCGCTCCTCTGCCAATGATTGCTATTTACTCGCTTTTCTTGCGGACTCTGTCTGGGACGCCTTTCTCTTTTTGCCGCCTGCTTCTTGAACAGGCGCACTCTCCTTGACATTGTCAAGGTCTGTTTTTTCTCCACTTGACCCAGTGGCCATAACAGTGGGCTTGACATCCGAGAGATAGCACTCTCGGGCCATCCTCTGATCTCCCCTTAGGGAGCCGACTGTTCCATTATCCCTCTCAAACTTGAGCAACATAAGAGACGGGATTATAACAGCCTTGGAATTATTTAGGGTTGGTCGACCCAGAATCATGTTGTAGGCCGAGAGTTCCTCTACTACTAGGAACCGGACTACCATGTGTCGTCCTTCCCCTTTTTCGCCCAGGCGAATGGGTAAATCTACTCGTCCCAGTGGGTGGACGACTCCTCCTCCAAACCCTACTAAAGGGTGGGAGGCCGGATGTATGCAGTCAGTCTGATATTTCAATTTCGACAGACATTTGCTGCTGATGAGATCTAAGGAGCTCCCGGTATCTATGAGGATTCGGCCAACTCTCTGGTTGGCCACTTTACATTCAATAACGAGAGGGTCGTCATGCGGCCCCCTTACCCCTCCTAGATCCTCTTCAGTGATGACAATCTCAGGAAATGTATATTTGGACGGCCGTCCTTGGTGAACGGAATTTACATCTAACCGCCTTATATTATCTTTGTTGCCCCTAATAGTGGGGCAGCCTCCTGAGAAGCCGCCTGCAATAGTGTAGACGACTGCATCATCTGTATCGGAGCTGTCGGCCTGTTGATTCTTTTTGGCCGACAGCTTTTTTGAGGAAGTGTTCCCCGTAGATTTCTTGACATAAGTGTCAAGATCACCTTGCTCAGCCAGGCGGTCTAGGTACCGCATGAGACTGATGCAGTCATTGGTGTGATGACCAACGTCATCATGATAAGCACAGATTTTATCTTGGTTCCGGTTGTTTGCAGAACCCTTCATGGGGACCGGCTTCTCAATTGAGATCCGTCCCTTGATTTCTTTTAGGATAAACTGGTTATCCTTGTTAAACGCATACTTTGGGGAGTATGGTTTGAATTCTTTTTTCTTTTTCTGGGCCGGCTGTTTAGAGGAATCAGCCGCCCAGACCTCTTTTCTTTTCTCATCTTTGTTTGACGACTGTTTCTGTCGTCCTTCTCTTTTGTCGAACCTTTTCCCGTCCGACTGTTTTATCGTACACAGATCAGTCGCCTGTATATAGGCTTCTGCTTCAATCAAGGCCTCTTGAAGAGTCGCCACCCTTTTTCGAACCAAATCAAATTTGAAGGTAGACCCGTCTTTGAGACCTCTAAAAAAGTCGGTATAAGCTACCTCATCCGGTAACCCTTGAATCTGTATTCTCATCAGGTTGAACCGCCTGATGTAAGAGCGAAGCCCCTCCTTCTCGCCCTGCTGAATTGTTCCCAAATCAAGGGTCGTTTTCTTCGCAGGGATGTTCATGGCGAAGTTGGAGGCAAATAAGTAAGCAAGCGTCCTGAAGCTATTTACACAACCAGTCGGCAGGTTGCCGAACCATTGCTGTGCGATTCCTTTGAGAGTCGCTGGGAAACACTTGCACCAAGTGGGATCATCCAACCCTTGAAGGTACATCAGGTTGGTGAATGCCATCAGATGGTCTTCTGGGTTAGTAGTGCCGTCATAGGCGCCTACTAGTACATTTTTTACTTTGGCCGGCTGAGCGGCTTCAGTAATTTCCTTGGAGAAGGCCGACGGCTGTTCACCAAGTCTAAGCAACCGTAGCTGCCAGTCCATAGGTTGGACGTTTTTTGCTGTAGGTCCACCAAATGGAGGTGGCTGCATAAAATACTGTTGTTGCGGCACAAATGGTAAGTCTGGTACCGCCTGGGCACTATGAAAGCCGGACTGACGGGAGGTGCCGCCTGACTGACTCTCATGGTACGACTGAGTATGCCTCAATAAGGCATTTCGCAAACTGTCTTGAAAGTTTGAAGTAGAAGCCGACTCTGACAATCGGTCACTCTTCTTCTGCTCTAGCAGTAGCCGAGCATCTGTGAATGTTTGCTTTGACCCGTCCGCCTGAATATGACGAACCGGTTTCCTATTTCCTGTAGGATAACGGAATTTTGTGAAATCAAGGGCAGGTGGCTCCCGCTTCCTAGATTTAGGATGAGGAGTCGCCTCTCGCCCTTGAACTGGCTTCCTCTTCAGTGAAGTGGAAGGTTTCTTGGCCGACTGCTCCTTGACTGAAGCAGGCGGCTTCTTGTTGATCAACTCTTGAATCTCTCCCTTGAAGTCCCTCATGAAGGTCATGAGTTCGTTCCTTGTGATGGGAGCAGACCCATCAGTCGGCTGTTGCCGAGCAGGCGGTGCGCCTGCTGGCTCGCTTCCTGTTTGAAGATCCTCCCGTTCCCTCCTTTCGGTATGACGGGTACGTCGGGCCCTTAGGGTCCCGTCTGGAGCTGTATGAGTTTCAACTTCAAATTCACTTTCGGTGTCATGGTCCGACTGAACTTGAGGGTCGTTTAGGGGACGCCTCTCTTCAGGAGTCGGTACAGACTTGGATGCCATCTCTGAAGTACTCTCCCCACAGACGGCGCCAAATGTTTCGGGGTCTTCTGATGTCCTGCGGGAGAGTTACAATTCCGAGACTGGAACCGGACGCCTGTACCTGCAAAATAGCGGAGACTCCTGAGAGCTCCGCCTCCAACGGTCAAGTTAGTACCTGATTAAGGAGTAATTAATGCGGAAATTAAAGTAATAAGGTCTCTCTAGGTGAGAGTGTTTAATGTTGGTAATCTGCTTTGTTAGCGAGATCAGCCGGTTATTAGTGTGTTCCGTAACGTTTCTGTTCTGTCCTCTCCTTAATGAGGATTAATTAAGTATTTATAGTCTTGAGAAGCGTGCCACTCTCTAGGTTTAGGGTAAACCTAGGGCTGACCGGGCCTCTAAACAGGATTGGGCCTTGTTGGCCGGTTTTCCCATTTGGCATGGGTGGACACGTGGCGTGTCTCAATTGGTCCGTAGAGGACGTATCTGTGATTGACACGTGGCAGGCTCCTATTGGCCTACGTGAAGGACACGTGGCGGAACCTGGTTGGTCCACTTGTCAGACGGTGATTGGTGGATAAAAATCCCCTAATCAATACTAACAATCATAAATATTAGGAAGAGAATAAAAGACATCATAGCAATCATATTTAATATCAAAATTACCCTAGACATGATACTAGGAATATCATAATAACAATATAAACATGATTTCTACATCATAATATCAATTAAAACCAATAAAAGTACTTACTTTGATGCTTCGTACCTCTTTCTAATAACAAAATACACACGTTAGTAACTTCAAGGAAAATAATAATTAAAACAATTAAATTAAATAATTGAAATAGAGATTTGGGACCAAACCCTCAGAAATTAAAAACCTTTCACGCCTAGGGCGAAGGCAACTTCGAATATGGCTAGGTGTATCTAGATCTAATGAATGCGGAATTTTGTATGAAAACAAAGTAAGAAAGAATTGAATGAAAGAATGCTAAAGAATTAATGATTGTTGATGAAAGCTTGCAAATGAATAGAATTGGTCCATGAAAACGGAGTTTTTGATACGATATTTATAGAGAAAATCAGCCAAAAAAGATAATTTAACAAAACAGAGTCTGACGCACGCAAAACAAGGTTGGCGCCAACCCTGGCTAGTTGGCGCCAGGCACCAGTGGCTAGCGCCAGGCGCCAATGGCTAGCGCTTGGCGCCAAGCCTGGTTCCAGGCGCCAAGGCCTGGGGTTGGACGCCAGTCTTGATTCTAACGCGTTTTCAAAAATCCGATAAGTTTACCGTACTCAAGGATAAAATAATATAATTCCTTCGAAAATGCTATTTGATTTTGATTAAAACTCTGAAAAGTCAACAAAGTCAACTTATCAATGCTAATTGAATTAGGAATGAAAAGAACCTTCTAGAAGAATCTAGAAGACTAAAACCATTCCTAATTGCATTAGGAATGATAAATCATATTAGGCCCTCCCCTAGATCATTGGGCCGCACATAAAGCTCAAACCGGGCCCAATTTAGTAAATTGGCTATAACTTCCTCAATATTCATCGGAATTGGGCTTATAGCATATCGTTGGAAAGGTCTTTGCAAGCCCTATCCACCTACAATATTATTGGACCCATATCATGGACCAAATAAACTGGATTGTCTGTTTTCTTAAAAATAAAGTTTTCAAAAACAGAGAGAAGAGAAAAGAAATAAAAACTTTCCGCAACACTAGACCTTTCCACACTTTTGTTTCATTCGATTATGATTCGAAGTGAAAGGTACTCATCACTGGGTTTAGTTTTGGGGAGACACAAATGGGTGTCTACACTCACCTTGACCATTTATCTCGAAAGTATAAGAGGGCTTCCCCCTCACAAATTTGGTCAAGGCGGGGTTGTGTAAGGTAAAGTCTTGGTCTCTCCTACCCGATTGTCGGTGGACCATCCACCAAGTATCACTCCCCACAGGTTGCACCCAGTTCAAACTCCTTAAATAGGGTAGGTCCATGAGGTTCGATCCCACAACTTTCCTATGCCCATCCGGGTTCCAACCTAGGTGTTTCCTAGCAATGTGGGTCAAAACCCCCCAAAATAAATAGGTACCCTAGACCTACTAGCCTCGGCCGCATTGGCCGCCCTTTGGAAGTGATTGGCTATCCTATGGGGTATGTTCAATTTTTCAGCAGTAGGAATTATATAGGATGACAATAGTTCCAATTCATCTCTCCTAACATTTGTCGGTTCATGCCTCCCAAAAATAGTGAGGCCGGAAAATCTTTGCCAAAGTTTTAGGACGGGATGTTGAATCCACGTCCCTTTGGCATGCTGGAGGTTCACTAAATCCTCCCCAGTTAGCCTCTTATAGACCACGGCGGTGTGGTCTTGAGAGGGTTCAATAGGTTTATCCGATTTTAAATCAAACAACTTTCCAAATTCTTTAAGAGTTAGTCTCACATCGTTGTTTAATAATCGGAATTGTACATGAGTAATTAGTGCATTCATTTTAATAACACTAAAACTTGAAACAAATTCCAATGTTAAGTAGTCATATGTATCATGGCACATTTGAAAAAAAACCACTCATGCCTATACCTTTGAACAATTTTTCCAAATATTTATCTAGGCCTAACCTAGATAATGTGGGATGATGAATAAAATGGGTAGAGATTACCTGACGATCGATGAGGTTGACCATCCTAACCCGTTGCTCCTCCGAGGTAATGACAACCTCCTCCCATCCCGGAATTTGAAGATCCGGGTTGACTGTTGGTTGTGGTGCCCTCGAACTCTCACCCCTTTGATTCCTTGAACGCTTTGAGGCCATCTTCTTGTAAAATAGTAGGAAATTGAAGGTTTCTCTCTCTTAGGGTTTGAGAAAATTTGAGAAAAAGTAGGGGAAAATTAGTGTAGATTGTATAGGAAGATGAGGGGAGATGGAATATGTAAGAATTTTTTAGTTTGGATGGAAGAATTGGAGGAGATCTTGAATTGAAGTGTAGGTTGAAGGTTTGAAAATGGAGGTTTTAGTGAGAGAAAGTGAAATGAAGAAGATGAAATAAGGAGAAAGTGAGGAAAGAAAGAAGAGAAAAGAAAATAAAGGGGGACGGGCTGATAGCGCGCCCGATCGGGCGAAAATGCGAATTTCCAGAACTCCAGTTGCGCGCCCGATCGGGCGCGAACACGAAGCAAAATTCTCCACTTTGCTCGCCCGATCGGGCGAGCTTCGCCCGATATATCTTTTCCTACTCACTCGATTTTCCACAAAAAACGCCCGATCGGGCAAAAATGCCTCTGAATTCAACCCTTCTTACGCGCCCGATCGGGCTGCTTCGCCCGATCGGGTGAAAATAGGTCCAATTTCAACCTTGCTTGCGCGCCTGATCGAGCGAATTTGCGGCTGAAATCTGGGTTGCTTGCGCGCCCGATCGGGCCCAAATCGGTTGCACTCCTTTTTCTTCGATTTCTTTTCTTCTTCAAATTTTTTCTAAGTCTTTACACCTGTCAAATTCATACCTGTACAACAACAATTAAAACTGGTGAAATATCACTCTCCTTGCCTCTCTAAAAAAACAAAAAAAGGAGAAGGAAAACCAGCCTAGAAAGCATGAAATACGGGTTGCCTCCGGCAAAGCGCTGGTTTATCTAGGTCCCGCACGACCTTCTTACCACCTTGAAACTCATTTTGGAAGTGGAGTTAGGAGAGTCTCCTCCACATCTCTAATGGTAGCACCTTCATGATACACTTTAAACCTTTGGCCATTTACCTTGAACTCTTCACCTTTGTCATTCACCAACTCCACCGAACCAAATTTGTTCACCTTTGTGACAGTGAAGGGATCGGACCACCTAGAATTCAAATTTCCTGGGAAAATCTTCAATCTAGAATTAAAGAGAAGAACCTTATCACCCGTTGCAAACTCTCTTGGTAAGATCCTCTTGTCATGCCACTTCTTGGTCTTCTCCTTGTAGATCCGCGCACTATCATATGCCGATAATCTAAACTCATCCAACTCATTGAGTTGAAGAAGTCTCTTCTTACCCGCGGCCTTAGAATCCATATTAAGCTCTTTGATCGCCCAAAAGGCTTTGTACTCCAATTCTACGGGAAGATGACATGCCTTACCATAAACTAATCTATAAGGTGAAGTACCAATCGGTGTCTTAAATGTTGTTCGGCATGCCCAAAGTGTGTCATCAAGCTTCATACTCCAATCTTTCCTTGACTTGGCTACTACCTTTTCTAGGATCGCCTTGATTTCCCTATTAGAGACCTCAACTTGACCACTAGTTTGAGGGTGGTAACTAAGCCCTATTCTGTGATATACGCCATACTTCTTAAGGAGGTTATCCAATTGTTTTTCATGGAAGTGGGTACCCCCATCACTAATAATAGCTCGTGGAACACCAAACCTGGGAAATATGATCTTCTTAAAGAGCTTGATGACTACCTTAGAATCGTTTGTTGGTGAAGCTATGGCTTCTACCCACTTGGACACATAATCTACGGCTACAAGTATGTAACAATTCCCATTGGAAGATGGGAACGACCCCATATAATCGATACCCCAAACATTAAATATTTCAACTTCAAGAATCCCAGTTTGGGGCATCTCATGCCTCCGCGAAATGTTGCCAGTCCTCTGGCAAGAGTCACAAGCCTGCACAAAAGTGTTAGCATATTTAAACATAGTAGGCCAAAAGAAGCCTGACTCATTAATCTTGGCCACCGTTTTAGTGGGGCCATGATGTCCACCATAGGGTGAAGTAAGACAACTGGTAAGGATGTCGTGAACCTCCCATTCGGGAACACACCTGCGAAATAATCCATCTGCACACTCACGAAACAAAAAAGGATCATCCCAAAAATAATGTTTAACATCATAAAGGAATTTCTTTTTCTGTTGGTAGGACAAGTCAGGAGGTAGAGTACCACCCACTAAATAATTAGCAAAATCAGCATACCAAGGGTGATGCTCTACAACTGCATACAGGTTGGCATCAGGGAAAGAATCATCTATAGGTAAAGAATCCTTACCCTCATCATACCTGATACGTGACAAGTGGTCTGCCACTACGTTCTCTGCTCCCTTTTTATCTTTTATTTCTATGTTGAAATCTTGGAGCAAGAGAACCCACCGGAGTAGCCTTGGCTTTGATTCCGCCTTGGCTATCAAATATTTTAGTGCTGCATGATCAGTAAAAACAATAACTTTAGAACCAACTAGATATGATCTAAATTTTTCTAAAGCATAAATAACAGCAAGAAACTCCTTTTCTGTGGTGGCATAGTTGACTTGGGCTTCATCCAAGGTTTTGCTAGCATAATAAATAGCATGAAAAACCTTGTCCTTCCTCTGTCCGAGCACGACTCCTAGTGCAAAGTCACTTGCATCACACATGATCTCGAAAGGAAGGTTCCAATCGGGAGCACATATGATGGGTGCCGATATCAAAGTCTGCTTAATCTTGTTAAAAGCCTCAAGAAACTCGTCAGTAAAAATAAATGGGGCATCCTTGAGCAAAAGCTGTGTCAATGGTTTAGCAATTTTAGAAAAATCTTTGATAAAGCGGCGATAAAACCCCGCATGACCCAAGAAGCTTCTAACTCCCTTAACATTGACTGGGGGTAATTGCTCAATCACTGATATTTTAGCCTTGTCTACTTGTATGCCCTTATCAGATACAATATGGCCAAGGACTACTCCCTCTGTCACCATAAAGTGACATTTTTCCCAATTAAGGACTAAGTTGCACTCTTCACATCTTTTCAAAATTTTAGCGAGATTAATTAAACATGAATCAAATGAAGAATCATATACGCTAAAATCATCCATAAAGACCTCCATAATAGACTCTATGAAATCAGAAAAAATACTCATCATGTAACGTTGAAAGGTAGAGGGTGCATTACATAAACCAAAGGGCATTCTACGATATGCAAAAGTGCCATAAGGGCATGTAAAGGTAGTCTTTTCCTGATCTTCAGGGTGAATCGGAATTTGGAAAAATCTCGAATACCCGTCCAAATAGCAAAAGAATTTGTGATTGACTAACCTCTCAAGCATTTGATCTATAAAGGGAAGAGGGAAGTGATCCTTTTTAGTGGCGATATTTAATCTACGATAGTCTATGCACATACGCCACCCTGTTACAGTTCTAGTGGGAATTAATTCATTTTTTTCATTTGTTATCACAGTCATCCCACCCTTCTTCGGCATTACCTGCACAGGACTTACCCACTTGGAGTCAAAAATAGGATAGATAATACCTGCATCAAGTAATTTCATCACCTTATTCTTAACTACTTCTTGCATGTTGGGATTTAATCTTCGTTGGGGTTGAATGCAGGGCTTGTAATTTTCCTCTAGATGAATCCTATGCATGCAAAAATCAGGGCTAATACCCTTGAGATCATCAATACTGTACCCTATAGCCTTCTTATGGGTTTTGAGGACCCCTAGAAGTTGGGAAGATTGTAGGTCAATGAGTGCAGTACTGATGATCACGGGGTGTAGTTCCTGTTCATCGAGAAAAACATAATTTAAATGAGAAGGGAGAGGTTTTAGCTCAGGTTTCTTGACCTCTACAGGTTTTGATTCCTGAACTAAATTTACTACCTTCATTGTCTCCTTGGGGCTTAACTCTTCTAAGGGAAGAGCCTTTTCAATATCCTGTACCTCATTACCCCAAACGCTTGCATTGTCGCTAGATAAATTCCCGCAGAGAACTTCCTCTAAGGGATCCTTCGCAAGAACTTGTGGCAAGCTATCATCACAAATATCGTCCATTATATCAATTGTATCAATGTAGCAACAATTTTCCTGTAACATAGGCCCTTTCAAAACCTTCCCTAAATTAAAGGTAACATTATCGTCACCTACAGAAAGGGTTAGTTTACCATTTTTCACATCAATAATCGCTCCTGCAGTGTGGAGGAAAGGCCTACCTAATATAATGGGTATTTGTGTGTCCTCTGCCATATCTAAAACAACAAAATCAACAGGAATGAAAAATTTACCAACTTTGACAAGTACGTCCTCTAAAATACCTAAGGGGTATTTTACCGAACGATCTGCCATTTGCAAAGTTATATTAGTAACTTTTAATTCTCCCATATTTAATTTAGCGCAGATAGATGATGGCATGACACTGACACTAGCACCCAAATCACACAAAGCTTTATCAATAAAAACATTCCCAATGTGACAAGGGATAGAAAAACTACCGGGATCCTTTAATTTAGGAGGGGATTTATTTTGCAAATAAGCGCTACACTCCTCTATGAAGGCTACAGTTTCTACTTCATTAAAGGCCCTTTTCCTAGTCAGAATGTCTTTCATGAATTTAGCATAAGCAGGTACTTGAGTGATTAAATCAGTGAAAGGAACTGTTACCTGCAGGTTTTTCACAACCTCTAAAAATTTACCGAATTGTTTATCAAGCTTACTCTTCAGTTGTCTATTAGGGAATGGAAGCTTGATAACTGGGCTCTGCACATCTCCTCCCTTATCCTGCGATTTACCCTGCACAGAAACATTAGTAGGGTTAGTATCTATTTGTAGCCCTGCAGGGCTAGCAGGATTACCGTTTGGTATAGAGGAATCTAGATCAGGAACTGGTCTATCTTCCTTTGGCATAGGAGGTCCATCATAATGTGAACCACTCCTTAGAGTGATTGCATTAGCATGATCTATAGGATGGATAGGTTGTGATGGTAGAGCTCCCTGCTGACGGTATTGTAGGGTAGATGAAAGTTTTGCAATTTGATTGTCCATGATTTTATTATGGGCTAGGATAGAATCAATTTGCGCATCCCTACTCTCCATATGCTTTTGCATGTTGGCAAGAATTGCTCTAATTTATGTCATGGCAGGGTCGGAAGATGATGAGGGTGATGCTTGGCTTTTCTGGCCGGAATTAGGATGATAATATTTTTGCTGTGGTGGTGTTTGCTGTTGTGGTTGTTGTGGAGGTGGAGGATTTTGTACATTGGTACTCCGGTATGAAAGATAAGGATGATTTTTATAACCGGCATTGTAGGAATTGGAATAGGGGTTATTTTGCCTATAGGTTTGTAAGGCATTAACTTGTTCCATAGAGCTCCTACAATCTTGCTCCCAATGACCTACAATTCCACAATTTTCACAAAAAGCTTCATGGTTAGCAACAGCAGAAACATTAGCTACAGAGTTAGGAGCAGCAGTAAGATTATCTAATTTTTGACAAATAGATGTTAATTGAGCTTGCAAAAAGGATACGGAATCGACATTATGTTTTCCTTTATTTGCAAACCCTCTCGGATTCCCATATTGGGAATTGTGTATTGCCATGTCTTCGATAACCTGTCCTGCATCATCCACATTTAAATTCACAAACCTCCCACTAGCTGCCGAATCTAGTATTGATCTAGAAGAATTTCCAAGTCCATTATAAAATGCTTGGATCAATTGCCATTGTGCTAGATTGTGGTGGGGGCACTCTCTCTGTAGATCCTTGAACCTCTCCCAAGCCTCATATAGTGTTTCGTCGGCCTCTTGAGCGAAGTTCTGAATAGCACTCTTTAGCACCGCTGTTCTCTCTGCAGGATAATATTTATTATAGAAATTCAAAACAAGAGTTTCCCAGTCAGTAATACCAAGTGCAGTTCTATTCAAACCATTAAACCATAATTTTGCTTTGCCACATAATGAAAAGGGGAAAAGAATCTCCCTGATTTGGTCTTGCGTGACCCCGGCTTGTCTAATGGTGTTACAATATTGACAGAAATCTGCGATGTGAAGATTGGGATCTTCACCCTTAGCTCCGCTGAACTGCTTCCTCTCTATCATAGTGATAAATTGGGGCTTGATCTCAAATTGAACTCCATCTAGAGCCGGAGTGAGAGTAAGGTGCGGGAAATCTGTGAGCTTCGGTTGCAAATAATCACTGAGTTTCTTCTGGGTCGTCATCTCTGATTCTAAATTTGAAGGAATATCTGTGTCACTAGAATCAGGGGGAGGATCTCTTCGATCGTTGTCCTCCTCAGAACCCGCCAGAATTTGTCTATAGAGTCTCCTTTGCCTATGAAAAGAACGCTCGATCTCAGGATCAAAAGGGATGTAACCTGATCTGGAACACCTGGGCATAAACAAAGAACTAAAGACAAACATGAGATTTGCCTCAAAGAACTAATGTTCTCTGAGGCAAAAAGGGGGATAATCTAGACTACAAAAATATAATCAGAAAACAAAAATAAAACCGTTTCCCGGCAACGGCGCCAAATTTTGACAGGATAAAGTCGTATCCCCTAATCAAAAATAATTACCTAAATCACTAACTAAAGAAGATAGGGAAGTAGGGTCGAACTCCACAGGGAAACAGGTCTTTTTAATTCTAATTAATTATTATAATCTAAATTATCTAAGTAACCAATATTTTTAGATATGAATTCTATACTACGAAGAATAAGTTTAGGGAGAAAAGAATCAATAATAAGGAAACCTAGGGTCACAGGTTCACCAATAATTAATATTCCGGGATAGAACGAAGTAATTAATAATTAACAATGCACAGATAACATGATTAACAGGCTCTCGCAATTTATTAATCAACATAGATCTAACAGGCTCTCGCAATTTACTAGACCTAAGTTCCTATTAAAATTAGCCTTTAGTATTAAATCAACATCTGCTCGATTCATCAATTCAGTAATGCTAAGCATTCACAATCAAATTACATCTGCTCGATTCATAATCTAATTGTAAAGAATTAAAACAATTCAATAGGAAATTATCATGCAATATCAATAATCAATAATAACAAACTATCCCTTCATATTAATTATGGATCCCCATAAACCCTAGAATGGAACTACTCACTAATCATCATAACTAAGCCAATCAAGTAAATAATTAAAAGCATAATCAAGAAAACAATTAAAATAGCTGAAATTAAAAAGGGAAGAAATTGTACCAAAAATAAATCTGGAATTAAAGGAAGTATTAAGAACAAAAGTTTTGAGAGAATTTAAGAGAGAGAAAAATACTAAGTAGAGAGAGAAAGTCTAAGAAAGAAGGTAACTAAGAATTCCGTACAAATCGTATTTAAACCTTTTCTAAAAACAAGAATTAAAACTAAACTTAATCAGGTCCTAAGAAAACACGCGCCCGATCGGGCGAAGGGCCGCCCGATCGGGCCCGCCTTTTTACAACGCCCACTGCTGGCATGCCGCGCCCGATCGAGCCTACGCTCACCCGATCGGGCGCGCTTCTTCCTCAAGGGTGCCTTTGCGCGCATCCGCCCGATCGGGCGCATGCTTGCCCGATCGGGCCCGGTCTTCTTCTTCGAGGCTTGGATTTCGATTGGGCTCAATTCCTCGACCCAATATAAGTTTCCTCATCGGGTCTTGATTAATCGATCCAATAACCCCGGTATCACATACCGAGCCCTTAATCACCGGCTCTCACCGATCCTGGGCTTCAAGAGTGGTCGTATCCTTCTAGCTTCCGTAGTCGATCCATAAAGCCCGGGAAAATGCTCCAAGAGTGCAATTTCCTGTAAAATACAACTAAAACTACGAAAACACTATAACACACATATTAGTAATAAAAGTGGCCCGAAAGAGCCAAAAACACTACTAATAACGACCAAGGGACGGGGATAAAACACGATATAAAATGGACATATCACTTATTATGTTGCTTGATGCTTATTTATTATTTATTGCTTGATCACGCCTTTTATTGCATGTTAAAGGGAATTGGTACTTGTAATCACGCTTAATAAGATATTTAATAATCTTGTTAGGTTAATTATGATTATAATTCAAGTGATCGCCAATAATAGATTTGTTTGTGCATTAAATTCAACCAACATAAATGAACAGGTTTAGGGTTAATCCTATTGATTGCATGTTAATCAGAAAGCGCACATGAATACGATCAAAATAAAGTAGAGGCCTATTACTAGGGCAGGTTCAATCTCTTTTAGGTTGGATTTGTACCTTCATCCCCGAACCCTTATTTGGTTCTAGACCTTATGGAGTTAACGATCTCTTGGATCGTTAAGGGGTGTAACCTTTACCTCGTGAACGGTTTACAAGTTCCTAAAACTTGTTGGCGACTCTTTTGCTCTATCTTCTTCCCTTTTGGACGCCACCATACTTTAGTGTATGATCACAGTGGGGTTCAAGCTAGTGGGATTAAAGCTTGAAATTTATTCCCCACAGTAATCAATCATTGACATTGCATAAATTACACGATTAACAGGTTCTCGCAATTTATTAATCACCATAGATCTAACAGGCTTTCGCAATTTACTAGATCTAAGTTCCTATTGAAAATAGCCTTTAATATCAAATTAACATCTGCTCGATTCATCAATTCAATATTGCTATACTTTTACAAGCCGCAATTGTAAAACGTTGAAACAATTCAATAAGAAATTATCATGCCATACCAATAATCAATAATAATTAATCATTAATGCATCAATTAACCAGATTGTAAAGGGCTTTCGCTACGTATTACAATCACACAATTAATTTACCGGTATTAAATCTCATCTCTCGAATCTCGACTTAACCATTTATAAACTAATCTGCCTATTGAAACTAGACCTAAACATGAATTCTCATCTGTCGAATCTCGAATCATTATTGTTAAACTCATGCATAAAAGATCAGGCCTAATCTAGTCACAAAGCATTAAATCAATCAATAGGAAATTAATCTAGCATTGATAATTAACAATAACAAATTACCTCTTCATATTATTTATGGATCCCCTTAAACCCTAGAAATAAAACTACTCACACATATTTAAAACTAAACTAATCAAAGCAATAAAATAAATCATGATGAAAGGAATAAAATAAACAACTAAGATTAAGGGAAGAGAAATCGTTACCAAAATAAATCTGGAATTAAGAGTAGATTAAGAACAAAGGTTTTTAGAGAAAGAAATCTAAGAGAACAATTAAGAGAGTAAAGAAAGTGTAAAAAGGAGAAGAAGAAGATACTAAAATCGTATTATGGAGGAGTATTTATACTCCGTACAAAAATCCTAAACTAAAACAAATTAAAACGACGTTAAGCGTCCACTAATAAATACACGCGCCCGATCGAGCGAGGCACCGCCCAATCGGGCGCGCCTTTTTTGCTCATAATACTTATCTCGCGCCCGGCCGGGCGCGTCACCGGGCGCCAGCCTAAGCTTCTCCCGCCCGGCCGGGCGCGCCTCCGGGCGCCAGCCTCTTTGGCCGGGCGGCTCATTTGGGCCACTATTTGGACTACGATTGGGCTCCAATTCTTCGGGCCAATCTGGGTTTCCTCTTCCGGTCTTGAATACTCGGCCCAAATGCCTCGGTATCACCTATACCGAGCCTTTAATCACCGGTTCGATGGCTCTAACCGGCCCTGGGCTATAGAATCTGGTCGTGCTTCTCCAATGTTCGTGATTGCTCCAAAATATCTCGGGAAAATACTCCAAAAGCATAAATCCCTGCAAAAGTCAACCAAATCTACGAAAACACTAGAAAACACCAATTAGTAATAAAAATGGCTCTAAAGAGCCAAAAACACTACTAATTATGACCAAGGGACGGGGGTAAAATACTGTATAAAATAGACACATCAGTGCACAAATATAGAGTTTTATTGCTCATCCATCTTGCACTTTACGTGTTTTACAAGTTTAGACTTGGTGATGACTCATTTGCAAACAACACAATCAATACATTATTAGTTCAATAAAGTAAAGCAAACTTTCAAATTTCAATTCTTGATTTATTAGTGATAATCAACATTTATTATTAAATCCTTTAACTACCTCGGTGTATAAACACCTTGAGTGCATAAGGCACCCCACAAACTTAACCTCGTTATATAAGACTTAAATTCTTCCTTACTCATTCTGTTTCCATAATCATGAATGAGTAATAAATTAATCGTACCGTTTCACCAATCACATACCTTTGCCTCTAAGCGCACCTTGCATAATTAGAGCATAAACAATACTTGCAATATAGAATAGTACGCGTCATACGAAAATTCACAATGTATAACCAAATAATTTAACCCAGTCATCCCTATACATGATACTAAGTTCTCGATCCGTCCTTAAACATGCACCTAAAAGCAAGGTTTCGTAACTCGTACGTACCTTGAATATACGAGTTGGTATGCCACTTTACTAACTAGAAATCACCTTCTATAAAGTCTTCCCCTAAACAAAACAACAATAATTTAATAAATACCCAAGCAATTAAATTTACAACAATACTAACTTACTTAAAAACCTTCAAAATCCAATTAAACAACACTTTAAAACCTTCCCTTTACTTAAAATTAAAGGCTTGTACATAGCTCTTTAAATTTTATTCATAGCAAACCTTAAAGTTCACCCTTACACATGAAATTACACCAAATTTAAAGTTCAATAAAAATATGAAAATTATTTAAAAACCCCTAATAATCTCCCTTTTTAGTGGGTGATTAAACCCTCTTTATAAAACATCAAAAGTAGTATTTAGAATATATTTCCAGCACTTTATCAACACATCACTTTTATACTCAATTAAAAGTCTCATAGGAAATAATCACTTTCTAAAACAAACAACCAACAATTAACATTACTAACCCAAGTAATAGCTCAAAAGAACATAGCCTTACACTATATATATATATATATTTAAAATTGTGCATTGCACGGATAATCTATTTTTTTTAATTTTTTTTTTAATAAAAAATAAAATAAAAACAACAACAACAACAAAACTCTGTATTCATTAACACATTGTTGCTATAATCGCCGCCTACACCACTGAGTAAGCAGAACCCCAGTAATCAGTATCCCACTCAATAACGCATCAAATTCTCTCTTCAACTATCAATGGCTGCTGCTTCTTCTTCCTCCCTTCTTCATCAAACTTCAATCTTCTCTTCAATACCCACTAACTCAAACACCTCCCAAACTCACCAAACTCACACTCCAAACCCATTTCTTCAAATTCCCAGAAAACCCAATTCCCAAAAACCCTTCCCTTTTCTTCGTTGCGCTTCTTCTGGTACTACAATGAGTTCCTCTGAAAATGACCTAAAAAACCCAGAAAAAGAGGTCAAATTGTGGGGTGGTAGATTCGAGGAGAGTGTCACTGAAGCTGTTGAGAAGTTTACTGAGTCAATTTCCTTCGATAAAGCTCTTTACAAGCATGATATTATGGGTAGTCGTGCTCATGCTACCATGCTTGCTCATCAGGTCTTTACCTTTATTTCTTGTTTAGGGTTTATTAATTTTGTTATTTATTGTGTATTTGTTTAGCTATTAGTATGAGTTTTGGCATGTGAATTGTAAATTGACTTTTTTTATTTGAATAATGAGTTCAATATATTGCGGGTAGTCGACTATTATGTGATTTGTGGTGATAACGCGTGCTTTATATACGATACAATACACCCGTTATATACAAGACCTATTGGAACGTTGATATCATGTTTGAAACTTATGTTCTTTAATCCATGATTCACTGAAGTGATATTGGAATGCCCATTGTGCAAAATCCGGAGTATGTTGTCATAATGTTGATGATTTGCTTAGTTATTTGAGGTTAAAAGTTATTGCAGTAAGTTTTTTGATTGGATTTATTATTGTTAATTGAGTAAATGAGAATCTGATTGCTGGAGTTATTGATGTTTTTATAGGGGTTAATTAGTGTTGAAGATAGAGATAGTATACTCCAAGGGCTCGATGAGATAAAGAGGCGTATAGAGGCAGGTGAATTTGTATGGAGGAGTGATAGGGAAGATGTTCACATGAACATTGAAGCGGCACTTACTGATCTTATTGGGGAGCCTGCGAAGAAGCTTCACACTGCACGAAGCCGGAATGATCAAGTTTCAACTGACTTTCGTTTGTGGTGTCGAGATGCTATTGATGAGATCCTCAAGAAGATTAAAAAACTTCAGGTTATGGCCTTTCCCTCTAATTGAATTGCCTGAGAAGTATCATATAACTTCAAATAAATAGCTGCACTTGTATTTTCATTGCAGCTTACCAGGTTCTGTTTGATGGATGTGTTAGCCGAGCTTAGCATGCATTGTTTTTATTATTTTTAGATTTTCCTTGCAGAACGTTAAAAATTCTGACATTGAGGGTCAGAAACTTGACTCATCGCCCTGCCTCTTGTGTTTAAACATTTTATAGATCAACTTCCTCTTCTACATTTATAAAACTATTTTGTCACCTAGTTCTTGTTCCATTGCTGCTTGCCTATCCGTACAAAGTCTTTTTATTATTGTGATGCATATAATGCTTTACATAGAAATCCTCACTAATTTCCGCTTAACTAAAATTTCTTATGATATAACCTACAGGTTTCACTTGTTACCTTGGCCTTTAAGAATGAAGGCTTGATTGTTCCTGGCTACACACACTTGCAGAGGGCACAACCTGTATTATTGGAACATCTTCTTTTAACATATGTTGAACAGGTACATTGACTTTTAAATTTTATGCTTCTGTTCAGAATTCGTGGTTGCTAAAATCTCTGATGTTCATTCTTATTGTTATTTCCTAAGATTTTTAGAGACAAGATGTTCCTTCTTAATGTTATGTAGATTTTGTGCAGTTCCTTTCATTTAGTTACTGTATTTCTGTATCATACTAAGTTACTTCCTTCTTCTGTCTGGTAACTGCAACATCAATGGAGTTAATTCATTTTTTGCCCGTGTTTTCTTGTTCTGATAAAAATAAATCTTTTAATTTTGCCTTGGTCTTTATCTGTAGCTTGAACGTGATGCTGGTCGACTGACAGATTGCAGAACTAGGTTGAATTTCTGTCCTCTGGGTGCATGTGCATTGGCTGGCACCGGCCTACCAATCGATAGGTTTATGACTTCTGATGCTTTAGGATTCACTGCTCCCTTGAGAAACAGGTAAATTTTCAGTATTTGATAGCAAGTATTCATGAATTGTCAGAGTTGCTCAGCATTCTATTTACTAAACATGAAATCTGCTGTCTAGTCTTAACTCCTGTGGGGTCACTGGGTCAGCATTGTTTTATCCCTCTGTTCTGATTTGCCTTGTAACTATATCTAGTAAAGCAGATGATGACTTGAGTGACTGTTAATTCGTTATTATTATCAATATGAAAATTTGCCAATTACAAACTGTAAAGTATCCACTTTGCTGGTTACAACCATTTAAGTTGATTTTTGCAAATTATAACCAAAAAAGTCACCTTACATATTAAACTACAACCAAAATCCAATTTTCGACTACTTTCACCAAAACATGACGTCATTTGTCATTATATCATCAATTGATTCCAAACTGGTATAGGCTGGGGGTCTTTTTTTACATCACCTGATGTTTAATGAGGTTACATTCCAATGAAAGTGGCCATAAAAATTAGATTTTGGTTGTAGTTTAAAATATTAGCTGACTTTTTGGTTGTAATTTGCAAAAAAAAAACTTAAATGGTTGTAAGCTTGTAACCTGAAAATGGATACTTTAATGAGTTGTAATCATGGAATTAAAACTCGGCCGTTCCATTCTATAACGGCCGCTTTGTAACGGGTTTGGGACTTACCGTTCCGCAAAAAGCCGTTATATAACGGCGCATTGAAAATCACACCCAACTCGCCGCGACGGCCGTTACGTAACGGTAAAACGGCGTTATATAACCGTTCTATAATTGTTGCGGCCGTTAAATGTAGAAAATCAATCTTCCAGTTTGCGAAGAACAAAAAGCCAAAAGAAGAAGATAGGTTTCAAGGGGGGAAAAGAACAGATTCCACATAGGTTTGAAAATAAAACCCTAGATCTGTAAATTATCAGCTAGACTAGCTATAAAAGGAAGAAAGATATTGGGGCTTTAAGTCGTGGGAATTAGGCGAGCTGAAAGCAGTTTACACTCCGGCCAAATTTTGTTCCCGGTGATGGCTATTTGCAGGTCTTATTTTCTCTCTCCTCCCTGATGCGGCTGGCAATTGGCTTCCTTGCTTGTATTCTCTTTTCTACCTTTTAACTTTTGTTATCACGTGGCCTTCTCTCAACTCTTTCCTTCTTTTTCTTTTATTTTCAATTTAAATTTGTGGTTTGAAGGGTTAGCTTTTTTTTTTTCATTAAAAATCTGTTTGGAGTACTATACTATGCTCGTTGTAGCTCTTATTTTATGTGAGTGTAGCAAAAAATAAAGCTCAAATAATTTTAAAATAATTTATAAATGCCATATCTCATATATTGGGCTGTATTTAAAGTAGTTTTGGCAATAATATTGTGTAAATTAAAAAAATTGAATTTAAAAGCTCAAAAAATAACTTATGTGAAGTTTTTGAAAAAAATCACGCCGCGAAATCCGCGATCCGTTCTATTTGACCGTTACAAGCCGCTTCCGCGACAACGCGTCCGTTACCGCAAACGCGACCGCGACCGCGATTTTTTTCCATGGTTGTAATTGACAAATTTGCTTATCAATATAGTTTAATGAACAAACTGTTGACTGTTAAAAGGTTTCATTGTTATAGTGTATTATACTTCAATAGTTCAATTACAGTATGTTTCTTTTGTTTTGCAATTGATTGTGTGCTAGATTATCCTTGCATGCTTTTGGTTTTAAGAACTTTTTTCTTTCTAAATAGTTCACTGTGGGGCTGTTATATACAATGCTTTTTGGCACTGTTTAGCTGCCTGTATACTGCAAGCAGGTTGAGTGTTTCTTGTATTCTTCTTCCGTGGATATGAATAGGGACTTCATAGATTGTCCTCTAAACCAATTTGGTATGTGCGTTTCTGTAATGGCTACTTTCATTTTCTTATGTGAAACAGCATTGATGCAGTTTCAGATAGAGACTTTGTGTTGGAGTTCCTTTCAGCTAATTCTATCACAGCCATCCATCTCTCCCGGCTTGGTGAAGAGTGGGTGTTATGGGCTTCCGAGGAGTTCGGATTTTTGACTCCTAATGATTCAGTTTCTACTGGAAGTAGTATTATGCCACAGAAGAAAAATCCAGATCCTATGGAACTTGTTCGTGGGAAATCTGCACGAGTTGTAGGTGACCTGGTAACTCTTCTTGTACTATGCAAGGGACTTCCCCATGCTTATAACCGTGATCTACAGGTACAAGCTGATTATCCTCAATTATCATTCTGAAAGACTATTTCTGGAGACTATTTGTCTGGTTTTCTTTTGTTTCTTTCCCATTTGGCTCTTCTGACCTGATGGTTCTCATTTGTCATCTAAACAGGAAGATAAGGAGCCTGTCTTTGACAGTGTGAAAACTATCGTAGGAATGTTGGAAGTAAGTTCCGAGTTTGCACAAAATGTTACTTTTAACAGAAACAAAATTCAGAAATCTCTGCCCGCTGGCCATCTTGATGCCACAACTCTTGCAGATTATCTTGTAAAGAAGGTGAGAGTGTTCAATTCTTTTAAGAATGATTTCTTTTTGGTTAATTTTCTTTCATTTCATTATTCTACTCAAGTCTGTTAGCCTATTTTAACCCATATTATTTAAATTAGCTAGTGTAAAATATCTTTGCTGTTTAAATTGCTGGCATATTTTCTGCAATTGTTTCCTTGCCTACACATTTTCTGATCCTTCTTATTCTACATAATCCAATAGGGGGTACCCTTCAGAACTGGTCATGATATTGTGGGAAGATCTGTCGCATTGTGTGTCTCTAAGGGCTGTCAGCTTCAAGACCTAACCCTTGACGATCTTAAGAGTATTAGTCCTACATTTAGTGAGGACGTGTATGACTATCTCGGTGTGGAGAATTCTGTCAAGAAATTCTGTTCATATGGTTCAACAGGTTCAGAATGTGTTTCAAGTCAGCTTGATTTTTGGGCAGCACAACTTGAGATAGACAAGAGTGCATACAACAAGCATTGATTGCTCTGACCTAACATTGTCCAGAAATTTAAATTTTCTCTTTTTTTATTATTTTTTTAAAAATTCTGGGATGCTCAATTGCCCTTTCAAATTTTCAAATATGCATCTTTTTTTATTTTAAAACTAGAATGTACAAGATATTTGCAAAGTAAAATAATGATGAAAGCTATTAAGGTGAGAATTTATTTTTGAAAGATTTCAATTTTTATTTCAAGGGAGAGTCGAATAGAATTTGAGGATTAGGCATTAGGGTTGAAAGTGTTGTGTTGAAAAGTAGGAAAAATTGAACAAAAATAAATAAATAAATAAAAAAAGGTAAGAAAAGTAATAATAAAGCAAATTTTCCTAATTTATTATTACTGTATGATTAGTTGATACATTAATGCTCCATTTCTCCCATAATATAATGTTTATTTCAGCAAAAAAAAAAAAATTATTTTCATTTTCATGTTGAAATCATCAATAATAACAATATACTAAAAGACACACCGGCAATGACACGTGTCATCTTCTGGTGTGTCCTTAGTATATTTAAAAAAAAAAGTTTTTAAAATTGACAAAAAAATATATGCAAAATATTTACTTCCAAAATTTAGGTAAAAAAATTGTATAATAATATATTTATATACTCCCTTCGTTTCTTATTTCTTGCAACATTTGCCATTTATGGATGGTTTACATTTCTTGCAACAAGTTTTTTTTTCCTTATTTAGTAAATTTTTGAAGGTAAATTTACCGTATTACCCTTGCTTATGTATCATTAATTTGATAAATGACCCTCACGTACTTATTTGTAATCAGATTGTTAACTTATCATCAACTACTAACCATTCCCACCAAAAATATCATCAACCTTTTATCTCCCCTCTATTTTTATCCAACTGATTGAAGAACAAAATTGTTCATCTTCCCAACCACTTCATTCAATTCATCTCCAGTTTTTCACCAACCTGCAATAACTCCATGGCTTCCTCGTCTCTCCCCTCTCCCCTTAAATTCGAAACTTTCTCTCTCCTGTTTTTTTGGAACCCTAGTTCTTTTGTTGTGAATCGGCGCTTTCTCCCTCTTCCTAACTTTCCACCTTATTCCCCTTCTAGATCTACCGTTTTTCCTCTTGAAACAATATGAGTTCCTCTGAAAAAAACGATCCTAGCTTGTTTTGCTTTGAGAATCTCCCCCTAAAACACCCAAGGATGACCTCCCTCCAGGTGCGACTCGATACATCTGTGAGAGGGTTCTGGGAAGATCAAACCCTTGCGCCGTGCTAGGATGAGGTCGTTCTCCTGTAGGGTTCACCGTGGCGCGCGAAACTTGATGTACCTTCTGATGAAGAGAGTGAGGTCCAGTCTGAATTGGCCAAAAAAACCCCAAAAAACCTTATTGAGGTGACAGATCTGGAAAGGGAAACTGAAGGCGAGGGATCTGTGAAGGGGGAAGCTGCTGGGTCTTCCAAAGGGGAGGTGAAGGAGTCCCGTTCTAAGGCGGTGGTGGAAGGCGGTGAGTCTGTGTCTGTCAAATAGCAGAAGAAAGGGTCCCTCTCAGGGATGAAAAGGGTCAGATCTGGGCTGCCTGTTGATCCGGAGCTTCTTTGTGATGAGGATTACATGGATTTTCTGAGGGATATGCACCCTGAGTGGTTCTCTGACAATTAACCCTGCAGCGTATAACCTTTCTTCTCCTCAATTCATGTTTATTGTGTTCTTCATTTGTTTTAATGTTGCTGCTTTACTTGATTTTTGAGTACCTGTTTCATTGTTGTGTGAATATGGCTTCTGGTAATCTCTGTTTTAGTCGGTTTATCATTTTCTAGATTGTTATTTTCTATGTTATGGTATTTGGTTTGCTAGTACTCTTTGTCTTGGTTGTTCTGTGATGCCTTGAATGCTGGTTTGATATTGTCCAGGGGATTGTAATGTTGATGAATGATGAAGCCTTTTTTGATATTGTTGGTGAAACTGTGTTCTTTGTGAATTTATGCTATTAAAAGTCCCACTCTTATGCACAATGATTGGCTTTTGGGATAACAACCTATGTTTCTCTGTGTTTGAGCAAACCCCCCTTTATGAGTGATGGTGTTTTGACTACCCACTTCATTTAATTGTCATGCTATTCTGTTGTGTTATGAAGTCTTGGTGTGAAGGGTCCCAACCTATGTATGTTTTGTGTGTGTCCCAACCTAGGTTTTGTGTGACTAAGCCTTAGTTGATTGAGCTATGTGATGAAGGGACTCATTTGAATAACAGTTGCTAGTGGTAGCATTGCTCCATCAATGACCTTATGGCCCTGGTGTTGAGGTAACAACCCTAGTTGAACTGATGATATACACATACCCTTGCTGATGGTAATTCAATCTTTGATTTGTTCAATTCATGCATTCATATCATAGTAACCAACAGCTTACCAATTACACCCCAGTTTTCAAAATAACAATGCCCTTACTTTACATGACTGTCTTACATGTGTTGCATTTGGTTGATCAAAATACACATAACCTAAGCATTACCTACAAATACTAGTAACATTTAAATAACAAACACTAATTCTTACCTAGGTCAGCAAAATACTATTAAGGTTATGTGTGGCAGTCATACATACTTGTAAGGGTGTTTGCATTTCTCTGTCTTCTGTCAGCATCAACTTCCATTTGTTGGTCTTCTTCTGCTGCATTAGTTGTTGGGGTGAACATGGTGTCTAGATAATTGACAGCTTCATGTATCAACTGCCTAGGAACATGTAGATGTTTAGGAAGTACTCCTAACTTGTCAAGCTTCTTCTTCTTCATATGAGGTGGTGAGAAGTTGTTTCCTCCCTGCTTTTTCAGGACCTTTATCATGACTGACTGTAATGTTATCCATATGTACTTGTTGGCCTTAGACTCAAAAGCATTGTATGCATTGGTCACCTCTTTGATTAAGTCATCCAAAGTTGTGGGGAAGGATTGATATTGTAGGGACTGAATGACTTTGAACAACCCTAGGTCTAAGACATTCAAGTCAGGAGATTGAGCTGGTTGATACACCATTTCTATATTAAAACCATTAGCATGACAAGCAGCAATAAATTCTTCATCTTTTGGGATTTTATGAGGCCTTGCATTGTCCCATTGTATTTTGACATTTTTGGGAACAGTCTCTGGCCATTGTTGGTGTATTGCTGGGATGATTGCTCCATTAGCATTTCTCTGATAGCATCTTTGTTGACATTCTGTACAGCCTTTGTTTCCAATGTACCAGCTTCTTTGTTTTTGCTCTTTTTCTTTGCCATCTGTTTTTTCACAAATGGAAATATACCATACTTTCCATCATGCAGTAGAGTCCCATCTCTTGCATAAATTGGTTTGCCTATCATAGCCATGAACATGGCCTTGATCTTAAACATCTTTGACTGTTGACACCTGTAAGGATCTTCCTCTTTTGGAAGGAGGTAGAATTTTCTGGTTTCAGGGTTCAAGTAGAACCATTTTTCATCTATGTGAATTACTTCTTGCATGTTAACAAACTTTGGGTCCCCTTGAGTTGGAATTGGGTTTATGTGACTTAATACCCACTTCAACCTTGCCACCTTATGAATGGATGTCAATGCAGGATGGTTTGTGCTTGTGTGTGTCCTCAGTCTTCCTTTCTTCATTCCTTAATCTGTGAATTGTTGAATGTGAAACATTCAGTGCACCTGCATAGCTTCTCTCTGTTGTTCTTTTGTATAATGGGACAGATTGCAACCATTCATCAGAGTACTCTTGGGGTTTTGGACCAGTCCTTCCCAATTTTTTGGATTTGACATCTGATTAGGGGATTTTGCTCCCACCAATCGGAATGCGCCACGTGGACCCATCAGGTCCTGCCAAGTGTCCCCCAGTTGGAACTGTCAGGGCTTGCCACGTGGCACGCGCTTATTCGTCCACCTTGGACCTGTTATATCAAGACATGTGGCATACTCCATGCCTAATGGAGAAACCGGCCACCCAGGCCCAACTTCCGAGGGAAGCCCAATCGGCCCTAGGTTTACCTAAACCTAGGATGGGCACGTTTTCCAAGGTTATAAATACCTCCCTTAATCCTCATTAAGGGGGAGAACAGAAACATTACGGAAAAAACACATTAATTACACAGTAATAACCGGTTGATCTCGCTAACAAAGCAGATTACCTACATTAAACACTCTCACCTAGAGAGACCAAATCACTTTAATTTCCGCAATAATTACTCCTTAATTAGGTACTAACTTGACCGTTGGAGGCGGAGCTCCCAGGAGTCTCCGTTATTTTGCAGGTACAGGCGTCCGGTTCCAGTCTCGGAATTGTAACTCTCCCGCAGGACATCAGAAAACCCCGAAACATCTGGCGCCGTCTGTGGGGAGAGTACTTCTGAGATGGCATCCAAGTCTGTACTGACTCCTGAAGAGAGACGTCCCCTAGACGACCCTCAAATTCAGTCGGACCATGATACCGAAAGTGAATTTGAAGTTGAAGCTCATACAGCTTCAGACGGGACCCTAAGGGCCCGACGTACCCGTCATACCGAAAGGAGGGAACGGGAGCATCTTCAAACAGGAAGCGAGCCAGCAGGCGCACCGCCTGTTCGGCAACAGCCGACTGATGGGTCTGCTCCCATCACAAGGAACGAACTCATGACCTTCATGAGGGACTTCAAGGGAGAGATTCAAGAGTTGATCAACAAGAAGCCGCCTGCTTCAGTCAAGGAGCAGTCGGCCAAGAAACCCTCCACTTCACTGAAGAGGAAGCCAGTTCAAGGGCGAGAGGCGACTCCTCATCCTAAATCTAGGAAGCGGGAGCCACCTGCCCTTGATTTCACAAAATTCTGTTATCCTACAGGAAATAGGAAACCTGTTCGTCATATTCAGGCGGACGGGTCGAAGCAAACATTCACAGATGCTCGGCTACTGCTAGAGCAGAAGAAGAGTGACCGATTGTCAGAGTCGGCCTCTACTTCAAACTTTCAGGACAGTTTGCGAAATGCCTCGATGAGGCATACTCAGTCGTACCATGAGAGTCAGTCAGGCGGCACCTCCCGTCAGTCCGGCTTTCATAGTGACCAGGCGGTACCAAACTTACCATTTGTGCCGCAACAACAGTATTTTTTGCAGCCACCTCCGTTTGGTGGACCTGCAGCAAAAAACGTCCAACCTATGGACTGGCAGCTACGGTTGCTTAGACTTGGTAAACAGCCGTCGGCCTTCTCCAAGGAAATTACTGAAGCCGCTCAGCCGGCCAAAGTGAAAAATGTACTAGTAGGCGCCTATGACGGCACTACTAACCCAGAAGACCATCTGATGGCATTCACCAACCTGATGTACCTTCAAGGGTTGGATGATCCCACTTGGTGCAAGTGTTTCCCAGCGACTCTCAAAGGAATCGCACAGCAATGGTTCGGCAACCTGCCGACTGGTTGTGTAAATAGCTTCAGGACGCTTGCTTACTTATTTGCCTCCAACTTCGCCATGAACATCCCTGCGAAGAAAACGACCCTTGATTTGGGAACAATTCAGCAGGGCGAGAAGGAGGGGCTTCGTTCTTACATCAGGCGGTTTAACCTGATGAGAATACAGATTCAAGGGTTACCGGATGAGGTAGCTTATACCGACTTTTTCAGAGGTCTCAAAGACGGGTCTACCTTCAAATTTGATTTGGTTCGAAAAAGGGTGGCGACTCTTCAAGAGGCCTTGATTGAAGCAGAAGCCTATATACATGCGACTGATCTTTGTACGATAAAACAGTCGGACGGGAAAAGGTTCGACAAAAGAGAAGGACGACAGAAACAGTCGTCAAACAAAGATGAGAAGAGAAAAGAGGTTTGGGCAACTGATTCCTCTAAACAGCTGTCCCAGAAGAAGAAAAAAGAATTCAAACCATACTCCCCAAAGTATGTGTTTAACAAGGATAGCCAATTTATCCTAAAGGAAATTAAGGGACGGATCTCAATTGAGAAGCCGGTCCCCATGAAGGGTTCTGCAAACAATCGGAACCAAGAAAAATTTTGTGATTATCATGAAGATGTTGGTCATCACAACAATTAATGCATCACTCTCATGCGGTATCTGGACCGCCTGGCTGAGCAAGGTGACCTTGACACTTATGTCAAGAAATCTACGGGGAACATTTCCTCGAAAAAGCAGTCGACCAAAAAGAATCAACAGGCCGACAGCTCCGATACAGATGATGCAGTCGTCTACACCATTGCAGGCGGCTTCTCAGGAGGCGGCCCCACTATTAGGGGCAACAAAGACAATATCAGACGGTTAGATGTAAATTCCGTTCACCAAGAACGGCCCTCCAAATATTCATTTCCTGAGATTGTCATCACTGAAGAAGATCTAGGAGGGGTAAGAGAGCCGCATGACGACCCTATCGTTATTGAATGTAAAGTGGCCAACCAGAGAGTTGGCCGAATCCTCATAGATACCGGAAGCTCCTCAGATCTCATCAGTAGCAAATGTCTGACGAAGAGGCAAACTGGGAAGCCATGCGCCTGGCATTAGACTCACTTCCTGAAAAGAGGGGCAATGCTGTCTTGCGCCATGAAATTTACCGCATGAGAATGACTAGATCATACAACAAAAAAGTACACAGGCGTCCACTCAAAGTGGGGGACTTTGTACTTAGAAAAATGGAAGCAGTTGGTAGGGCTAATGAGTCTGGAAAACTAACTCCCAACTGGGAAGGACCCTACCGAATCTATGAGGAAGTCAGGGACGGTACCTACCGTCTGGAAACACCAGACGGACAACTGTTGCCTCGAACTTGGAATGTGGATAATCTTAAGAAATATTTCTTTTGAATGATGTAAATAGTCAAGAGCTACTTAATAAAAGTTTGCACTAACTATTCAATTTTGTACTAAGAGGGGCACGCCTACTAACAAATAGTCGGCTACTCTCCATGTTTAAATTTTTACTTAAGAGGGGCATGCCGTCTGTACCTTTACAGTCGGCTACTCTCCATTGATTATTTTACTCACAACAGGGGCATGTCGTCTGGACATATAGTCGGCTACTCTCCATAAGAAGATGGTCGACTGGTTCCAAACACATAGCCACCCCACTAATACTTAGCTAAAAAGATTAGGGCCTGGCCGACCCTGTGCCTATCAGGCGGCTACCCTTCTTTTAGCATCTACGTTCACCAAGAACTTACCAAGGCCACAGGCCGAATGATCAGACCAGGCGCCAAGCCAACTGATCAAATCTACAAAACTAATACGACCTGTCCCAACATCATAGCAGGCGTCCGGCGGCATCCCTCCGGATGAAATTCGTCGCAGAGAGCAGCTCCCTTTTGGGTGGAACATTGTTCTATAAACTAATTACACGGCACCTATACGACTGTCCCCAAGGGCAACCACGTAGCCGTTTTTGAGACAAGGATAACTCTATCACTAACCAAACCAGTGGTAGCAGTTGACATCTGAGTCAGATGACCGCCTGTATTACTTGGGATAAATGCAGGGGGTACCTCTTGAGTTAATAGCCAACAAACATTGGCGAATTAAGGGGTCTAGCCGTCCTCCGCCGCCTGGTACCTCTACTTCTCAAGCAAGAGTGACGGCGATTGAGTAACTCCAACGTTAACTCATAGTCACTCCCTCAAATTTGGTATGGAACCTAAAAGGTTTGAGTAGACCGCCTGTTTTTTGGCAAACAGGGGCACTCAAACCCCTATTCCTACTAGGTAACCTATTGAGTTAATAGCCAACAAACATTGGCGAATCAAGGGGATCAGCCGGCCTCCGCTGCCTGGAACCTCTACTACTCAATCTAGTGTGACGGAGACTAAGTAACTCCTATGTTAACTTATAGTCACTCCCTCAAACTTAGTATGGAGCCTAAAAGGTATGAGTCGTCCGCTTGTTTTTATCGAAGAGGGGCTCTCAACCACTACTCCTGCTAAGTTAACAAATTACGAGTTAAAAGCCAACAAATATTGAATAAAGGGAAACAACCGGTTCCCGCCGCTTGTTATCTCAACTACTAAGTTCCTTGGCGACTAGGTAACACTCATGTTTACTTGGTCAGACCACTTTCCTACTGGGTTAAATTTACAAAAGACAGGACCGCCTGCCTAAAAAGGATCCAGTCTTTAAAATAGTTCGAATACCGATTGGATAAATGGCCGACTGATCGTCTATCCTGGAAACATACAACCAGTCGTCCAGGGGCATAGGCGGCATGACTAACTTTTCGTACCTGTCTGCAGCTATCGGCCATGTAAAACAGTCGGTCTAGTGAACAATTGGATATTGGAATATTCAATACTTAGACAAATTTGAGGCAAAACAAAAATTCATTAAAAATAAGCCGGTCATTAAAGACCAGCAAAATATTCAAAGCCCCGGCCCCCTGGCCGGGTAAATACAAAGCAAACAGCACGCAGGCCGTGGAAAGAATACATAAAGCTTAAGAAGGGGGCAGTTCAGTATTAGCAGCTGCCGCCTGGTCAACACTCTTCTTGCTGGACTCGGCTTCAGCTGCATCCTTTTTTGATGCCTTACCCCCAAGCGGCACAAGCGCCACTACCGGCTCCTCCTCCTCCAACGCTTCCCCCAACGCCTCTTCTTCAGCAGCCGCCAGGATCTCTTGATTATATGTATCCGAACACTGGCGGTACGTTCTTTCCCAAGAGGCAAAGTCGGCACTGGGGAAGAGGCGGCCCCAGGTCATGCGCTGGATTTGAGCGGAGTCTTCCATCATCTCCCGGACCAGCTCTTTCTTCTCTTGCTCGGCCTTTTCCGAGAGCTCTTGGGTAAGACTCTTCTCCTGGGTCACCAGGCGTTCCTTTACGCTGGCCAAGGATTTCTCCATGGCTTCGTAAGAGTACATTTTCAGGCGAAGAGGTTTCAGCTCGGCCTTGAGATTTGTGATGGTCGCCTCCAGCTCGTCATTCTTCTTCTGGGCTGCCTCTAACTGAGCCCGAACAGCGGCGGTAGCCTGCGCCTGATAATAAAGAATATCAATGGTCAGAACTTCATTTTGGGCAATTTGAAACATTGCCTTATCACAGTCAGAGGCGGCCATAGCTTTTGCAGCCTTTACCTCTTTGTTCTTCCGATCAAGCGGCTTGCGAAGGCCGTTCACTCGGAGCAGGGCCTAAGTACAAAGAAACAGGCGTCAGTTCCCAAACAAAAAATAAAACAGGCGTCCAGAAATTCAAATACTCAAAAATATGCTAAGTATACCTCAGCAAGGACCCCTGCAATCCCGTCAAGGTCAAGGGTGCCGACACCCCTGACCGTCTCCCTTTCGGCTGGAGGAACTGCCCTGATCATAGACTTGGCCATCTCTACCAAGTCAGGCTCCTGGGGGCCGGCTGCATCAAGCATAAACAAACGGATTAGACTTAGTAAAAAAGGGAGCAAGTCTAAAATTTACAAGGACAACTTCATACCTCTAGGCGGCCCAGTTGGAGTTTTAGAAGAAGTGGCCGGCTGTTTCTCAGCCGCCACCTGTTTCCTGGCAGAACCAGGAGAGCTCCCAACAGTCGTCTTCCGGGCCTTGGGGTCCGGCTGTTGGGAAGATGAAGCTCTTGGAGCACCCGTCTAAAACAGAAGAAAAAAGTCAGTATATGCATAAACACTCCAAAAAGAGGGTGAAAGGTGCCCCCTTTTTGGGGGAGTCGGTTGAAGCTTGTTGCATAATAGAGGCCCGCAACATGGCCGCCGCAGTCTTGGAGGCGGTGATTTTGCTCATGGCGTCAGCTGCAAAAACAAATAGCAAAGTTAATAAAAGATAAACAACAAATGTATGGAACAACAGAGTATTCGACAGGCCGACTACCTCTTGAGCACCGACTGCTGAGGCCGCAGGCGGCCAAAAAGTACTCGTCATAGAGCCACTTGAAGCTCGGGACGCAGTGCAGGGGTACTTGCTCTCGTACCCCTGAAGTAGAGTCGACCCTCGACTCTACTTTAAAGAGTCCTTTATCAAGGATCTCTTTCTTAGCCTTGGGGGGAACAGGCGGCATGCTACGGCCGCCTGCAAGAAGGGGCGGATTCCTGTTCCACCTATTGAAGCGCTTGTTCAGCTCAATGTCTGAACTCTCAATGATGAGGAAGGTGCTCCGCCAGTCCTTCCACTTGTTTGCTTTACCTCTTGTCATGAGGTAGCCTCTGTGGCTTGTCAATTGATACCAGCCGGTACCGCCTGTCTTAGGGGTCCGGCTGAGATAGTTCATATGGGCGAAAGCCTCGAAGCTCGGCTCCACCCCGTGCAGTTCGCACCCGGCCACATAGCCGAGTACGTTGACCCAGGAGTTTGGGGCTAACTGCCATAACCCCAACTCATACCCATCCAAAATCCGCTGAACAGCCGGATGTAATGGGAAGCGAAGCCCTGCCTTGATGGCCGCCTCGTAGCAGCCAAAGCAGGCGCTATCATAACTGGAACCAGCCGGCCAGACGACTGTGTCTTCTGGATCCGGCACAAACACTAGAAAATCGGGGCCCATGGTGTGGTTTGCAATAAAGCTCTCCACTTTCTCTTGCATGGCTGTGATTCGGCCCCGAGGTACCGTGCAGTAGTAGGGGGTATTTAGCTCTCGGTAAGAGGCGGATGGTTCTGCCCAATTGTCCCCCTTCTCAACTGCGTGAGAAAGTCTCGCCTCTTGCAGGCGGCTGTTTTTCTCTTCTGTACCCAAAGAAGCATGGCCAGAAGAGCTTGACTCGGAATCTTCCTCCGACGAGTCCGAAGAGGACGACTCCTCCCCTCTCCCGGAGGGGCCCGCCTCCTCTCTTTGAAAAGGAGCAGATTTGTTAACTGTTAAATGGGAAGGGGTCACTATGACTCCCCCCACAGAATTGCCGGCATCCAGGCCGCCTTGTTTCACTTCCACATCTGGCGCCTGGTCAGATGTTTCACTAAGCGGCACCCTGTGGGAGGAGCCGTCTGAATTTGAGATCCTAGCTGTCTTTTTCGTTCTGGCCATCCTGCTCTGCATAGACACAGATACAGTCGGACTTTGTATAAAGGGCAAAAATGGGTCCGGAAAAGGGCAGGCGACACTCCTAGTCCTAGATTCAGCCGTCCCCGGTGACCGGCTGATCACTAACCTAGGTCGTGTCGTGTGCTTCCGTGGTGCCATTTCAGAAAATAAAAAGAAAATTAAGAGTAAGAGAACTGAGTTACCTGAACGAGTGACGGTTGATGAAGTTCTGAAAATCCTGTGCAGTCGGCTTGTCAGAACAGGCGGTAGGCAGAAAAGGTCCAAAATGTCAGAGCAAGTTCAGGGGTCCGAATGTTCTCAAAAAGTTCTCAAAGTGTGAAAATGACTCAAGACAACTCTCCCTTATATAGGCGAAGTGGGAAGGCGAAGGGTCACTTTCAGAATTCAAAATTTGGGCGGGAAAATCTCTCGTCCTTTCGCCGACTGACACCTGTAGCAGGCCGTCGCCTGTTACAGTGCGACACCTGTCACAGGTAACACGTGACCAATCACGTGCCACCTGTGAGGGACAAATGATTAGGGGATTTTTCTCCCACCAATCGGAATGCGCCACGTGGACCCATCAGGTCATGCCAAGTGTCCCCCAGTTGGAACTGTCAGGGCTTGCCACGTGGCACGCGCTTATTCGTCCACCTTGGACCTGTTATATCAAGACATGTGGCATACTCCATGCCTAATGGAGAAACCGGCCACCCAGGCCCAACTTCCGAGGGAAGCCCAATCGGCCCTAGGTTTACCTAAACCTAGGATGGGCACGTTTTCCAAGGTTATAAATACCTCCCTTAATCCTCATTAAGGGGGAGAACAGAAACATTACGGAAAAAACACATTAATTACACAGTAATAACCGGCTGATCTCGCTAACAAAGCAGATTACCTACATTAAACACTCTCACCTAGAGAGACCAAATCACTTTAATTTCCGCAATAATTACTCCTTAATCAGGTACTAACTTGACCGTTGGAGGCGGAGCTCCCAGGAGTCTCCGTTATTTTGCAGGTACAGGCGTCCGGTTCCAGTCTCGGAATTGTAACTCTCCCGCAGGACATCAGAAAACCCCGAAACAACATCAATGACATTCCCCTGGGCCATTTGCTTCTTAATATCTGCATACAATCTTGACATTGTAGATCTATGAATGTCATGCTGTCTTGCTTGTTGTAATAAAAAACCCCTTGGCAGATCACCTCCTTGCATTTTTCACAGAATGACATCCACTATTTGCCTTTTCTGTTCAATGGTAAGGTCTTTCCTCTTCTCTCCTTGTTGGGTTGTCTGCTGATTCTGTAAAATCTGAGATCGAGTATGCCCATTCTGCACCGTACTCATCCTCTGAATCTGTACTGGACAGTGATGAGTCACTTGATAAAACTTCTTGTTCTTCTCCTAGCAACTGTTCTAAATGAAAAAAAAATCTTCCATATCCATTTCCATTAACAGATACTACCTTGTTCTGATCCAGGTCAGGTGATGGTGATGAAGTGGAGGGTGCAACTTTTTGGACAACTCAAACGGAACCTGGTTTTTGAAGATTTCAAAACGAAGCCGCTGCCCCTAATTTAGCATTAATTAGATGTTAGGATGTAGGCTGGGTGTATTTATGGTAGTTTTTGAACTTGTTTTAGTGCTAACTTTTGCTGATTTTAATGCTTAGATGTATTCATTAGGTGGTAGTTTAAAATGGTAGTGCAATGAACAAATATGAATTGTTGTTTCTGCTGAATACTACTGCTATTTATACCCTCTCTTGCTTGGGGAAAAAGCAAGAGGAGGGAAATATTTGAAGGAGGAAAACAGAAATTTAAAAATTTGGTGAAAAATTGGGAGGGAAAAGTACCCTCCCAAATTCTGCCCATGTGAAAGTAAAAAAAAAAAGGGTGGTCCCTTATTACTTTCCTCCTTTTTTAAAGATAATCACATGCTCTTAACTCATGATTTATTCCATGATTTATTCCCTAAAATCTTTTGACTTGGGAAATGTGCAACCCCCCTTTGTTGCAAGAAATAAGAAACGGAGGGAGTATTTATAAACTTAAAAATCTAACTATATCTTTGTATAAATAAATTCCTACATAAGTGATTACGTTTTTTTTTCTTTTTTTTAAGAATTAGTGATTACTTTTTAATGTATAATGATAATGATTATTTATATATAGTTAAAAAAAAAATCATAAATATATATTTTTCAACTTATAATAGTTGGTGAATGAAAAATTATCATATTTGGAAAAAAATGTCATTAAGGTTCAAAATAGAAGAAAGCAATATAATATGTATTCAAAAAAGATAAAAAAAATAAATATTTTAAGTAGCTTGATTTGAGATTAAAAAAAAAAAAGATTTTAAATTGATACTCCGTGACAAAGGTTGAAAAACCGTGCATGGAACGGGATCTAACCTAGTAAACCAAAATGTGAGAGTTAAATGTCAATAAAAAAGTTTTACTTGAAGGTCAGGGAAAAAGATTATTTTTCAGTAACTATTATAAATATAAAGAAAATTAATTAAACAAAAGAATCAAAAGCTACGGAATACTGTAAATCCAATTATACCAATATACCTTTTTTTTTTTTTGGTGAAAAAGTACATACCAGTATACCACTATGCCATTAGCAAAAACTTGAAAAAAAAAAGCCAAGATCAAATAACAACATGCTACTTAATAAACTTTGAAACAAGATCTATTTACAATGTACTCCATATTTATAAGCTTATAATTCACTTCATACTTCGCACTCCAAATTAAATAAGAAAAGTTAACTCTAAAGTACGATTGTTAAACGAATGTTTCAACTCTTTCAAGTAGGGACAGTTATTAACTTCGAACACAATGTGAATATTTCTTAAAAGAGCCAAGATCAAATAACAACATTTACAAATCTGTGCAATACGAGGCACCTAGGCAATGCAAGGGCATAACAATTAGTTGTTATATAAAAATTACATCTTTACAACATTGCGAGGGATTAACTGAATAAACTATTTTTATTCAGCCTATAACTTCTCAAACCTGATGGATTTTGAAATAAAAATAATAAATACAACCCTCGTATTTGAATAAATAGATGTCAGTCAAAATCAAAGCAGCATAATAGTTGCCACAGACTAAACTGGCACCAGTAATCAGTAGTAACAATATTACATTTCTTCCTTCTGGAGTCATTTATACATAATCCCTTTCTGCCTCCCCTTTCCTCCTGCACTGGATGTTAGTAGTTTCCTGCATACAAGTCAATACTACCAATTTGTAGCCTTGAGGTCGACTTAACATCTCGGACTGACAGAAAGGTGAACCTGCAAAACTCAGCATTTAATAGATACTCAGTTACTTTTCTGCAAGGGAAGGAGGGGGAAGGGGAAGGGGGGGGGGGGGGTTGAATACCTTATGGCGTTTGATAGTGTATGCCGCGTTCCAACCCTGTACAGTTTGCACTGAAAACGGCTATCAAATGTCTGAGAAGTTTGTCTGTCCAAAACATACCAACTGGATCCTCCATCACTGCTTCCTTCAACAATCCTGAAAAACATTTGCAGAAGTTTGGGACATAAATATTTACAGATACACAAAGCCTATGTTGCACAAAACTGGATTTAGGTGTCGAGTCTGACATGGATTCGGATCCTTTGACACTCTGGATTTTATAGTATTTCACATAAGGCCACTATATATTTGGGTGTCATATCGTGTTGAAGTGTCGGAGGAGACGTACAGCAGAGTGTCAGAGTAACATAGCCATAAGATCTAATAAACAGAAGCTAGGAACAGCATTAGAATCCAAAGTTCATTTCCATGAACTTTCCTTTATCAATGCTTTTCAATAGGCTTAGAAAGAATTATCATGTACTTCATAGTCACTTTTGGGAATGTGTTTTTAATATAAAGCACTTTAGAGAGATAATTAATGATAACCAAGGGTAGTACCCACAAATGTTGCATTGCTATAATAATCTATACTAATGTTGTGTTGAACAAATGTTGCATCTCAAATCCATTGAAGTCCATAAGATTGCATCGGACCAGTTTGTATCTATACATGCACCACCCTGATGGACCCATGATTTACTCTGGTTACCAATAGACAAGTGCTCGCGCTGTAATGTGCACTCAAGTGCCAACTTATAGGCAAGACTGCAAGATCGTGTGTGATGACCATAACAACTAATATCAGAGTTGAGTTCAAATCTAGGCATCAAGAGATCTGTGTAAGCATCCGAGTGACAGCTAAACCAGATGACAATCATCCAAACAAACTTGCGTGGCTATTAGGCAAGTCCAAAGAAGGAAACCAACTTGAAGAGAAAGTGATTGGGCTATCCAAAACAGCTTGAACTCAACTACGATCAGCGATTTATGCAGTGCATGCGCGCAAAGAACTTAACTTTGTACAAGGGTTAGTTGATGAGATACCTGATAAGTACACCACCCTAATGCATGACAACAAACCTAAAGGGTGTTGCAAAAGGAGAATTAAACCAGCTAAACCTCAAATGTTCGGGTGGCACAAGAGACTTTATAGAAGCCGACATCTCATCTTCAACATGAAGTACTTTTTGGTCTATATAGCAGTTCATTGTTCAACATAAGGGATATTCTTTCACAGGGATATCAAGGGAACAGTAATAAATAATTCAAAAACAAGCACCACAAGAAACACAGAAAATGACACTTAAGTTCAAACAATGACGAAAATAGGTACCAAAGCAAGGGAGAAAACTTGTGAAAGAGTGGGGTTTTGTCTCCTTCCAGCAAAAGAGGCCCCTCTCCCCACAAGACCTTCATGTGTATACTATGTCACAGGCCATAATAGCGATTTGCGTGTTGCCAGAAGGAAAAAATCAACTATGGCCAAAGGAAGTCCACTGTGTCTATGAATTCTGTCAAGATGACACAAATCATCAAAGTTCAAGGCGCAGTTTATTTGTTCTCATAAGAAAAGAGATGCCAAACTAATCACTCAGCTATACAACTGGAGAAAGGGCTCAGTTTACTTGTTCTCATAAGAAAAGATGAATGAGCCCATGTTCCTTATAGTCATATTGGTGAATGAGGATAAAGCACTTGGTAACTTGTTCAGCTACTAAATATACTCCAATCAATAAGGGCTATCAACCATACCCCTCTGAAGTTCCTATGGTACACTCATGATATCCAAGGGAAAAACTCTCCTATTGTGCAATAATAATTACTGAAACAAGGTACAGCGCAAAACCATTTCCATTTCCTGTGATGGTATTGACTAATTGGGGGGCAGTGTACTTCACCAACTTAAAATTGAGATAATCAATACCTCTCAGAGGAATGAGCTGAAACAGCTTGTGTCACAAATTGTGGAGCACTCGAATGAATTGCCTTGTTGTTCAACCTAACCAATGCATCTTCCATGTGATGAAAGTATGAAACAAGTCTTTTATGGAATACCGGCATACCGCAACAAGTTTTTAATTGTGTACTTGGATGAAATTATGATCTTTAGCAGGGTGCTGGAAGACCATATTGAACAGAAGGAAGGTAATTGAGAAATTTAGGGAACACCCAGTCCTTGAAGTGAAAGAACTGTGTCATCTCGTGAGAGGAGGCCGATAAGGATAAATACGAAAAGCACACAAACTATACATAATAGGCAAGGTCCAAAGAACATTTTTGAACTAAGGTCATTTTTATGTTATCTAACTACTATTGGTTGTTCATAAAATGTAAGAAGGGACTCACTTGGAGGGGGAGATAAGAGAAATCCCTCAATGAGTCTCATGAGGTTTGATCCCTAGACCTTAGGGATATGAGTTAAGGAGCCATTCCACTACTCCACCACCTCAACCTCAATGGTTCATACGGAGATATTCTAGAGAGATCACTGAACACACTAGCTTAGCTCTTTTGTTCTTTCATTCTAAAGATCAAGTAATTTGTTCTCTGCTCCATAGTTGTTACTCGTTCAAAAGCTGGTACTTAATTTACATAACAATATTTCACGTATATTATTGTAAACTATTTGCACCACAGGATTTTGTTTTGTGGGGAAGGGGGGGAACGTGTAGTAGTGTTATGTACTGATCATACCAATTCATTGGATCTCTCTCTGGAGCATCATTAGCAGACATCAGCTCATACGCCACAACCTCACACATCTGCTCCTCTTTCAGTTTGTATGCAATCCAACCACCTGCAATACCAAAATTCAAAAGGTAATGTAAGGATAGATCACATATGAAAATATAATATTATGAGATCGCATAAAAACAAACATTGGATAGCACAAAGCCCAAATCTCAAAAAGATTGGCTAACATGAATCGTCACAAGGAACTGTCCACAAAAAAGGGAACAAAGAAAGAGTAGTGATAAAATGAAAGTAGACAAAATTAAAAGAGAATAAATTTCAGTGACTGTAAGGGAAAAAAAAACCTCTTGCTCCATTTGGTTCTTCCCATTTTGACGACTGTAACCCATCAAAAGCTGATGTAGCCTGAAAATACAGTTTATATATAAATCGATGAAAAATCTTAAGAGATATGAACCTCTCACCACACATATGTAGAGCAGAAAACACAAATATTCCACCAGTTGACTTACAATTCCAAAAGGAAGCTCTTCTCCACTTGCAAGGACTGAACCTGAATGTATTCTATTCAACCTCAGAAGCGGCAAAGAGAGACAATCTTTTGAAATGCTGGGACATTTAGCAAGGCTCACAATCATATCATCCAGAGCATCTAGTGCAACCGGCAAAGCTAAGGAGGTCTTTATAGGATGGCCAACCATATGCACAAGCACCTCATTTTTAGTGTCGAGCTCAAACTTCAGATAGAGGGTGTTCATTAGCTTGCCAAAAGCAGGCAATAAATGGTGCAAAGAAGGTTGTAGACCATGTGAAGTGTTTATTATCTTTCTAGATCTAAAAGGACACTTCTGACAATCTGTCAAGATCCTTCTTAGGGTCTTTAGGGCATCAACCCCACTGGAGACTGAAAGAGAGCTATCCGCAAACTGGGAAATGACAACTCCCAATGAATTATAAATATCAGAAACATGCTCATCGACACACAAACGAACAGGACAAGTAGTGCAACTCAAGCCATCCTTTCCAGATTCATATTCTGATCTTGAGATGCGCCATTGCTTGTCCCCACTTAGTCTCCCAGGTAGTGAAACAGCAGCATCACCCTTCGAATGAAGATCTCTTTCAATAGCTTCTTTCTCAATTTTGTAACGTTCTTCAAGCAAAGATATCTCTTCTGGTTTTAAACCCTTTCGGCATTGTTTTGTTAGTTTTTCCAGATCATTGCATAAATTTTGCTCTGTTGTAATATTCCGGCGGGTTAGAACCTGAAAGATATAGAAGGGGGATGGCAGCATAAGTTATGACAGAACAATACAAGATCCAAGAACAATAATCAGTGTTGGCACCCAATATAGTATTTTACTTCAAATTACCTCATGCCACTTTCTTGTGTAACGTTTTGTGACATCATATACCCCATCTTTTGCAATAGCAATCACATAATTTAATTTTTTATTCCACCTATGCAATATAGGTGCTAAATTACATTAGTTATTGAACAAAGAAAGCATTAGAATTCAAATTTAGGTTCATGTGAGAACCAAGGCTATGGTGAGAACCACTGAAACACATAGGACACATGTCATATACTCATAGAATTATATGGTACATTAGACATGTTTTTGAATTTTTCATATGAGAAAAACTACTTTACGAGTGAAAAAAATCAATTTTAAAATATATGAGAATAATGTAATGTACCTTATAGCTCTATGATACGTATTATATATTGGATATAGTGGTAAGACATGCACCTTAAATTTTTTTTTTTGTAAAAAAATTCAGTTTTAAAACTTGGGATATGTACCTTATAAGAGATGTACCTTGCAACTCTATGACATATACCCATGTGGTTCTCACAGTTCAAATACTATATACACACACAGACATGAGGAAGAAAATGGGAGTACCCTTTTTCATACAACAATGGGTTGTCATAAATTCCTTCACAAGGATCAAGATGCATCCACCTGAGTATAAGAAGATACAAGTCCACCCAAGTGATCAGTCTTCGAACAGCTATGGAAAAGCACAAAGGAAATAGGGAAAAAACAGAAGGTAGGTTTCATACAATTTATTCATGAATAATTTAACCAAATGCCTACAGATTACCATGTCCAAGAATACAACCTTCCTAAATTTAGAACAGTATGTACTTTTGATGGATGGTAATTATGCAGTCAAAGTATCAAACTGTTTCCTTAATCGTTTTTAATTTTTTTGTCAAGACTAAGAAAAGTTCAGCGACAAACAATGCCGTTTGAGGAATCTAGCTCCCTTTTAACATAAATAAGGATGAAGCATTAGCTTTTAAAAATGACATGAGACAAACTTAAAGGGGATGTCCATAGAGGTACTGAAATTATTGTTTGAAATTTATAAAATAAAAAAATAAAATGCTGAGGGCAGTAGTCATGATTATAAAAAGCCAGAGGCAACTGCATAATTTTTTTTTCCAAACTTCATCTTTGGTTTCCCCAAAATGAACCACAAACATCAAAAATGCATATCTGTACATAAAAGCGGGACAAATAGTTATCTTACCTCCCTAAATGATGTGAAAAACACTCTGTCCATACATGATCCGTGAAATCCAAAACCTGCAATAGCAAAATTTTAAGCTGACAATTCTCTCCAAAAAAATACCTAAAAGACAAAAATGCCATCTCCAAGACAATTTCTTTAAAGTACACGTCTTTCGATACAGAGCTACTAAATGCTGCAAATCAATTAGCCGATCTAAATGACTACCGGCAAGGTAATATTCAATATGAGCACAAGTTGTAGTGATTGAAAGAGAAGGATGAAAGTACATATGAAACACAACTGCCACTCCACCAGAAATGATAATAGTTTGTAATGTCTTGCTACTTTTTTCCCCCTATTTTTTTTTATCTGTGTTCTGAGGCCTGAGGGTTAGCTGAAGTAACCTTAAGCACTAGTTGAGTCGTTGACATAGAAAAACCATCCTATGATCAATGCTAAGGTTGCAAGTCTAAAAGTGATAGGTCTTGAGTTGGATAGTTGAGATACAAGTTAAGACAAAACAAAGTGATAGTGATTAAGGGCAATATCCGTTTTGTTAATTTCTACAACTGATATACTGTTCAAGCTCTGTGGACGTGTCCATCCCACTATCCCAGAGAGGCAAGTGCATCCATGCAGAATGCCCAGCATTTTTTTGAAGGCTTTTTGTCATGATTGTGATTTCCTTTCTATGGTATTTTAGAACTCTAGTCTCTCCTTTCCATAAATGTTTACTGTTAATGATAAAACAATGAAATCATAGATAATGTAATATTCTAGAATCAATAACAGTCAACTTACTGAAGGTAAGAACTAATATTCTTCCATTGCCTTATGGGAGATTAGAAACATTATAAGGGAGCTTTGAAAGTCTTTGTCAGAGAAGGGTTTTGCAATGCCCAATCTAGGGTGATTTGTGAGGTGTGTAACTACTAATATTTGTCAAATAGATTAGTACACATGGTGTGATTTTCACCTACTTAATATGTTCAGGCTTTCTACGTATTGTTAGTGTTTGCAATTGTCTTGTAATTTTTTACTTTAGATCTCTTTCATTTTTTATTTTTTATTTTTAATTTGTTTGTAACATTCAAGACATCACAGTAAAAACATCTTTGAAACAATTGATGCCATTCACTCAATTAGGCAAGCACGACATTGTCTTGTGATGATATACAGAATATTGAGGTTAATAACTAGTCTTAACAACCAAATATATAGCAAGACTTTCATTCAAACTAAGAATTGAATGACAGTTGACAGTTTGACACCAATAAGTAACTCTCTGATTGCTTGGTTGGCCGTGCACAACAGGCTAAGAACTAGGCAGATACTTCTGAGATGTGTTGTTTGAAAGGATGCTAGCTACCTTTTATGTCATGAACAGGCTGAGTCTGAAACACACCAGTTTTTCAGATGTCCTTAGTAGCAGTTCCCTGAAGTTGTTGCAATGGCTGGGGAAGAATGCAGATCAGCATTTTGATCTGAACATTGTTTGGAGGAAGTGATGCAGGATGTTTAGAGATGCTAGGCAAAGGAAAAAGGGGTTTGCAGCGTTTGAAGCTCACTTATCATATTTGGCATGCTAGAAACCATGCATGATGGCAGAAAGCTTTGATCTTGAGGGTTAAACAGAAGATTTATTGGAGAATTCAGCAAGTTGTTGATGACAAATGGAGTACTTGATCTTGTGATTGGCTGTATACTGTATAGAATTTTGTGTAGTTTGTTGTGTGTTTGGTTGATGCTGTTTGTTTGTACATAGGGGAGTCTTTATACATGTACATTTCTCGCATGATTGATATATATCTTACTCACCCAAAAAAAAACGTGGGTAAAAATTGGTTTTGTTTGCATTATGCTTCATCATAATAATTGAAATCTGGCACACTGAGCTAGGAGCCACAACTCTATAGTTATGACTTATGAGAAGCTTGCAACATAAGTTTAATTGTAGCAAATGATATACAGAAAAAGGAAAGAGAAGAAAAGGCAAAAACATTTCAATATAATGTTAGCTTTGGGAAGGTAATAATTGCAAGAACCTTGATAATCAGCAAGGCAAAATGAAAGAGGAAAGACAGTTGATAGAGACACTCACAGGACGTGACTCATAGCCAAATGCTCTGCAATACAGAGTAAAGCAGTTAGCCCACTCCCCACAACGCCCTTTTTTAGTTTCTAGGATCTGCATGGACAAACGATACAAATAGAACAAACAGAAGCTAAGCACAAGCAAATAAGACCACATAAATAAGAAGTAATAAAAAAAAAAGTACCTTTATTGGGTCATTATAGCGTGGGAAACGAGTAATCCTCGAGCAGAAGCTGCAGCTGTAGGTTGACAGCAAAAGTCCGTGAGTATTTAGAGCACTAAATAAGAAACTATTAAAATATAATCACTAGAATAAAAAAAAAATTACAATTTATTACAAAATTAATTCTTAAGCCACATAATACATAAATATACTTTTTGGGAGAGCCATATAAGCAATTATCAAAATCTAGCATATGAAGTCGGAGATTTGTAAGAAAATTCTAGCACCACACGAGTAGAAGTAAATAGTTTGCTTTTGGATAAAAATATTCCAATCCAACTATCCAACCATAACTCAATAATTTTTAATAATTCAATCAGCCAATAACAAGACAATTTTTTCGACATTGATAATTACTCATACAACAATCAAAATATTAATCCCAAAAATGAGGTCAGGTACATGGACCATGCAAAATGGCCAACCATGATCCTGTCCTAGTCTCCTTCCATGCTCCTGCAAATCCAACTTCATTTCCTTTTGAACTCCTTTCATCCAAGTCATCTTTGGTCATCCTTTGCTTCTTTTAAGATCTCGACAATCCCAAACTCCTAATCCTCTACATTATTTACCAGTGCGTCTTTTCAATCTCCATCTAACATGCCCAAACCAACACAAACGGTTCTCCCTTATTGCATCAACTCCAATCTTCCTTCTAATATCTTCATTTTTAACTTCTAATTTTGCCCTTTAAGGTGTTCTCACATATCCATATCAACACACGCATCATTGCTACCCCCATCTTCCCAAAATGATCCTTTAGCTTAGACCCATATGACAACGTTGGTCTAATAGCCATCCAATATAATTTTCCCTTTAAGTTGAAAGGTATGCTCTAGTCATACAATAGCTCAGTGCTCTCCATTAGACGATTAAAGCCAACTTGACTTCATCTTGTGGGTAACATCTTGGTCAATTCTTCTGCAAATTGAATTGACCCAAGGTAATTATACACTCGCTAATCGGAACTTTTTTATCGTCCAACATTACTATATCCCCACTTGAATTCCTGGGAGTGATAAAACTAGATTCCATGTACTCGCACCAGCTTGGTCTAAATCCCTCGAGATATTAAAATTTGCATCCCCCTAACTCCACTCTCATCCACCAATACAATATGGATATTATATCATGATCTATTAGTTTGGCATCATACCCCCAAACAATATCATTATACCCAATGCTAAGTTACAGAATTCAAATCATCCAAATTGCTAATATTCAAGCACATCATATCCTTAGCAGATCCTAATTAATATTTCTATATCCTGTAAAAGTTCTAATCCCAAAAACTACTTATCTATTACTTATATGTTATATGTTCTTCAACATCATATCAAATCCTAATTATATTCCATATGATTGAACAAAAACTACCTCCATCAACAAAGGTGGTCGAAGGAAGATATTTCCATAGACAAATTAATGCATCCGATATGAGGATCTTACTAATCTTACATTTAACCATATCTTGCCCACAATGACAAACATTTCATTTGGAGATGTCCCAAAAAACTTCATACTTTCCCCTTTTCTTTTTTTTTTTTTTTTTTTTTTTTTTTTTTTTTTTTTTTTTTGTTTCCTCTCCTCCTATTCTGTTGATCCTTTTAATTTTCTTTTCAAAAATAAATTCCTACTCTTTTTTTTTTTTTTTTCTCTTCCCACTTCCAAATTTTTTATTTTACATTAGACAAATATGTTTTAAATTTTTTAAAAATTACCATACCAATCTCATGTGTGAATTTTTTTTTGGGAATGCCATAATTAACATCATCATCTAAGATATTGACATTTGAAACTTATATATGTACTAATATAACATCAAATCAGGGCTTCACTTTGCCTATCTAGAATTCGACATAAAGATGGATTTCAGTTTTAAGTTTGATAAAAGTTAAAAGTAGTGACTAACGAGTGTAAAGCAACATTAATATAATAAATGGAAAGATTCATAAGGCTTACGCAACTAGGATCAACAATATAATATCAAAAGGATTAAACCACACATATGGCAGTATAGCTATGGGACAAAAGAATCCATCAAAACACCAGAATTGGAAACACAGCTATAGATATAAATTTTCTTTCATACCGATATAGCTCAACTCGTGAACCTCCATATTTCATTTCTGCAGGCGATGGTACACCCATGCCCTGGCCTATAGTTTGATTCCCACAGCTATCACAAGGAGGAGCATTAACCCAACTGCAGAAGGCAATAAGCCATTTAAAACACACATGGTTGAAAATAACAATATGAATTTGGACATGCCATTAGAGTGAATGAGCACACATTGGATAGTACAAGAATCAAGTATATGAGTCATCCCTAAGAATCCTAGATTCTTTCAGAAACAAAGTGCCACCTATTACTAACATGGTCAATTTGCCATAGTCTCAATATGAACATAGAAATTTAATTGTGTCATTTAAGTGTATTGCACTCCATAAGCTATGGCTAATGAATTAATATGCTTCAATAAGAAACATCGCAAGGGAGTTGTCTTCATGAATTTAACCATTCATCATATTAATTTCCATGCCTTGGGAAAGCAATAATCCCCACATACAAAGAATCATGTTTAGCATATATCTAACTAATGTCAAGAGAGGAAAAAAAATGCCCAGATACCCAAGTAATCGATTGTTAATCACTAGTTATAGTCATAATTCCTTTCGTCCCCTTAGTTTATTCATTGAGCTTTTGTTACATTTTAAGTTTTTGGTTGGGTGAAGTTGATAAGAAACAAAATAAGTAGGATCAAATATAGTGTATTTAAGAGAAAAGTTGTAGTCCCTCTAATTCATTTATCGTATTGGGCAAACTCAAAGAGAAAATTTATAAAGGAAATTAAGGAAAATAAAAGAGGACGATGGGAGTAATAACTTTGTAATGTTAGTCTTCCCTTTGTTTCAGAGAGATCATTCTCCTTTCCATTTAGTGATATTATAAGTTGATAGTCAAAGAGAAATAATTCTTTATGCTTTAGAGATCCCTTATATGCTTTAAGATTTTAATACCAATTAGAATATACAAACTATGGAAAAACCAATGGCTCCATTTATAAATCTAGGGATTTCAATTTAAATCTTATATCTGGAAGATATTGATAATGTTAATTGGAATTTTGAATTTAGTCCAAAATAGGAGTTTGACCCTTATCCTATTTCGGGTGGAGACAACAGACTGAACAAAGTATACGGAGTATCATATCATTACGACCTAGTATACTAGCAACATTGCAGGAGTGATGTGATAGCCAAGTCCAAGCATCACAGTTTGACAAATGATAATTGATTTAATATTTACAATAGTAAGTTACAACAATAAAGCGAATTTCATAGTAGCCTTGAATTTAAGTAATGTTCAAAAATTAACCACCAAGATTTTGTATGATCAAAGGTAACCTAAGTGAAGGTTTGTTTTAAACCTACTATAACAGTAATGTTTGATTTTTTTTTTTTTTTTTGGTCTCATGGTCTGGCATGTCTGATTTTAGCAAGAATAAGATGCAGAAAACAAAGCTTAAGTCAAAGCTTTTGGTGGAAAATAGCTAACATTGTTACATTACGTAACCTTGAAAGTTATACAATTAGTTTGAAAGTTTGAATTTAAAACAAGAGTCTAAACATTAAAGCTTAAGGGGAACAGAACTAACATTGTTACATTACGTAACCTTGAAAGGTTATATAATTAATTCAAATTTAGAACAAGAGCCTAAACAATACCATGAATATTCTCAAACCAGAATACTTCTTCTTTTTTTTTTTTTTTTTTTTTTTTCCGATAAGGGTCAGACCTCAGGTTTACCATAAATAGGTTCCCAATAGTAATACCTAATTCCTTTGTAATTCTGGTTAGCCCCCCCTAGATGTTAAACATTAACTTTACCACTAAGTAGAAGAAACTCAACAATAGGAGAGCCTTTGAGTGTGAGGACTTCACTCATGTAACATGTCAAATAAGCATCAAACCTAATCAAAATAACTAAGATTTTAAGAAAGTCTCTCAGCTAGAATGAAGAAAAGATGAAATAAAATATATAGCTAGAATACCTGAATGATTGTTTGAACCAAATCAACAACTCCAGCAAGAAAGCATGATCCCGTTCATCTTTTGTTGGTTCAAAGTTCCCCTCCTAGAAAGCAAAGAGATAACCTTAAAATTTTTGAATATGTTCATAGAAAGTTTATAGCTCACAAGTATACAGTTAAAGCATCTAAAGTACTTTAGCCCACAATACACAACTAGAGGTTCATTAAAAGTCATAGCAAGAAAAGCAAAACAATGATTAATGGACAAGATGACTTCTAATCCTGTTTTGTAATCCTATGGACAGCAATGGCTAGAAATCCAGCCACTTCCATCTCATGTGATGCAATCACCCTTGCTGGTACAGTGTTATTCAATGAAAAGTAAGGAGATCTAGAGTATAAACCTATAAGACATGTATAAAATGCAGATATGTGACACTCAAGGATGAAATATAGCCATGCTTAATTTATGACTTTACAAACAGATATTCAGCCCCTGCCCTTAAATGAAAAATAGCTACTCTTATACTAGACCTATAGGTACAACCGTTCAACACAGATAAGAAAATTTTTATAAGCCAAAAAAAAAAAAAAAATTGCTTGCTGGTGAAAACTAAATGACCTTAACAAGATATTTTCATAGGAATTAGTATAATAGGTAATTAAACTACCGAATCAAGAGTTAAACTTTTTACAAGCAAAATTGATTTGCCCACATATGAAGTGACGACTGAACACAACGTAAACATCAAATTCATCTTTCATAATCTAGCAACATAACATTGAATGAAAATGATTAGTAACCCAACCTTTTTCGCTATGGCCACCAATGATTTCTCCTCCAACTCATCAACGGGTACTGTCTTACGAGCAGCTTCCTGGCGAGTTGGGTCCTCATACTACAATGTTACAAAAAAAGACGGTTAGCAGTAGCAAGTAACACTCTTGATTAACCAAAGAATCTAGACTGAATAAAAAAAAAATTAAAATGACAATTCGTAATCACCATAAAAACTTTATCAATATAACCCCGGAGTTGTTCTTCTATTTGTCCATTGTCTTCAGGAGCAACATACTGTTGAAAAAGCAATGCTTCCTCCTCAGCCTTAAAAAATTGTAACATTTATCAGTAATACGAAAATTTCACCGGAAAATCACAGTACAAAAACATTAATAATATAGAGAAATCTTGGATTTTACGAGGCGAAAATATATGTTTTAATACAGTTAATCATCATAATTTTCTTGATAAAGTTTGCAATTAGAAATAACTAGAACAATTTTCCACAAATTCGACAGCTCAGTAGATCAATGCTAGAATTTTAATTCAATCATTTCGAAAAAGAAAGGCGAAATCAAAGTAAAACAAAAGGCAATTACCTGAAGCAATCGAGCAAATTCTTCATCAGACTTGAGCAATTCTTCATTAACATGAGAATCACCAGTTGCCGACGATTCAGCTACAACATCTTCTTCAATTGAAATCAAACGAACCTTTTCTTCAATTGAATTTAGGTCAGAATCATCACAAATGATCTTAATATCATGATGATCATCATCACAAACGATCTGTAACATTAAAGCAAAAAAATGAAAAAATTGATCGACAAAATATTCCAATTTCAAAGTGAATCAAACAAAATTAGAGATTAATTCACCTTCTGTTCATCTGGAGGAATTGAAGTGAGAGAAAATAGTTGAAATTTGAACACCTGCAAATTGAAAAATCAAAAGATTGTTGATTCAAACACAACATTTTACAGCAGAAAATGCAATTGGAGAGAAAGGTTGAAGAAAGAGATTGGTAGAGAGAGTACTTCGAGGCCATCATCGGTGTCGTAATCGATGTCGAAGGTTGAGTTTTCATGGCGGACGAGAAGCTTCCGAGCTACCATTTCCGATCCCTTGCTTTTTGTTTTGTTAATACCAGTACTAGTTCTTTTCCTCCGACGAAGTTTGAAACTTTGGAGAAAGCCGTATACTTCTTCAAAGAGCATCTTTAAGGGTAAACATTTTAATAGTTCACAATGAGTCAACAAATAAAGTGGTGGCTTAATGGCAAACTCTTTAATTGTTCATGTTGAGTGGTCATGGATTCGATTGCAGGAGCAAGCACTTGCAAGAATTAATTCACTGTGGGCCCCACCAATATTTTGGACTGATATTCATGCAAAACGACGTCGTTGTACTGTTTTAAATATATCCGTTGTAATTTTACAACGGATCAAAAAAAAAAATTACCAACGACTCTATTTTTTTTCCCTCTATAAATAGACACCCATATTGATATACTTTTTTCAACTTTGAAAATTCATTTTTTTCTACTATATTTTTCTCTTCAAAAATCCCCTCTATAATTACCAATATTATTATTATTTATAACAATATTAATATTATTATTGTTATTATTATTTTTAATTATTATCATTAATATTATTATTATCGTTACTATTATTTTTATTATTATCGTTATTATTATTATTATTATTATTTTTATTATTATCGTTATTATTATTATTATTATTATTATCGTTATTATTATTATTATTATTATCGTTATTATTATTATTATTATCGTTATTATTATTTTTATTATTATTGTTATTATTATTATTATTATAATTAAATTTTTATTTTTTCCAAATATAAATTATAATCATGGATGCTAATACCAACCCCAAAACAAATAGAAAGAAGAAAAAAAATTTGGGTCAAAATATGATCCCGAATCAAGCCAATTTTCCTCCAATTCACCCAAATTTTTCACAAACACCCACAAATATTCCCCATAATTTTTCTGGAGTTTATCCTTAAATACCCCAGTCAAGTTTCCCAAATAATCCACCAAATTTCCCTCAAAATTTTAATTTTTCTCAAAGCAGTTCAAATTTCCCACATCCATCCATGATACCAATGGGTTACGGTGAATATGGTGCTGCATCTGGTTATTTTCCGTCACAACAACCGAATCCCAATATTTGGGAATCGAGCAATGTCTTATCTGAAGAAGATGAGGCAAATGAAGAATGCGAGGATGATGGTGAGGGAAATGAAAATCCTTCTCCCCATAAAAACTTCACTCAAATGTTACAGCAACCACTCCAATCAACTCCGGAATTTCGTGTTAGTGGTTCAAACAATAGAGGTTGGTCGCGATCAGAAACTGCGGCTCTTATATCCGGCTACATGAACACCAGCACCGACATAATTACCGGCACAAATCAAAAGAAGGGTGTATTTTGGAAGAGAGTCTTGGACGCATACGATGCTGCCAGGGAATCGAATGCAGATGAAATATCCCTACGAACTATTAGTAGTTTGAAGGGAAGGTGGATGCGAATCTCTGAAGCCGTGTTAAAGTGGTGCGGAAGCTATGATAAGGCCCGGAAGCGAAAGGGAAGTGGCTATAACGAAGATGATGTTATCCAAGAGGCCCACAAAATCCATGAGAACTCATTCGGACGATTCACCTTCTACGAGGAATGGATCCAATTAAGGAAGTGGGACAAATTCCGGTCTTTCTTGGACCAACAAACATTCAAGCCTTCGGTGGGACGTCCACATTCAACTCCACTAACGGATGAGTCTGTAGGGAGCGGAAGTAGTGGGAAGAGGACACGGGATGAGGGTGACAATTCCTCACCTACCACACCAACCAGTGTGGGTGTCGGTGATGAGAGAGTAGCTCGTGCTGAAGGTATTAAAAAGGCTAAGTCGAGATTGAAGGGTAAAGCTCCATCAAGTCAAGAATTTAAGGAATTAGAAACATTCAACAGCCGATTGCAGCTACTTGGGGATTCGATGAATGTGTCAAACGAAGCAGAAATGAAGAGACTTGAAATACAGGAGCGCAAGGAGGCAAGGAAACAACAGAAAATTGAGCTAGAGCAATATAGGATCAACTGGGAGCAACTATCTCGTCTAGAACAGAAAGTAAACCGAGAACAGTGGGAAGACGAAATGATAGTAATACTTCGGAACAATATTCAACGTTTCAATAATGATGCTTAGTGTCCTTTATTTTTATTGTAGTTAAGTGTGTTCAATTCCTTTGTTGTTCTTCATTTTCAGTAGTGATAAGTTTTCAATTCCAGTTCAACCTCTTGTACTCATTTCCTTATGTTTGTACTTTATCAATTAATCAGTAAAATGGATCTTTTCCACTTTCCCATTTTCATAGCCCATGTGATCTTATTCTGTTTATTCAATTATATCAATTTGTCTCTTTATATATAATTGTGTCAGTATCTTAATTTCCCCTTTGTTAGCCCATGTGAAACCCTTCTTCTCCATTCAATTTCTGTGTGGTTCTAATCCAGTGTTGGTCATAGCCCATGTGAAACCCTTCTTCTCCATTCAATTTCTGTGTGGTTGTAATTCATTGTTTGTCATAGCCCATGTGATCTTTGTCTCTTTATATTCAGTTATTTCTGAAGAAGAATTACAAATTAGTTCACTATAAATAAACACCATTCTTTCATTTTTTTTACACACAAACACATAAATCGTTTGCAGTTACTATTAGCAAACCTCACTCTCTTACATTTCTTACGTACAAAATGAATTCAAACAGTTTAAACGAAAGCTCAACCGATTCCTCTTCATCTTCATCTAACTCGGATGATGAGGGAAGGGAGCTTAGAGTTCAACAACGTAATGAAGTGTGTCTTATGATACAACACGTAATGCATGAGTACATTCCACCAATTATTCAAGCTGCCACTCAGCAACGCCGACGCAAATCTACTGAGCCCCGAAAGGATAGGGGACGCGAAGAAGGTCATGCACGGTTATACAATGACTATTTCGCGGAAGTCCCAGTTTATCCAAGTTCCTTGTTCCGGCGCCGGTTTCGAATGCGTAAACATGTGTTTGAGCGCCTTCTCAACGCAGTGACCCAACATGACCCCTGGTTTCAACAAAGGCGAGATGCGGCAGGTCGTCTTGGTTTGTCTCCACTTCAAAAGTGCACTGCGGCCGTTAGACAACTAGCTTACGGGTGTGCTTCAGACGCTTGTGATGAGTATGTCCGTATAAGTGAGGCAACTTCACGATTGGCACTCCAAAAGTTCACAGAAGGTGTCATCAACCTGTTCGGTGATCAGTACCTACGCCGTCCAAACATCGCAGATATGGAAAGATTGCTACGTATTGGGGAAGAACGTGGATTTCCTGGCATGATAGGCAGCATTGATTGTATGCACTGGGAGTGGAAGAACTGTCCACACGCATGGAAGGGGCAGTATCAAGGAAGAGAAGGAGTTGCAACTCTCGTACTGGAGGCAGTTGCAGACAGAGATCTATGGATATGACATTCGTTCTTTGGGATGCCAGGTAGCTGCAACGATATTAATGTGCTTCATCGATCCCCTGTGTTCGAAGACGTCTTAGAGGGTCGAACACCTCCTGTGAACTTCGTAGTCAATGGTCATCATTATACGAATGGGTATTATCTTACTGATGGAATCTACCCTAGATGGGCTTCTTTTGTGAAATCCATTACGAGTCCACAAACTCGTCAGGATCGTTTATTCGCAAAACACCAGGAAGCTGCAAGGAAAGACGTTGAACGCGCATTTGGGGTCCTTCAAGCTCGTTTTGCCATTATTAAAAAGCCGTCTTTGGCGTGGGATACCGACATACTCCACAATATCATGCTCGCCTGCATCATAATACATAATATGATCGTTGAAGATGAACGAGAGACGTATCAAAATAACGTTAATACCAATGAGTTTATGAATGCTGGAGGCAACGCTAATGAGGACACTACCGAGTACCGTACTGATCGTATTGTGGATATCGGCTTATACTTGTCTCGTAGAACAGAGATTGAGGATCAACAGACTCATTTGCAGCTAAAAAACGACTTGGTCGAACATATATGGAATAAATTTGGTAACAACGAAAACTTAGGCAACTAGGTTTACAACAAATGGTTATCCCTAAGGACATCTTACAAAACGATGTGTAGTTGTTTTTTTTAAATAAAATGTACTAGATTATAGTTGTAGAACTGTAATCACGATTTGTACCTCTTTTTTTTTTTGTTAATTAAAATTAGCTGCGTTGTTGTTTAAAAAATATTAATCACAAGAATTAGTTTTTTAAAAAGCTGATAAAAAAATGCGATAATTTCTTAATTAGTAATCACGATTAAAATATTAAATACGTCAATTAATTACATTGACATCGGGTTAATAAATTATAATTATGAAACAAAAAAGATTATATTTACAAAAATAAAATAAGGTGGGGTAGGGAGTATTGATGATGAACCATTGTTTAGTGTTCATTGTTAAGAGTGAATATTGTAAATGGTTTGTTGGGTTGATGTGGATGAGAGAGAAATGGTGATAGTGACCCATGAACCATTTTTTTGTGTTCACCAATAATGATGCTCTAAGTTTTTAAAAAGAACTCACTTTAATAGCTAGGTAATGCCCGCATTTTGACTTGACTTGTTGAACGTGCCCCTTATAAAATGTAGGATACCTCACTTTACTCTCACTTTCACATTCACTATCCACATTTCTTACCGCAAAGCACCGCCACCACCAATGACCACCCACGGTAACGAGCAACCACCACGTCATGAAAAAAATACTAGCTTAAATGTTTCACATTACTCTTCACAACTAATTTACTAACCCCAATTAGCCGCAAAAACTATGGATGACTACAAGGGATGAAGGGACCATCGATGCCACTAGTTATATCACCATAGCATACGGAGTTGGTGATGGAAAAGGGAAATTTAAAAAATACAACTCATTTCGTAATAGCTGCAACACTTTGACTTACACATATGTCAATGCACAACTTTGACCATAACTATTTATATAATTACATATTATAAAGAAATATAAAAGGTTAATTTTTCTTTTTTTGAAAAAAAAAATGATTCATAAATAAAGTCATATGAAATCTACAAAGAGATTTAAATCTAATAAATACAAAGTACATGACAATTGAATAAAATAAACACATTTTCTCAAAATGATCGTTGTTGCAAATCGTATATTTTTCATACCCTCTTTCATATTGTTGTGATTTCTAGTCTTTTTCGACAAGGGGGTCTATCAATCTATTGTAGTCATGAAGAAAATTTTCATCTGATTCATTTGATTGTTATTGAAGCTAAGGATTAACCTCTTTTCAATCCAACACAAATCTATTTATTTACAAAAATGTCATTTTGAGATACAAAAACTCTATTTGAGATACTGGGGATCCCTACTATCATTATCCATCTTCGAAATGAAATCCACTAAATAGTCAAAGATTTGGTTTCTTTATATTTCACGTTTTTACCCACAATTTAAGCACTAAAACAATTAAGATAGTGTAATTAAAAAAGAAGCACAAAATGATTAAAAAAAGCACAATTAATAACATAAAAGCATAATGAACTGAAAAAAAACACAATGATTCATATAGGGTTATAGACATTGAATCACAAAATAAGAGAATGATTAGATGCAAACAAACATAAAGATTATTGAAAACCTAAATTTGCTTGAACTAAAATGCAATTAAATTAAACTAGCTAGATGAAGCCTGTGCGATGTACGGTTTGTTTGAATTTTTTATGTATATATACATATATATGTGCTAAAACTTGTTATATATTTTGATAAAATTCCTGATATCAAAAAATATTATTTCATATTTAATTAATTTAAACTGGAAAATCTCATTCGCCAATTTTGCTTACGTGTCATTTAAATTATTTGATTCTAAAAGAAATTAATAATCTTGTATTCAATTGGTTACCACTTAAATTTATTATCCTATATGGCACGCTGAAAAAATTAAATCTTACGTGGCTTTCTAAAAACTCGGGAAAAAACTTTCCTTTATATATATACTAGTTTTGTGCCCCGTGCAATACCCGGATTGTTTATATTATAATTCAACTTGATTGAAAATAGAATTCTAAATTAACTTTTTTTTGCTTCAAAGTCTATCTAGATTTATCTAATGTGGTACGACATTTGGTGAGAAGTTATAAAACTGAGTTAAGCACAAAATCAGGTACTCAATTCTTCCTTTTTTTACCGTTTAGGTACTCAATTATTTTTACTTTGCTTTTGGGTACTGAGTTAAGATTTCCGGCCAAAAAAAATAAATCAGCCAAAGAATTCAGTACCTTGGGATAAAGAATTTAGTACCTTTGGTTAAGAGTATGTGACCCCACCCGATTAAAAAATTCGCGGGTCAACCCATTTTTTTTCCCTTTCTTTTTCTTTATTCCCCTTTTTGCTCCTTTATTCTTTCTCATTTCTGGAAACATTGCTGCGTCACTTTCGAAGAACAACGAGCAACCTTGGGCTCGATTTTGGGGAAAATGACACCAAAAGCCGCCATTTTTTTTGAGGTAAGCTCAATTTCTCATCGTTTATGTTATTAATTTGATATAACTTTTGGATTTTTTTCCCATTTGTTGATGTTTGTTGCGACCTAGGGTTTTCGATATTTTGGGGTTTTTTTTGAACAAATTGATGATGTCGATTGGTTGTGTCTTTTGTGTTAAATTTGTTGCTTTGTTGTTGTTTGTTGTTGGATTAAGGTAGTGTTGTTGAATGTTAATTTCATGCTGTTTACAATGCGCAAGGGTTGGATTAGTTTATATGTTTTTCGCACTAAAACAGGGGAGGTTTTGGTGAAATAGTGTATATATGCTGAATTTGTGTCCTCACAGAATATTCAAAGTTATCCTTCTATGAGGCTGAATTTTCAGAACTAGGTTCATACAAATTACATATAGTTAGGGGGTATGAATTTTGAACCGTTAAACTAAGAATTTTGGGCCTGAAGTGGTAATGATATGAACTTGTTGTAAGTTGTTCCTAATTATGTAGTTTTTATAAGTTTTGGTTGATCATTTGACTTAGTGGCCCATGTCATAGTTTGGAAGTTCCATTGTAGCAGAATGTTGATTTCATGTTGTTTACAATGCGCAAGGGTTGGATTTGAATCAGGGACAAATGGTTTTGGATGAATTTTGTTAAGCAACAATGACTGATTTTGTGGCTGGACAGAAGAAGCAGCAGCAGGGGCAGACTTGAAGTACCAGCAGCAGGGGAAGCAGCAGCAGCTTCTGTTTTTGTGTTTTTTTTTTCTACAAAATATGGGAAAACCTTGAAGAATTTCTGCCTAAATAAACATGGTCAATGAACCTGTTTTGATGAATTTTGTTGCTGGTTAAACTGCTACAAATTCTGTCTTGCTGTTTTTATTTTTTTATTTTTTTTATTGAAATTGAATCAGGGACAAATGGTTTTGGATGAATTTTGTTAAGCAACAATGGTGATTCTGCCAGGTTCATGCCCCTTTAAATAGAGAAACTAACGACTAGTTTCTTAGTCAAATTTAATACTTTTTTTTAAAAAAAATATTAATTTTTTAATTAGGTATAGGACTCACATACTCTTAACCAAAGGTACTAAATTCTTTAACTCAAGGTACTGAATTCTTTGGCTGATTTATTTTTTTTGCCTGGAATTCTTAACTCGGTACCCAAAAGCAAAGTAAAAAAAATTGAGTACCTAAAAGGTGAAATTTTTAAGAATTGAGTACCTAATTGTACTCTTAACTCTATAAAACTAAATAACGTTGTCGCCTAATTATAAGTTTAATATTTGGTATTTTATCAAAGATGAAACTCTAAAATAATAATCTTATTCTAAAGTTCTATCCTAATTTGATTGAAAATGGAATTCTTAACTAATTTTTTTTTTATCTTATAAAGTCTATCTAAATCTATCCAAGGTCGTGGCGCAATACTTGCCGATTTGTATCTTATGAAGTCTATTTAAATCTATACAAGGTGGCGCGACACTTGGCGAAAAGTTAGAATGTCAAGTGTCGCAGTCTCGTGACTTGACTAAAAATTTAACTTTAGATTTTTTTAAAAAAATTAAAAAGATTGCAATTAAATTAATTTTATATTACAATACATGTTACTCCACCATAATTTTTTTATATCTAAAAAAAGATCAACTAGAAACAATTTTTCAAAAAGTTACAACACAAAGATCAACTACTAAACAATGACATTTTGTGACATTTTGTTTCAAAAAAACAAAGACATTTAATTCAGCCACAACTTGGTCAAATTATGGTTACCCAAGTAGATATATTATTGTTCTAGGGATCTTTGTGAGAGAAAGAATTTGGGAGAATGAATGCAGTGCTACTTCTGCTAGTTGCAATTACATTAATTTTTATTTTTCTTAATGTAGATATTTAACACTGAAGAAATAAGTTTTATCATATGCATGCTAAAATTTTAAAATCATTATGTTTTAGGTGGATTGCATGCAACGAAAGATTTACCTCTTACACATTTGAATTGATCAAATTATTGACGTAGGGCCTGTTCACATTTACTGAACTGAGGTGAATTGATTGAAGCTGAAATGAACTGAGTTGGAAATTAGGAGCTGAACTAAATTGATTGGAGTTGAAGTGAACTTATTGGAGTTGAACTGAACTGAACTGAACTGAAATTAAGCTAAAGTGAACAAGCTCATAGAAATAATTTACAAAATAAATTAGGAACTTTTATTGAAAAATAAATTTAAATAAATTAATATATATATAAAAAAAAATCTATCTTGAGATTTACTTATGCAATAATCCGGCTCATAAATTTTTACTTAGAAATTGCCATATAGAAAATGTCCAAAAATATCAAATTAAAGTTCATCTTTCATTTACTATGTAGTAGTAATTTATACAGTAATTCCCATTATACTGTCCATATCACTATATCATCATGTATATTTAATTTTATTTGTTCATTGCTAATTGATCAGTGGTTTTTCCAAGGTAGTAACTGGCTGATTGAATTGTTTTATGTTGTTAAAAAGACTTTTTTTTTGGGAGACAGAAGATTGAAAAATTATATTTTCATATATAAACATTTTATACAAAAATCACCCACCATTATAACTTATACTATGTATGAGTATCTATTTAGGCCAAATAAAACATGAACGATGACAACGACCTGAAATTGGAAAAATTTATATATAAAAAAATGGGTGTGATTAAGGAATTGAATTTTCATATTCAACATTTTATATGGAAAATTAGAAATCATCACCATTACTGTTATTACGTAGTACGTACGAGTATCTATTTGGCATTTTGGCTAAAACATAAATAACGACAGACGACCTATTTTAGACCTAATTTGAACAACCGAGTATAGACTATAGATACTCCGATCCCGCGATCCGTATGTCACCTTCTCAGTTCTCACAGTCACAACACCAAGCTTCTCAATATTTACTTATGAACACACTTTACTTCGTTAGTCTTTACAGTTGAGATTCATAAGAAGTAGGGATAAGTATGTATATGACATACTGATGATACTAGTATGTAGTTACGTACTGTTGACCTGTTGTACATACAAACATCAATAAATAAATAGTTGTTTCACCACTTTACACCACATTCATTAAAACGTTGCTCTAATTTTGCATCAAAATAATTCACACCACCATTATTTTTTAATAATATGAATACACTGACTAAACTACTAAAGTACACAAAACCCATCCATAAAATTAAATGCAACCACAAAGTGTATTAAATTTCCCACTTCATAATTCCACTATTAACACAACCAATTCCTTCCCTCTTTAACTCCCATCCTCCAATCACCCTTTATAAATACCCCACCAAATAATACATCAAAATCATCATATTTCTCACTAAAATTTATTCCTCCTTTGAAAAAAAAAAATGGGAAAAATAATAAACTCAAAAGAAGTAGTGAAGGTGCAATCAGTGTTAACAGTGGTGTCAAGCACACCAGTAAACCCTCCTAGCAGGACCTGCACACTATCACCACTAGACCGGGCAATGGAGCACCACACACTACACGTAATATTTTATTTCAAATCCGGTTCGATCCAATTCAACCGGGTTAGACCCTTTTTGAATGAGGTGCTAACCATGTATCCGAATGTGGTTGGACGGTTAGCTAAGGACGATGACGGTGGTTGGGTAGTGAAGTGTGCTGATGCTGGATTGCGGGTGCACCGTGCAACGGTTGGGGTTAGTGTTGATGATTGGTTTAGATCCGCCTCTGCTGATGATGAGATGAAACTTATTGTTGGTCAGGAGGTTCCTGATGATACTCAGTATTAGGCTCCTTTTTGTATGCAGGTTATTCATTATTCTCTCTTTTTTCGTTTTACTACTACGTAGAATTTATCGTGTTAATACAGGAGAAATATTCTTGTGATGAAAAACAATAAAAGTAAAATAATTAGTGGAGTTACTGGAATATGTAGTTAAAAAAGATATAGCTTGTAGAAGTTGATGGTTTAGAACTTGGAGAATTGTGGTTCGAAGTTGAAAAATATATACTCCCTCCAATTTTAAATACTTGCTCCATTTCTATTTTTGGCACTATTTATTTGTCCTACTTTGACTAATGTTTGTGATTTATACATAAGAAAAAATATAGTCTTGTGGGTACTTGTTGAAATCATTTCGATGAATAGATTATTAATTTTCAATTGTTAGAATTTATACTTATTGACAATTAAAGATATTAGTGATCAAAGATTAGCATCGACATGCGTGTTCAAGAGAAATGGAGCAAATATTTAAAAACGGAGGAAGTATACAATAATTTTTTATAATTTATTACTACTGTACTTTGTTTCAATTCAATAATGTAGTAGACTAGTAGTGCACTTTTTAGATGTGTATAGAAAATAGTACTCGGTAACTAAAATTCACCCTATTATTAATGTTAGAGTATGTTAACTAAAATAATTTACATTGAAATCATGAAATGTATGATTATAGATAGCATCTAATAAGATTTTTTTCGATTTATGCATCAAAAAATATTCCATTATTAATATTATAGATAGCTAGTTTAAATATAAGCACTTCATATCAATCAATATGCATATTAGATGCATATTGCATAAGCATTATCTACAAATTTAGTATAGTAATACTCCGTAATAAACAAATTTTGTTTATCAAATAATATTTTCGTAAATAAATCAACCATTTATTTATAATATTTTATGTTTGACATGCGTGTACAAGTCTTACAACTATGAGTCTATGACAGACTCCTTTCACTTTCATCACAATAAATTGTCACCCTTTTAATAGTAGAATTCCTTCGTCACTAATCTATTTCGTACTTTTTTTTTAAGTTGAGGAGTCAAGTTGTTGCTATATTTAGGAAAGCATGAGTAAGCAGGTTAGTGAAAATGGTGATGATTAATAAGGTATGTGGGCCTAAATAAAAGGGAAAGAGAATATTTTAGGAATTGAAATAGAACAAGGTTTGACATAATTACACATTTACACACAATAACATTAATTAATAATTATATACTTTTTGGAGAATAACATTAATTATATGCAGTAACATGAAATTATAACCAAGAAAAATGATATGGACCTGGTTATTAAAGAAATCGAGTAGTGGAGCCCATGAATTGGAGTTTATTTTTTATGGATGCAATAGTCAATGAAAGGTATGAATACTGGAGAAACCATTAAATACAGTCTAAAATATTATTACTCTGTACTTTATTTAACCTTAAATATAATGTTCAATCTTGACAATATTTACAATTTAAGAGAATATTTAAAATTAGTTTCCTTAATAATCGTGTACAAAAATTAAATGTAACAACGTTGTGGAACGGAGGGAGTACTGTATACTAATAATCACGCTATTTATGCTAGTACACACTACACAGCAATGGTTCTAACATGTTCACAATTTCCATTGTTGGTATTGACTATATTGCATATCATTAAGGTGCATCTAACGAATTTCAAATGTATCTGGGCACGCGCTATGGATGCAGGTAACTGATTTTGAAGGTGGTGGAACAGCCATTTCATTGAGCTGCCCTCATATGCTTGCTGATCCTATCAGTGTGACCCTACTAATCAAGTCATGGACCGAAGCCTGCAACAACAATGTCATTGTCCACCCTCCGTTCCTCAACACTCATGTTATCAATACCCCGCCCACCTTCATCACTCCGAGTACTACAACTACTTCACCCTCTTACTATGCTTCCAAGTCCAAAGCATTGAATCCGAATCCCAAATTAAAAATGGTCTCAGCAACCTTCAGCTTCTCTGATTCAACAATCAAGCAATCTCTTGCCAAATTTGAGTCCACTGTCCCTGATGTGACCCCATTTGACCTGTTAACAGCCCTTTTTTGGACGCGTATTGCAGAACTCAAGGCTCAGACCCGTGATGACCTCCAACAGTCCATTTCAATCTGCATGGACATGAGGAAGAATTTGCGTGCCCCTTTGCCATATGGATACTTTGGCAATGCCTTACACTTCTCTAAGTTGACAGTAAACACTGACAAAATGTGCAGTGGAGATCTAGGCCAGGTGACAGAGCTCGTGCACCAACATGTGACAGGGTTCAAGGATGAGGAGTTTTGGTCAGCTGTGGATTGGCTGAAGTCTAGGAAGGATGATCAGGGCAAGGACCTCCCTCCATTTCAGATGTACGGTCCTGAGCTGACGTGTGTTAACATGGAGAGCATGATTGCTCCCATTAGTATCCGGGTGAAAGAGTCTCAGCCATTGATGTATGGGATGGAATTTGTTAAGGATCAAAAACCTGCACATGTGTCGTATCATATGGAGAATGTGCAAGGTGAAGGGTTGATTATGGTGATGCCTTCCCCTGATGAAGGCTTAGCTAGGAGAGTGACTGTTACACTTCCTGAGGAAGAACTGGAAAAGCTGTTGCAGGATAAGGTCATTCTAAGCCTAGAACCAACTATGCTGCTTAGTGGCAAATGCTAAAATCATATGCTGACTTATTCTTAATTTTTAATCCTTATGTATGTATGTATGAAGTACGAACTACCAAAACATTAACAAAATTCAAGAGGAGATTCAGTCAGTGGATTTCATGTTTTTAGTCATGTTTAAGGAAATATGTTTCGAATTTGTCAAAAAAAAGGATTGCATGAATTGCATGATACATTCAGGTTCAACTTTTCGTCTGACCTTCTAGAAAAAATCAGTTTTGAGGGTGATCCAATGGAGGTGTATTTGCGAACTTCCATGTCTTTGCAATCATGCCTTCATATGTTCTGTCACCAGCAACCTCACAGAGTGGCACAGCATCAGACACTTCTTTGGATTCTTCTTCAGTGAGCTTGACCTTCAAGGATCCAATGTTGGTATCCAAGTTCTTGATTTTGGTTGTTCCTATAAAAATGAAATATACTCAAATGCTTAGAAGATAACCTACATTCATTAGAAACGGACTAAAAACTCCATTAAATTAAGTTATTTCTGAAGTTTGTTAAGAGCTAGAAATAGTGTAGATTTTGTTTATCGTTACCAGGAATGGGAACTACATCATTCCCTTGGCGCATAATCCATGAAAGAGCTAGTTGAGCTGGTGTGCATCCATGTTTCTTGGAGATTTTCTCCAGCCTATCATATATCATCTTGTTTTTGTCCAAACTCTCTGAACGATGTCGAGGGTGATTGGCCTATCCAGAACAAGAGAACATAGTTTAGAATCATTAAAATCTACTGTCTGCCTCATAAATCATACATGGACATGCAACAAATTTATTTTACCAAGAAACTATTTTGAGGCAGAGCCTCCACAATTCCTTTTCCAGCGAAAAATCCTCGGCCAAGAGGGCTGTACACAACAATACCAATCCCAAGTTCTCTGCCAAAAACATTCACATACCCTATTTCAAAATTTAATCACATTATAGCATTGTTGATTCAATTCCCAACTAATAGCTAAAAGAACACAATAAATAACAGAAGAAGATTACCTGCAAAGGGGAACAATCTCTTCCTCGATGTCCCGAGTCCACAGAGACCACTCCATCTGCACAGTAGAGATAGGATGAACAGCATGGGCCCTTCTGATGGTGTCAGGACTTGCCTCTGACAGTCCTATATACCGAATTTTCCCTTCTTCCACTAGCTTCTTAAGCTCTCCCATCTAATAATGATATATAACAATTACAAACTTAAATTTACCATGGAATCTGAACATATTAATCTGGTTTGTACGAGGTTTAAGACCTAACCGTTTCCTCTATGGGTACTGAAGTATCAACACGGTGCTGGTAATATAGATCAATGTAATCTACATTAAGGCGCTGCAAGCTAGCTTCGCAGCATGAACGTACATATTCCCGTGTTCCCTTCACTATCATTTGAGGAGGGCCTAGGCTCACAATGCCAAACTTGCTAGCTATCTGAACTTTTTCCCTAGGAATATATTTCAGTGCCTGAAATGATACATGATGTGTTACAACAAGGGAAAAAAATATTTCAGTTCTCATAAAGAAACTGCAGTGTTCACAACAATGACGAACAAAATTTGTCAACCCCAGTACCCCAAGATACCAAAAACACCCCCATGAACCATGATGAGCAGGATAAAGACATAAAGTTCACCATAGTATTAAACCAAGCAAAGTTCAATCACAGAAGGCACTGATTCAAGCGGTTTTTGCTAGAAAATTGATTGTTGATCACGCAAGTCTGCTGGATTAATATAAATCTTTATTCATCTAGAAGGCACTGATCATAGATGAATATAAATCTTTATTCTTTACCTTTCCAACAATCACTTCATTCGTATATCCCCCATAGAAATCTGCTGTATCAAAGAAAGTGACTCCTTTGTGAAATGCATCATAAATAATAGCAATCCCGGTCTCTTCAGCTGCAGGAATATCAAAGAGGCCAGTTAAGCCCTGGCATCCAAACCCCAACCTTGATACCTGCAAAAACAAGTTAAACTTGCTTAGGCACATCAACATTAGCATCAGTCACCCTCGATCAGGAACACTAAGATGCTAGAATCAGCAACAAAGTTTGAGGTTTTTTGTTGTCTCGTCCAAAAACTTTATTTCTGTTAGTTTCTCTACAAAATCATTCTAAATGAGTTTATAAAAAAATGTGCTATATTCTACTCCAGAAAAAGATCAAGATCCCATGCCTAGAACGATCAACATTCAACACACAGATTATGCAACTTATGCTGATAAAAGTTTTTGGGTGGTTTACCTCAAGTCCTTGGCTTCCAAGTTTGACCCTTGGAACTTCAAGTTCTCGCTCTTCTCTTTCCATCACAACCTTGCACAGTTGCACTTCTTTCTTCCTTTCCTCAACTTGACTAGAGAAGATCAGTTCTACTCCTACCTTACCGCGTTAGCCATTATAAACCAGAAAAAAATTCTGACAATAATATTTTTTTATAGAAAAGCACATATTTGTAGTTGATTCCATGAGTCTAATCGAATATAATTATAGACTAAGCACATTTATAGTCAACTAAAAAACACTTATGAATAAAGAAGAAATAAAAAAATGCGTGCATTATGTGATAGATCTCATAGCATGTGGAGACTCTTGAGATTAGGACAGTTGATTCCTATTAATATATAATTGATCAGGATAAAACTATAGGTCATAGAATATGATACTTCATCTTATAGGCCGGGATTATAATATGATTGGATTTGTCACCCAGAAAGCAATATTTCAGTATTTTATTCAACAATGGTCTATTTTAATCTGCAGCATGGATATTTTACTTTTTTAATTGCAGTTTACTGAAGCAACTAAGCAACACTTCAATCTGTTCCCTCTGTTTTTGCACACAATTTTATTGAAAGTTTCGCAAAGTTGCAAGACATTTCTTTCACAAGTTTATTTAAATTCTCAAGTATTGTCACAGATAATAGCATAAAAGAGCCAGGCTGCTTCAAATGCAGAACATTTCCAAATCCTCACATACATTATTTTAGTAGATCACGGGGAACAATAATTTATATCCAGCGTATTTCATGCTTAGATGCTTACATTATTTCTAGGATGGATTAAGAAAGAAATGTTGTATTGAGACTATCGACTAATAGATGGAGTAAATAACAGCTCAATGCCCTTGTAAAAGTCCCGGTCATAGATGTTTCCAGTGAAGTGGTTGGCGTCCACACTTATTAAGTTGTCCTGCTATCTTCAAGGGTGTATTTGCAAACCTCCATGTCATGGAGCTCATGCCTGCGTATGTCCTGTCACCTGCAATCTCAGTGATAGGTACAGCATCAGAAATTTCTTTCAGGTCTTTTTCAGTAAGCTTCACTTTCATGGCACCAAGATTGGCATCCAAGTTCTTGATTTTGGTTGTCCCTGCAGAAAAAATTAATTTCCACATTTCAGTGCTAATCAGTTACAGACCTTGTTGAGACAACAACAGACTTTCAAGTGCAATTTCAGAGAAGAAACTAGTCAATGTTCATTGAAGAGGCAAATCAATCATTTTCTTTATGTTCGGATAAAGTGAGAACACAATATTTGTAAGAGTCAGGCCTTGTTTCCATTAGCTTATAAGTTTATCGATTAAATGATAGTTTTGATCAGTAAAAATCAGCTTTAATCAATAAAACTAATTTAAAACTAATTTTAATCAGCTACAATTTTGAACGGTAAAATTCCATCAGCAAATCTTGTCGAGAGAGATGCTCCTCCTATGGTGTCCGTGGTGCACGACAAAGGAAATTAATAACGTGCACCTCTGGCTCCAATAGAAAAAAAAAAATAAAAAAAAAAAATAATAAATAAATAAATAAATAAATAAATAGAAGAAGAAGAATAATGGTACATGCCGGTAATTGCATCGACCACTGCCTGGCTATCTGCAGTACCGCCTCATCCAAGAGCAGGGGTGATATCACCTGAAGCTCAGCAAACCTCAATTACGTTTCATGGAGCGTTAGCTCCAGGTCTTTTTCCAGGCAATGGAACAGTGTCTTCATCTCACAAGATCTAAGTTTTTAATGATCACATTTCACAAACAAGGGATGATAACATTTTCATCACACCAATCCGGTAGGTGAATAATTTTCACATAGCATCTAAAGATCAAAGTGAATAAAGTCACTCACCAGGTATAGGTACAACATCATCCCAATGATGCAGAATCCATGACAACGCCAGCTGAACTGGAGTGCAACCGTGTTTCATTGACAGATTCTCTAGCCGAGAATATATTATCTTGTTTTTGTCCAAATTTTCCCCTTGAAACCGAGGATGTGAACTCTAAAAAAAGGAAACAATTACCACTTTAGTCCTTCAACAACCCTTGTTCAGGGCCAGGAGGAGAGGAAAGATGGAAGGGAAAGGAAGTGTGAAAATCCAAATTGGTCATGAGCTTTTGACATACCAGAAGACTGTTCTCTGGTAATGTCTCTACAACAGCTTTGCCCCCAAAAAATCCACGGCCGAGAGGGCTGTAAGGAACAATACCAATGCCCAGCTCTCTATTAAAAGAAAATAGCAGGTAATTCTCATTAGTTATATACTTTGTACACAGTATCACATACATACAAGAAATCTTGACACCCTTCAAGCAATTATATGTTATATGTATGTATACATGTATCAATTCCCAAACAACCCAAGAAAATAGAAACAGAAGCTGCAAATTTCAGCAGGTAATAACATGTAATTAAATTAGAGCTAATAGAGATAGCTGAAGAAAGAGTAACAACGCTGAAAGATTGTAAATTCATTAAGTACTAACAAACAAAGTTTAGTACTCTGAAATCTGTGGATTGTTATTAGCAATAGATCTGAATCACTTACCTACAGATAGGAACTATCTCTTCTTCGATGTCACGTGTCCAAAGAGACCATTCCATTTGAACAGCAGTTACTGGATGAATTGCATGTGCTCTTCTTATTGTGTCTGCACTGGCCTCTGATAACCCAATGTATCTAATTTTTCCTTCTTCAACTAATTTCTTGAGTTCGCCCATCTAGAAGCACATTCAATTAACATGAATGGCAGTTATTCTGAAAATTATTCCACAAGGTCCACAATACTTTTAGAAAAACGCTTCAGATATAAATCAGATTGACAACTTCTTCTTACAACTTACAGAGCCAATATAAACAAAGGTAAACTGGATAGATTGCTTACTGTTTCCTCTATTGGTACCGAAGTGTCAATACGGTGTTGGTAATACAGATCAATATAGTCTACACCAAGACGATTCAAGCTAGCTTCACAGCATGAACGTACATATTCTGGAGTACCCTTCACTTCCATAACTCCAGGTCCAAGTCGTCCAATGCTTACAATGCCAAACTTCGTGGCTAGCTGAACCTTTTCTCTTGGCAACTGTTTGAGCGCCTGCACAGTGTACACATTTAGGTGCATTTCATACAAGTCAGTAGTCGAGTTAGAACTGCAAGAACACAAAGGCAAACAAGCAACTCAAAACCTTGGATCATGACTCCCTCAATCCTTAAATGATACGCTATAGTTTACTGGGGTCACTTTTTCATTGTTTTCAGGAATTTTGAATCTAGCTTCATCAGAGCAAAGTAGTCTTTCTTTGAAATTCTTTGTTAAGGGTGCCATGTAAATGTTTTATTATAATAAATTAGATTTAGTTAGCGGCCAAGTAATTGGGATGGCCTATACTTCGTATAAAATATGTGGCACTATGATCTTAAGGATTGAGAAGTGAAAGCACGACAACCACTAATTGCACTAATTAACTGCTGTCTTAACTTGGAAATTATTCCATTCTGCAGCTCTAGAAATACACTTTTCCTGTGACATAACTAAAGATGAATGTACTTTACGATGGTGCTAGTTCACATGGAAGAAGGATGGAATGATCGTTACACTACATTTTTGTCAGCTACTAATGCAATACATTCCTATCAGAGATATATGAGAAAGAGTGCAGCATGAGAAAATTGACAAGCACGAATTTATGCAGAGCATTGCATACCTTACCAACAAGGACTTCATTTGTAGAAGCTCCATATACATCTGCTGTATCAAAGAATGTTATTCCTTTATTAAATGCATCCTTAATTATAGAAATTCCATCGGTTTCAGAAACAGGAGCATTGTAGACTCCAGATAAAGCCCATGCATCCAAACCCCAACTTTGAGACCTACAAAAAACAAAGTAAAAAATTTAAATTGAATAAACAGGTATATTGAAGAAATCCGAGCTATTTGCTCAAGTTTCTGGTTAATTTAAGATTTGATTGAGTATTTTCTTTCACTTTCAAGCATATGCTTTGGAGAATATTTTTCTCTATATTTCTGTGAAAGCGGCGCTCAATCCTCTTGGGGATTAGCAAACCTAGTATTGTACAATATATACACAGAGGCTGACCACTAGAAAGCTAACACCTAGGCAAGTAAAATACAAAAGAAATAGCTGATGACAGACTGTACACTCTGTACATACAGCAAAGAAAAGAAAGAAAACAGAGGAAGAGAATACATATTGTACATGAACAACAATTAGGAGAATAAGTATATGATTAGGCATGTAATTTCTTCATCCCCTCCTCAAGTTGGACTTGGTTATGAGAAACAAGTCCCAACTTGGCAGATAAGAACTTGTGTTGTTGTTCAGAGAGAGACTTTGTCATTATATCTGCGAGTTGCAAAGAAGATCGAACAAAGACAGTACAGAGGAACCCTCCTTCTAGTCTTTCACGCACATAGTGACAATCTTTAGAGAGGTGTTTAGTACGCTCATGAAAAACAGGGTTGTCAGCTATGTGCATTGCAGATTTGTTGTCACAATACAAGGGAATCGGTTTTGGGATACTCATACCAAGGTCTTCAAAAATTCCATCCACCCATTCCATTTCACTCGTGGTTTGTGACATGCTTCTGTATTCTGATTCACAAGAAGACTTGGATACAGTTTTTTGTTTCTTAGTCTTCCATGAAACAAGGCTTCCTCCCAGAAAAACACAATATCCTGTAAAGATCTTCCAGAGAAAACACAGGATCCATTATCTGCATCGCTATAAGCAACAATTCTCATTTCTGAATTGTTGGGATAGAATAACCCCAGATCCGGAGTACCTTTCAGATATTTCACAACATGTAATGCTGCTTGCCAATGCGGTTCTCGAGGGCAGCTCATAAATTGGCTCAGCTGCTACACAGAGAAAGAAATACGGGTCTGCTCAAATTGAGATAGAGAAGCTTTCCTATCAGGCTTCTATATCTCTCAGGATCAGCTAGAATTTCTCCTTCCTGAGTAGATAACTTCACATGCTTTGGAAAAGGAGCTGTCACAGGCTTGCAGTCACTCAACCCTGTAAATTCCAACACATCCAGCACAAATTTTCTCTGATTTAGGAGAGTTCCTTTAGAGAAATTAGAAACTTCTAAACCCAAGAAGTATCTCATTTCACCCAAGTCCTTTATGGTGAAGTGAGCATCCAATTCTCCCTTTAAAACTTCAATATACTCCTCATCATCTCCTGTGATGAGAAGATCATCCACATATACTAACACAATTGTTTGTTTCCCTGATTTTATCCTCGAAAACATACTGTAATCTCTAGTGCATTGGCAGAATGCTCTTTCTTTCAGAAACCTTGTGGCTTGTTTTAGCCCATACAAACTTTTCTTTAATTTGCATACCTTTCCATTAGGAGCATTTTTATATCCTTGAGGGGGCTTCAAGTAAATTTCTTCATCAATAAACCCATGTAGGAAGGCATTATTGATGTCAAGTTGGTGTAATTTCCAATTTGAAAGGGTGGCAAGAGCAATCAGAATTCTCACAGTTGTAACTGGGGAGAATGTATGTTTGTAATCTTTACCCTTCAGCTGTTTATCTCCCCGAGCCACTAACCTTGCCTTCAACCTCACTATCTTACCATTCCTGTCAAATTTCACCTTATAAACCCACTTTGAATCCAGAGCCCTTTTATCAGATGGCAAGTCTGCAAATTCCCAAGTGTTATTACACTCTAGAGCTGCCAACTCTTCCTCCATTGCTATTCTCCATTCTTTTCTCTCTGAGGCCTGTGCATAACTGCTTGGCTCAATGACTTGCATTACATTATTGAGGGATGTTATGTATCCAGCATCATAAAATTCCTTTTCAGAAAGCTTGTGAGCACTGAAAGATGGAGATTGGTCATCATGACCAACTGTGTTGCTTGGAGGAATATCTACTTCAAAATTTCTGAATTTGCTTGGCATTCTTCTGTCTCTGCAAGATTTTCTAGGAACAGGAGTAATTTCCTCATCTTCTTGAACACCCTCTTCCTGTTCACCTTCATCTGTTGTTCCTTCCATTGTTGCTGGAATTTCAGCAGTGTTTTCTTCTGTATTTTCTATTTTTCTATTTCTCCTGCTTCATTGTCTTCAAGTTCTACTTGAATCTCTTGCTCAACCAAAGGTATGCTGTTATACATCCTTTTATCCTGTTTTTCTTCCCTTTTAAGACTGAGAAAAGGGAAAATTTCTTCCTTAAACTTTACATGTATACTTGTAAAGCTCTTTCTTTTTTCAAGATCATAAAGCTTGTATCCTTTCTGCCAGGGGATATCCTATGAGAATGCATCTGATTCCCCTCTCAGCAAATTATCAGTGTTTTTCTTTGCTTCACTTGCATAACACAGACACCCTATGGTTCTCAAGTGTCCATATTTAGGTGGTTTTTTCATCAACCTTTCAAAAGGAGTTTTCCATCCAATTACTGCACTTGGCAGTAAGTTAATCAAATGAGTTGCAGCAAGAATACACTCCCCCCAAAATCTCTTAGGGAGTCCAGCATGGATTGTAAGTGCTCTTGCTATTTCAACTAGAAATCTGTGCTTTCTTTCCACTCTCCCATTCTGTTCAGGGACTCCAGCTATACTTGTTTGGTGAGCTATCCCTTTCTTTGCAAACATATTGCCACTGCACTATTTCAGTGCCATTGTCTGATCTCACAGTCTTCACTCTTGAACCAAAATGGTTCTCAGTATAGGCAAGGAAATTTTCTATTACATCCTTCACCATTTCTTTACTTTTCAACAAATGAACCCAAGTAGCTCTGCTGAAATCATCTACTATGGTTAAGAAGTAGGTGCAACCATCTATATTTGGGGTTCTATAAGGCCCCCATAGATCAATGTGCAACAAGTCAAAGATTTTTGAAGCTATGCTGATACTAGTAGGTAATGGAAGTCTATGATGCTTTGACACAGAACAAGTATCACAATTAAAACTCTTAACAGATTTGCAATTACAAAATTCTAAGTGTTTCATCTTAGACAAAGATCCATGTACAAGTCTAGCATGCATAACATCTAGATAAACTACATTATTACAACTTAAAGCATTAGAATTATTTACCAAGCTTGCTGTTAAGACAGTCTTGCTGGTGCCACTTTCTTCTTTCTGCTCTTTCTTCAAACAAAACTTGTAGAGGTCATTTGCTATTCTTCCAAAAGCCAAATTTTCCCCACTAGTAAGGTCCTGAAACACACACCCAGTCTTATCAAATATGATTTTGATGTTGCCTGATTTTATCATCTTACACAAAGATAACAAATTGTTTTTGAATTCTGGAAGATACAACACATCATACAGAATCACTGTCCCAATTTCAACAACCTTTTTTATTGTTCCATGTGGTAGAACAACTTTAACAGGCCTTGTTAGGTTTCCCAAACCACTGAACAAACTCTTATTGACAGCCATGTGGTCTGAAGCCCCAGAGTCAATGATCCAGGTGTTGGAGTCAAAATTTTCATGAAAGCTAGCAACATTTGAAAAAGAGATTATACCTGCAAAATTGCTCATTGCACTCCCTTTTCCTTGACTGCTTCCAGTCCCTTGCTTCTCCTGAAAAGCTCTCATAACCTCCTTCACCACAGCTGAAATCATTTGAGGGTCTGGAATAGCTCTAGAGCTATTTCCTGCCTCATATTCTTCCTCATCTAAGGGAGAATCCATTTCATCTTCAAGCTTTCCCACATTTGCTGCTGTTTTCTTGTTTCCTTTATACTAGTCTGGATATCCATATATCTTAAAACAACCAGATCTGTCATGCCCTTTCTTCTTGCAATGATCACAAACAACATCTGATTTTGCCTTCTTTCCTTCCCTCCTTTGGTATCCACTTTCATTCCTTTTTCCAGTTGCAAATCCCTTGACTTCCTTCTGGACCTGAAAAGCAAAGCAGATGATTCTGCTAATTCCTACATCTCTCCACTTACTCTCTTCTGCTTCTCAGTCTGCTGGACCATATGGAAAGCCTTGTTCACACTAGGTAAAGGATCCATCCCAAGAATATTCTCTCTAATGTTCTGGTATCCCCTATTCAGTCCCATTAAGAACTGAATCACCGTGTTGGTTTCAATCATTCCCAGCATTTTCTTGTACATACTGCATGTACACTTTGCAACTATTCCACAGGTACACTCTGGTATAGCTTCTATGTTATATATCTCATCCCAAAATTTCTTCAGTTTACAATAATACTCTCCCACACTCATCTCTCCTTGTTCAAGCTTTCCCAAGTCTTTCTTGAGTTGATACAAGAGAGGTATGTTGCTCTCAGAGTACCTTTCAACAAGTTCATCCCACAGCTGCTTAGAAGTCTGCACCAGGCTTAATCCTCCAGCAACTTGATCTGTCATGGATCTAAAGATCCAACATCTCACCATGTAATCGTTCCTCTCCCATCTACTGTAGTCCTTGTGACCAACTGCAGGCTTGAGAATTTTTCCCTCAATGAAGCCCTTTTTGTTCTTAGCTCCTAGAGCAAGTTTCACATTTCTGCTCCATATCATGAAATTGCTTCCATCAAACAACATAGGTGTTAAAGAAGCAGCATGATTATCAGAGTGAGATAAGAACAAAGGGTCCTGATAATTCATTTGAGCATCAGAAACTTCATTTTCTGGCATTTTGAATAGAAAGGAGAAATAAAGAACTCACAAAAACAGGCTAAAGATGAAAACTTTAAGATTTGATACCATGAAGAAATCCGAGCTATTTGCTCAAGTTTCTGGTTAATTTAAGATTTGATTGAGTATTTTCTTTCACTTTCAAGCATATGCTTTGGAGAATATTTTTCTCTATATTTCTGTGAAAGCGGCGCTCAATCCTCTTGGGGATTAGCAAACCTAGTATTGTACAATACTATGTTACTTGGACTCGGAAGAAGTGTCAAATTAGACACGGGTGTCCAAGCATCGGACTCGCTCATTTTCTTGAAAAAAAATTGTGATTTTAGTTAAAAATGAAGTGTCCAAGTATCGGTGTCGGTATCCGACAAGTGTCGTGTCGACACGGACACGTGAGGTAAATGAAAGAGTCCGAGTAACATAGGTACAATATATACACAGAGGCTGACCACTAGAAAGCTAACACCTAGGCAAGTAAAATACAAAAGAAATAGCTGATGACAGACTGTACACTCTGTACATACAGCAAAGAAAAGAAAGAAAACAGAGGAAGAGAATACATATTGTACATGAACAACAATTAGGAGAATAAGTATATGATTAGGCATGTAATTTCTTCATATATTAAGCAAAAGGTAAATATAATTTATTACTCCCTTATCAACCAAAGACGAATATCTACTCAGTATGTACACTAGAAGCATGAGCTTATTGAATTTACATATACGCAGGTATATTAGCAGGGTTCTGACGTTTCATCTTTGAGCAAACAAAGACTTCAGGTCTAATCCACTAGTTTACAGAAGCTCAAATGAGTCATAGTAGTTATAATAATTGATACGATTCCCTAGTACAGAAGTTCAAATCAGTCTTTACATAAGAGGACTGAGGACAAGTAATAACCTATTAACAAAAATAGTCCTAGATGATCTCTTTGTAGTTGAAATTTGAAATTGACAGTATAAGTTGTTTTTTTTTTTTTTCTCATCACATTGCAACTTTGCCATGATATCCTTTGTGTACATGTGCAATAGACCAAATGCTTTGGAGTTTAGGCAAAAATAGTACTTCGTATGTCGTTGGCTCCTACCGATTAATACTTCGAAGAATTATGTTCTTGGCATATTGATAAACAAACAGTCCTTTGATAAGCAACAATTACGTACTCCTTTCTTCCCTTATGATTGTTTAATTCAATGATTAATACTTCATTTTATTAAGAATTGTACTCGATATTATTATATAAATAAATAAAACAACGTAGTTCAGATTTGCACTTCAATAACGGCTCTTGGACACTATAATTTCTTTAAGCAATTCATTTGATCACTCACTTTATGACTAATGATGACCCTTCCATTACATTTATAAACATTTTAGCCCCAAATCGTTTAGGGGTCGTTCAACTAAACAAATTAGAATGAAAACCCATAAAAGAGACATCAAAAGAAATGACCAAAACCCAATCATCCATAAAAAGAGTAATTCAAATACAAATAAATTGTAACAAGGAATCATGATCATGTAAATCATATAATTAAATATTATTAAATTCAAAAAAGCAATTAGTAGAAATTGAAAAGAGAGAAAATGGGTTTTCATTACCTCCAACCCTTGGGTACCCAGTTTCACTCTTTGCACTTCTACTTCCTGCTTTGCTGCCATTTTCCCTCTTTCTCTCTACTCTTTCTCTGAGAAATTGATGAATCTTGAATATTCTCCTGGACATTGATCAGTTGAGGGATATTTCATATTCACTGTCAATACAAAATAGTGAAAATACCCATTTTGCCCCAACGTACACAATTCTCCATCCGTATTTAAGTACTGTATTTGCTCCATTTTCCATGCAAAGAATTTTACGAGAAATTGGAGAAAAAATTGTAAAAAACAAAAGTAGTTGAGAGAATTGGGAAAGTGAATATAAAATTAATAAAATATTCGTATGATTTATATTGGGTCCACTAGATGAGAAAAATGAATTAAATATTGCAAAAGATTTCTAAATAAGGAAATAGAGCTAGTATTTAAAAACGGACAGAGGTATAATTTAAGAGTTGTTTTTGTAACTTTTCAACAAATTCCTCCAAAACTTCAATCTTGCAATATTGTCCACTCCTCTTTTTCCTTTTTTATTTTTGTCAACAACCCCCCAATAACTTCCTTTCCCCAAAAATAAAAAAGTAAAATAAATAAATAAATTTCTATAACTTTCACTTTACTATTTTTTCCTTTCTAACTATATACATCTCGTACATCAGTATAGTGAATGGGAACAAGTTGGTCAAATATTAAGGATTCTCTAGACATGAAATCAAATCTCGTACTCCCTCCGTCTCTTATTTACATTCCTGTTTTTCATTTTGGGTGTTTTACAATTACATTCTTACTTTTCCTTTAGTAAATAAGTTTTTGCCAAATATCCCCAATTATCCCTATATAGTTGTGATGTAGCATTAGCAATTAATGGCACAGAAACCAAAATTTTGGCTCTCTCCCTTTTAAACACTTTGAATCCATGTGCAGCATTGCACTATATTGAATGATTGAAATATGATTCATCTTTTTATTTTTCAACAAAAAAATGTAATTGGTCCTTTTTTTTTTTAAAGAGGATTGATGACATGTGTTTCATTTAATATCGTTTTATCATTGTTTAATTCAAAGACAACAATAAATGTTTTCCAATCATGGGTTGTAAGGTTACAATTCCTTAATTCCCGTATAATTTTAGAAATAGGAATGTAAATAAAGGAGTAATGTTTTTTGTGAATTTCGTTACACCCAATAAAAATATACTTCCTCCGTTCTTTAATACTTGACCCGCTTTGACTTTTACACTGTTCATCACCCTTACTTTGACCGTCTTTTGTGAATAATATGTAAGGAAAAATATATTCATGTGTGATCATTTTAGATTCGTCTCAATAATTACTATCATAATATATAACTTTTATAATTTTTACTTATGGAGAATTTAAGTTATTGATTGTTAAAGCTTTGCATTGGCAAGCGTGATAAAAGAAATAGGTCAAGTAAAAAAGAACAGAGGAAGTATATTTTAGCAACTGTTATTGTTTTATTTACAAAACTATGCAGCACGGTAATACTAAGTTATTTTTTTACTTAATTCAAAATCTATCATAACTAAAATTTTAATGAAAGCATTTTTCAAAAAATAAAAATAAATAAATAAATAAATGAATAAAAAATTAATGAAAGCAATTGACACATAAGTATATGTTGCATTTTTGAATTCATACTAACATCAATTTTATAATAAATTATTATGTATAAAAAGTTTATTTTTTAAATTATATTTATGGATTTTTTTTTTCTGATTCTAGATTTTTATTAATATAAAAAAAGTAAATTTATTGTTATTAATAGGGTTTCTTTTGAGTGATTTCCATGGATATGGTTCAAAGAATTCAAAATTCCTCGATTACTCTAGTTTTTATCAAAATTTCCTACATACCGTTGTGGTACCCATTTTTTGACTAATTAAAATTAGAAGTCAAAATCCCAAGTAAGTCGATAATTTGACTAAAAAAAAATATAAATTAGAGTCGCCACTCTATTTTTGCCCGAATAGAGACGGTCTTTTTGTTTATGATCGTTTTCAAATAGAAAACGACATTGACTCCATTAGATGAGGCACTATATAAGTATGGTCTTAGGAAAATCAAAAATCTAGGTACGGGGTATAAGTTAGGAAGATCGAACGTTTGAAACTCGTCTCTTCCTCTGTTCTAAAGAATAGGCTCTTACTAATACGTTGTTAATTGGTTATGATTATTCACATACTTTTCCTTAATTTAATGCATAAAAACATGAAAATTTCCACATTGTCAATCACACTCAAATGTAAAATAAAAGTGAATTAAACCTTACGTTATATGGTGGGTTTGAGCATTAAAGTTGCACTACGTACCGTTCATTGTGGGATTTGAATCCACTCCCGGATCAAAACCCTACGTAGTTCTTACGAACTTCCATTTATACATGGTCGAAATTTCATACGAGGTTTCAAGAAAGTTTATATTATTTTTTTAGGAGAGGTGGTCGATCCATATAGGGTCATTTGAATGAGGTTGAGCAATCTTGCTTTCAAGGTGGAGGTCAATTTATCAAGGTTGAGGAAGACACTAGAATCAGCGACACCATAGGAGTTTCTTTGAGGAGAATGATTTTGTTTGTAAAATGCGTTTCAATTAACGACTTTATTTAGGGTTAACCAACTTCCAAAAAGAGATTGTGTGGGCTTATTTGAGTGTGCTAAAAAAGGAATTTTATTTGGTATGAATTTGAGAAGAATATGAAGGAAATGTGTTTAGATTGTATGAAATTGACTTACGCAGAATGGACATTCTATATGGCTTAAATCTAAATGATAGGTAGTATATGTGAAAACCTTAATCATGTTAGATTAAGTAAGCGATCTATCAGAGATAATAAAACTTTAAAAGCATAATTCTCTGCGGCAAATAGATCATCTTATAACCTATCATGATTGAATATTCAACTTTACCCTCTTATTTAAATATAAGCCATAAACCATAACTCGAAAGATTTATTTTATTAATGAAATGATACAAGCATGCAAGGCCATATTTTGCTTAATTAAAAGTTAGTTGTCTCTTTATTAAGAAATGCATAAGGAAATTTTGCTCTTCCGAACGATGATGGAATTAAAACTTAAACAAGATTTATTTAAAAATTATAAGACATTCTATTCCAAACTAAATGAATTATTTATAATGCTCCTTTCATATAGCCATAGAATGAAGAAGACTTTTTTTTTTCTTTAAATAAAAAAAAGTGTTAGTCTTAAAGTGATACAAATGTGTCTCTTTTTTGGATTAATATTAAGTTGAGGCATGAGTAATTTATAACTTCCTCAAATGACTAAAAAAAAACCAGAGGTATACATGATAGGGTGACACAAATTATATAATAATGTTCATTCCATTTTTCCTTAAAAAGCTTAAGGGTTTAAAGTGTCTCTAATATTTCGGCCACCATAACTCATGTTCTAACAGTCGGATTTGAGCATATGATAGGTCTTTGGAAATTTCTATAAGTCTTATATAACATATCAAAAATTAGGATTCATCTAGCTGTTGAAATGAAAGATAATGAATTTTCTTTAAAAAAAAAACACTCCGGTTTGGGACGTTCATGGGGAATTGGGTGATAATGGTAAAAGTACTTCGAAATTGGCATGATCCTTTTAATGGTATGTTAAGGACAAGCATATAAATTCTTTGTAGAAAATTCCCCCTTTTTAGAAGTCATTTGATATGCCAAATAAAAAGAGTATGCTTGGTTGGGGAAAACAGCCTCAAATCAGTTTATCATTTTGATACCTTGTTTTGTAAAAATCATAAAAAATAGAGTATTTATCCTATGGGAACGTGTGACCCTCACTTACAAAGCTTAAGGAATCTTCTTTCTAGATATTCAATTCAAATTTTATTATTAAAAAAGGATATTGGTCGAAAATTGGCAAATAGACAGACCTGTAGTAAGAAATTTGTGGTGTTACTATGTCTTCATGTCTGATTTTTTGTGAGTTGGTTAAAATTTATTTTTATAAAATTCCAAGTCTCATACACTCCAAAATACATAAGCGTACTGTAAAAAATTTATTTTTTAATTTTATGATGAAAAACGATATTTTACATAATAAAAATAAGTAGTCGAAAATGCTATCTTGCTAGAATTGCATCATTCATTCTTTGGAGCTTCCTTACGTATTTTGTACAATTATCATTGCTTCCATTTCATACTCTACATAAGGATGATACATACAAGAAAAAAATCAAACAAACCATGTATACTCACTCTCAAACTCGCTCGCGGTCGGTCAAATTCTACTTGGTTTCCAAATTAGGAAACCGACACGTATAGTGCCCTAGGAGGTTATGGAACACACAAAAGTAGAAAATTTAGTAAATGTATGTAAAAAATAATATGAAATTACAAATAAAAAGAAAGAAGATATTACCTTTGGCTTTGAGTAGCTATCTTGAGGAATTAGTCAAGGTAGTGTCAAAATGATCGATTTAATTTTTTTAGGCCAAGTCCTTCTACAATTTTTTTTATATTCTTTTTTTTTTACTGAAAATAAAAATTTTGATTACCTTTTTTTTTTTTATCTAATTATAGTGCTTAAATAATTTAGACTTCTTTTATGAGTTTTTTTTTTAGCTCCTTTCTTAACTATTCTCTTCGATCTCTTTTTTTCTGCTCCTTTCGTGAAGAGTGGGGTGGTATATATATGGGAGCAAATGGGAGCTAAAATACAAAAAACAGAGAATATACTGTTATACGAAATAAATACGTACGAATACAAGAGTTAGGTAGAAATTATAACCAAAAATCGTCTTAATGAGGTAGAGGACAAATAGAATAGTCTACTACTTTATGTAAAACTTAATTACTATTGACTGAACAAAATACAATATTATTAATGACTAAAAATAATTAAAAGTACTAATATAATTTAAATACAATGGTTAATTAGTACTACTTTCTTTTGAAGAGTGTACTTACTCTTCGTATATTAAACTCACCATAGCAACATACGACTATTACACCACCTACTTATCAGAAAATAACAAGAAAAAAAAGTTGTTTGCCATTGATTGTGGATAGTCATATCACCTTACCGTTTGGGAAGAAACACAGCTCAGTGATACAACGTATTGTCATATCACACCATTTTCTAATTCTCGTTGCTAAATTACAACCATGGCTTACCATTTTCTTTTTCTGTAGAGATTTGACATGTCAAATGAGTGGTAATGGCAGAGGTATCTTTGCTTGGAGCCACTCTTTTACTGTCAAATATTGTCGTCATTGCAATAACCCAGAAGAGAAATAGCATGCATACTTACACTTGTTATTTCTGAGTGTGTGAAACAGAGAAAAGATGACTCATGAAGGTAAGTGGTAATGGTGTTTTGGTGGGAAGTTGAATAGGAAGGAAGAAGATGAAATATAAGGTAGTAGCATTACGTTATTAACAAAGTGAAATCTAACAAAAATGCATTTTATGAGTGAAAAATAAAAAATTAAAGTACACAATAAAAAAAAATGATAAGTTGGGGAGGGGGGAAAACCGTGACTTTGTTAGCATTGGTAATAGCTTAGTGTAATGTATGCATGCTTTGCATTCTTTTACATAATCAAAATATGCTAATTTGTCCTTTATGATTTGTATTTTTCCTTTTTTAAAAAAAAAAAGAAAATAATAAAATTATAAAGGAACAAAAGCCATGAATATGTTAATGGGTTAGGCATATCGTCAAACAAAATCCAACAACAATGTAACAATTATTTACATAACATATGATGAACCCACTTATAATATAAAAATAGTAGAATAGTTATAGTAACAATAGGATAAAAAGAATCAGTAGTACTAAAAATTTATTAGGGGTTATAAAGTGATACTTTAGAAATGGTCACGGTTTTAAAAATGTACAGATTAAAGGGTCAAAATTTGATACTATTGACCAAGATATGTCAAACGACATGATTATTACGTATGTCACTGGTAACAACATTGTTTTTATTTTATGTTATTTTTAAAAGATACACTTACTACTATTATTAGACTAAACGATTATACAATTGGGATACGACAAAAATACGGATAAGATTTATCCCTTATAAAAGGGAGATTTCCCTTATCCGAAATCACCCTTTACTCAAAAAACACACCCCTTGCCTTTTCCTCTTCGGTTTCCATGGCTCCCGGCAACCAAAATCGTCAAGCTCCATCTCCGTTCGACGAGCATTTTCGAGTGCTAAATTTATATTTAGCTTTGATCATGGAGTTAGTGGTGCTACTAATGGCGTTAATGATTTTCATAATCATGAATAAATGACGACTTGAAGTTCCCAGCACGGAGTGTACAAGGTTTGAATTATGCTTCGAATTAATCTCGTATCTTGTTCGTAAATTAGGAGTACAAATTGTAAGAGTTTTGTATACTCCAAAATTATAAATAAACACTACTTGAATTTGTCTCTTATGTCTAATTATTGCGGTTGTCGTTAGCAAAATCAGATCTTATTATTATAATTATGAAATAACACAAAATTTATTAGTGAATTGAAAGTAAAAAAAAAATGGAAAATAGGGGATCGAAATTTGGTGTCTACAACCGTCCCCGTCATCCAACCTCTTAAAACTTGATTTTTTTTTTCCTAGTTAAGAGTAAAACCGCTAATTCACCGCTAATTGAATTAGGGGTTTTACCTTGCATAAAACCGCTAATTCAGAGTTCGTTTGACATTGCCGTGGTTTTCTTTTTTTGGGTTTTTTGTTGTATGAAAATATATGATATATGTCACATAATGAATAAAAAATTATTTAAACTTATTAAAATTATAATAGTTTTGAAAACTAACAACAAAATAATGGAAAAACCTTTTTCTTGTTTCCTGTTTTTGGTTTTTAGTTTTCAAAAAAACAGGAAACTAAAAACTAAAAATGATGTCAAACAAGCCCTCAATTAGCGGTTTTATGTTATATTAAACCCACACTTTTTTGTAAGGTGATTTTTTACTCAGATAAACCGCTAAATCAGGGCTTGTTTGGCATTGTTTTTTGTTTTCAGTTTCCAGTTTTTTTGAAAACACAAAACCAAAAACAGGAAACAAGAATAAGGTGTTTTTACTTTTTTGTTGTCATTTTTCAAAAGTATCATGCTTTTAATAAGTTTGACTAATATTTATTCATTATATGACACATATCATATGATTTTAAAAATCAAAAAACACAATGATGCCAAATGAACCCTCAATTAGCGGTTTTGTTCTACAAAAAAAAAAAAAAAAAAAAAAGGATAGATGAGTAGATGACATGGACGGTATGAAGGGAAATTTTATAAAAAGTAATGTAATTGTGGAATTTTGATTTCTTTGAACAATATTCATGGAAAACACTGGTTTTTTTATTTTTATTTTTTTGACGGGGTATTGTTTTTTTTTTTGTTATTAATAGTTAATGATTATATTATGTTCTTAACTTATATGTTAAATCAAAAGATATTGTTAGAATCATCCATGACAATAATAATTTAAGCTATATAATCATTAGTATCAATTACTACCTCCGTTAAATGTTTTCTGCAACTTTTGTCATTTCGGGATGATCAGGGTTATGTGCAACTTTCTGTTTTATTTCTATTTTTGGTATATAAAAAACATGGAAATTACAATTTTACCCTTACTTAACTTATTTTTTTCCATTAATTTATCCTTACTTTACTTTAATCCTAATTACTAACACATAATCTAAAATCTATAAACTAACTACTCCTTCCATATTAAATCAGAAACCCTCCCACCTCCCCTCATTTATTACTCATCCTAACCACCCAAAATTAATTGTGATGGTTGGGTTTCTCAATTTCATCTGGAAAATTCTCTAGAAGAACCCTTGTTCTTATTTTTTCTACACACTCTCTCTCTTCCTGATCATTCGTCTTCTGTACTTTCTCTCTCTAGATCTGTCCATTTTCTCTCCATTCTCTACGAATTCGAGTCCCCCCAAACATGGTGAACTTGGACTCCCTTCACGATGCTTTCATGGTAACTATTGATGAAGCTGAAGGGAACTTGATCCTCTCCCTGATTCAATCCATAAAGACAGGGTCACCTTTTCCTCGTTGCTTCTATGAATCCCAGTTTTTCAGGCCCCTACTGCACTGATTACACCTATAAAGCTCTTGGTAAAGTACTTGAAAGTGTTAAGGAAGAGGAACGTCTGAAGCGAGAGGGTCAGAGTGTATCAAAAGGGAAGAATTCGCTTGATTTCACTGAGATTGCTGTAGATCTCAAGGCGGAAAGTGGTGAAGGGAGTTCCATACCCACAAAAAGGGCTAGATCTAAGAGGCCTCGACCTCCTACAAAACTCCGGGCACATAGAAAAGCAGCGGCAAGGGCACTTAACAGGATTCGTGGGTTGCCTGACCGTGAGTTGATCCTTCTGTCTTCTGATGAGGAATGCGAGAAAGAGGAGGATGGTACTCCTTCTTCCAAGAGATCTTCCCTCAGTGTTCCTCCCATGTCCAGATCTGAACACCCATGCCATGGTCACCAGCGCTCTGTGAGGCGGATGAACCCTAGTGTAATACCCCGTATTTTTATACGTATTTTATTTAATATATATACATTTTATACGTATTTTATTTAATATATATATTTTATAAGGGTATTTAAATAACTCTAGCATTTTAATTATGATGTTTTAATTATTTATCCCATGTAAATTGGGAATATTTTACAAAAAAGGAAAAGTCATTTAATTAATTAATTAATAGAAGTTGGGGTTTTATTTTAAGAAATTATGATTTAAACAAGTTTTAGTAGGGAAGGGATTAGGAAAAACTAAAGGAGGAAAGTTTAGGGTAAAAGGGGAGATAGAGAAGGGGTATAAATATCCCTCTTATGAGACAATTCAACGTTGCCCATAGTGGAGAAAACCCAAGGTAAACTTCTCTCCCTTTTCTCTTTATTTTTCTCTTTCTTTTTTTTTCTTTCTCTCTCCTTCCCTTCCCCTCTTGCCGTGCACACCACCACCGGCAGCCACCACCACCACCGGTGAGCCGCCGGCCACCAGCACCAGCTGGCAGCCGGCAGCAGCGGCGACCACCGGCAGTGGCGCCGGCCCCCTGCTGTCGGCAGCCCCCTTTTCAAAAAAAAAAGGTTTTCTTTTTAAAAATCAAATCATTATTACCTAAAACTAATCTATGCTATAGTCTAATTATAAATTATGAGTTTGGAGATTTAATTTTGATGTTTGGTTATTGTAATTGTGTGAATTAATTTTCAGATTTGGTTTTTAATTAAAAAGCCCCAATTTTTGAAACCCTAGGTTCTTGATTCATGATTTATTGAAAGATTATGATGTATAATAGGGTAGACCTTTGTTTTAAGTATTTTAAAACCAAATTACAGCAAGTTTTAAGTATAATAAAGTGCTGGAATTTTATATAGAACACTTGATATTAGGTTTCTTGAAGAAATTTTAATTACCCATTAATTGGGACTTAATTTATGGTGTTTTAAATATAATTTCAGCTTATTCTAATTAAATTATGAAGGGTTTTAAAATAGTATATATTGCTGGAAATTTGTTTAGAGTGGATATTAATACTCTATTATGGATTTAATGTGTAGGAGACTTTGAAATAAGCGATTTCTACTAGTCGTGGCAATTTTAATAACGTACAACTGATTACAAGTAGAATCATGCTATGGTCTATGTATGGAATTGTGACTTTATGGTGTTGTGGTTGAATTGTGAAGCATGAATTATTTGTGATGGTTTTAGATTGGAAGATTATATTTTAGACATGTTGCGTTTGAACCACAATTTTATTTATGGCATGTTAGAAGGCATGATTAATTAAACTACATGTTTAATTATGTTTGGAATATTAAAATGGAATTTTATTATGGTTCAAATAATTTTTATTGATGCTTTAAGCATGAGGAAGGAGTTATATAAGTGTCTATGTACACAAGGAATAAATTGTATGTTGGTACCTTTGTGCACTTAAGGTGTTTTTAACACCGAGGGATAGGATTTTGGCGCTTTATGCGTTTAAGGTGTCTTTGACACTGAGGTAGAATTAAAAAGGATTCAACAATAAATAATATGTGGTCACTAATTATTCAAGAATTAAATTGGTATGTGTGTTGATTGAATAATTATTGTTGATTGACTTATTATGCTTTGAGAGTCATCACCAAGTCTAATAATATATAAATAACGTAAAGTGAAAGAGATTACGCACCAAAACTCTTGGAACGTATATACCTTGAGTATGAACAATGGGGGGAGTTATGGGGTTTTATTTTTAACCATAACTTCCAATGGAGTACAGGACGCTGTATATTCCTTTTTTATTATTTATTATTATGCGCAGGAATTCCGCCACCTTTGTGTGGTTTTGTCGCTGGCACGATTAGCTCCCGTGCCAGTTAACCTCAAATTTATTTGGGGGAGGTTAATAGGTGGAAACCCGTTTGATGCGTAATCAATGCAAAATGAATTAATTAGGGTTTAGTCATTGTGTTGTGTTGATTGGTGTGTTTGTGAACAGGTGCAATGAGGTAAGTGTGTGTTGATAGGTGAAAGCATGTTAGTGTGGCTATCTTACGCTTATGAACTCAGCTTTGCTGATTGTGTGTGTTTGTGTTTTTGGCCATGTCTTTATCTTGGCCCTATGATGACCCATTTTTAATGGAGAGTAGTGGAAACAAGTAGAGATAAACTTTTCAGGTATTGAAGCATGATCATGATGGGGCATGAGTGAAGAGTGAATCCTACTAGTTTTCATTAGATTACAATGTGTTTATGTTTTATTTATTTATGATATATTATGTGTGGACTAACATAAAGGTTTGGTTTTGGGAACGGTTTTTGAATAAGGGCCTTTAATGGTTCCAAGTTGTAGTTTGATTTTATTTAACTTGTCCATTGGGTTTTAAACTTTATTTTCGTTTGGTTTTTAAACTTTATTTTTGTTTGGTTGACTTTGGGTTGACTTGTTTAGTCGTTTTAAAATTTGAGTCTTCCGCTGTGTATCTTTGATAATTTCCTTAGCCGTTTTCACGGTGGCGGTAATGTCTTAGTTATTACTAATTCGTATTTTTTAAAAAAAAAGAGTAGAATGGGTATTTAAAGGAAAGGAATTTCTAGGGTGTTACACCTAGGGTTCAACCCTCTGAGTGATCCCTTGCGTAACGATCACTAACCCTTCTATTTTCTCTGATTTTATTCCATTTTCGTTTAATTTATTCATCAGTCCCTTTGCTTGGATTATTATGCATTTGGTCTTCGATTACGTTCTTCTTTGATGGATTAGTTGAGATATGTTGCTTTGTGATAGGATGGATGTCTTGGATCATTATGCTTTGCTTGGGTTACTTTTAATGATATTGCATTATGTTGGATTTGTTGGTTGATTATGGATACCTACTGTTGGAAAATGTTGCTCTGTGATAGGATGGTTGTGTTGTATTATTATGCTTTTGTTGGATTACTTTTAATGATATTGGTTTATGTTGGATTTCTTGGATGATTATGGATTATTATTGTTCTGTGATGGATGAGTTGGATTATGGGGTTGGTCTGGTTTGATTGTGGTTGTGGACCTATATGCATTTGCTAATGAATTATGATATTGTTGGTTATAGTTGACTGGTTTGGTAGATTATAGATTATTTTGATATTGTGGACTCCCTTTGACATTGTTGTTGGTGATGGATATGCTATGTTATTTTGATGTTGGATACATGTTGGATTGTTGGTGGATATAAGTTGGATGCTTGTTGAGCTTATGGAGTCTGCAAGGGTTCAATTATGTTGTATGTTCTTTTATTAAAAAACAAAAGCACATAAGGGATTATGATTTATGAATGATGACAGTACATCATGGTTTGGTGTATTGGAATGGATGTTTGGTTTTTGTTATGTCCCCAATGATCATTTGATGTAGGGAACTATGGCTGCCCTTATGAGTATGTGTAACTTTACATATCTGTTCATTAATGAGTCCCTCTTTTGTGTTATGTGTAACAATGAAGTTGTGGAGTCCCCCTTCTTATTTACAGAACTGTGCATATGTAGGATTATTGGTCCATATGATGAAGGGACTCCATTGAATTTCACTTGAAACGTGAGTTTTGCTCCAACATTTTCTTGTATGAGATTGTTGTTGAGGTAACAATGTTTTGGAGTGTATTACTCAACAACATTTATGACCTTCTGATGGATATTTGTTCTTTTTCATTGCAATCAAAATTTGTTCTTTTTCATTGCAATCGGACTCATGTTCATACAACCCATAATCCTCCAAGTTTTCTGCCATGTGTTGTGCTTACCTTCTTTTTTTCAGTTTAGGGTTGATGACACAGGGGTGGCGGTAGCTTGTTTTTGTGGAGATTAAGCTGCCCTATGGGTTTGTATGGATGATGGAGGTCTCAAGCCAATGAATCGTCTGTTTTTGTGCAACACTAATTGTAGTTAGGCTAATTTTTTGGGTACTGATGGGGTAATTATGTGGGGTCAGTGCTAACTTTTGAAAAACTTTGTTATTATTTGAATGTTTTCATGGCTTGTACTTTTGAATTAAACATTGAATCCTTGTAGTAAAAAGAGGCTGTATTTATAAGCCTCGTAAATGAAGGAAGCCACTTGTTTGCAAACAAGTGAGAAAAAAGATGGCTGTTTTTTTTTTTTACACAGGTGGGAAGCTTTAAACTTCCAAAATTTCAAAGTTTTTAAATATTTGGTGATAAATTTAGAGGGAAATGGAATTTCCTCCTTACTTGACAGATTTTCCCACTAAAATGCAAGTGGGGGGGGTCCTACATTCTCTCTCCTTAAAAATTTAATCATTCCATGTAACACCCCCCATTTACTAACTAATAAATTAATAATAAACAAGAATAAAAGGAAAATAAACGACCTTTAAATAAAATTTGCGGAAGCATACACCTGAATCGGAGGTATCACCGCCACACTCAACAACCTGTCGAGTGTTAAGGCTTACAAAATTCCAACTTTACAACTCAATAAATCTAGGTGAGCTATTTATACAACTTTACAAACTTGTTATAACAAACTAATCGAAACACTTGAGCTCCTTTAGATACAATCACTTGATCAACCTGCTTAAATAATCTTGACTGCTCACCAATAAGGACAAATTCCAAAATAGATCGTTGTAGGGCCACAATAAGGAAAAGACATGGACGCAAACACAAATAGCACAACAAAACAGTACACACGTCAGCAAAAAGCTGAGTAATCATCACATAACAGAGTATAGAGTATAATATAATAATTAATATTATTAGCTCACTTAAACAATGTAGTTTAGAACTTCATTACACATTGTACTCTGAAAAATAACTTTTATCAACTCAACCTCGAATAATAATACAATCCTCTACTCAATTAATTCATAACCCATAAGTGTGACACACTCTTTGTTCTATACCTAGCCTTGGACATGGGCAATTCGAATAACAAACCAACAAGTATAAAAACTTGAATACTCTTAATAACAAAAAAAAAAACACCTTGAACCAGACCACATACGGGCCAATTCCCACTATATAGGGGACCATAGAAAAATAAATAATAAAGATTGTACCTCATTCTTAACTCATGTTTATTATCTCATTACCAACATGCCAATGACTAAGGTCTATAACGCCGAGCCTCAAACCAATAACAAAATAATAATTTCTCAACCTTTTGATCTCATACTTCGACCAGATAATCATTCACATAGTATCTCAACAATGGCACATGTTTTCAAATAACATAATGATTCAATTCATAAATATCTCAACTCTTAGGGAAATAATACTAGCACCTAAAAATAATTATCTCACAACCCAAAAATAATACTCTGCATTAATAATGCTAAAACCTCAATAAAACAATACTCCTTATAACAACAACATTAAAAACCCTAAAAATAATCAATCATAAACAATAAAATTAATACGATACTCATATCCAATCAAATCATATAATACCAATAGTCAATCATATACATATACAAATTTGATCACACGAATTACAATTATAAAATTTACACACATAATAATACAGAGTACAATTAATAGACAAATTATAACAAAAAAATTCTAATAATTTAATACAATCACATTATAATTAAGCAACTCCAAAAGATCGATAGTGTGATTGCCTTGTAGATCAAACTACTTGATCACACAACCAAACTTCGTGAACTAAATTAACATTATTAGGAAAATAATTGTTTGGAAGAATATGGGCAAATAAAAAGGAATCAAAAAGCAAATTGTAAGTCATCAATATACCTATACTAAAGGCGAAACCAGAAATGACACTTGTCATAACCTGGTTAAAAATTTTCCCTCCAAAAGGCCTTTTTTTTTTTTTTTTTGCCAAAGCTTCTTAGAGAAGTATTTAATTTAATACTTACTTTACAATAATATTTCTTTTCTATTTGGCAAGTATATTCATTTGTACACATTCAACAAAGATTTATATATTTTATGACGGGAACAAAGTCATGTAATACAATAATGTAATATTATCTATAACTTTGTAATGTAATCCATAGTTATTTTTATTAGTCTTGCATGCATTTCTTCCTCTGTTTTCTTTAAAGATTCAAAAAAAAAATTGTAATTAAACTTTCATCCTATTTTTGCAATTAAATTTTATTTTTTATAGTAAAATAATTGTATTAAAAACTAATGATAAATATTGAAATTACCGTGCATGGAACGGGATCTAACCTAGTATATGAATAAGGCTAAAGACTTGGGTTTCATATATGATTTTCACGCAAAAAAAAGGAATAGCTTCGTTTTTTTTTTATATAAAATATCTTTTGAGAGTTAGAGAATATTTTTAGGGTTAAAAATAGTTTATATACGTTTTGAATAGTACAGTGCTATCTAAACAAGATAGGGTTTTAAAACTTTACGAACTCTAAACAAAAATATGAGATTTGAAAAGTTATATAATAAATAAAAACAAACTATATTTTTATAAAATATATTGTATAAAATCATAAAATATTCGGGTATTACATTCCCTTAACTTTCTCTAATATTTGCCTCTTAAATTTTGCATCATAAACCGCAAACCCCTCTAAAGTTGCAGAAAACATTTAATGGAAGTAGTATAATAAAAAGTCCTTGGCTTCCAAGTTTGACCCTTGGAACTTCAAGTTCCCGCTCTTCTCTTGCCCATTACAACCTTGCACTTCTCTTCTTCCTGTCTTTGACTATTAATAATATAATGGATCAGACGTATAAGTCATAAGACTATAGTTCATAAAATATGATATTCATCTTATAGGCTGGCCTGGGATTATAATATAGGATTGGAAATTTGAAATTGTCACCCAGAAAGTGCAATATTTCTATAATTTATTTAACAATGGCCTGTTATAATCTGCAACATGGATTTTTTTTTTTTTTTTTCTAATTGCAGTTCACTGAAGATATATAACTATATAATCAACTACTGAACTAACACTTCAATTTGTGCCCTCTGTTTTTGCACACAATTTTATTGAAAGTTTAGCAAAGTTCACATGAACACACACAAAAAAATAAAAAAATAAAATAATAATAATAAAAATAAAAAAATTAAATAAATAAATACATAAATAAAATAAACAAAATAAAATAAAATAAATAAATGCAGAAATTTTACTTAAATTCTTCAATACTCTAACAGATAATAGCATAAAAGAGCCAAGCTGCTTAAAATGTTGAACATATTTTCCAAATTCTTACATGAATTATTTAAGCAGAACATGGGGCAACCATAATCTATAACCAGCGTATTTCATGCTTAGATGATTACATTATTTCTAGGTTAGAAATATAGTATGGATTAAGAAAGAATTGTAGTAATAAGACTTGACTATTAGATGGAGTAATTAAAATCTCAATGCCCTTGTAAATGCCCCAATCCTAAAAGTTTCCAGCGAAGTGGTTGGCTTCCACTCTAATTAAGTTTCAAGGGTGTATTTGCAAACCTCCATGTCTTGGAGCTAAAGCCTGCATATGTCATGTCACCTGCAATCTCAGTGATAGGTACAGCAATCAGAAATTTCTTTCAGGTCTTTTTCTGTAAGCTTCGCTTTCGAGTTAAGTGCAGTCATGAGTACTAAACTTTCATGCATGATTGTTGCAGTTTAGGTACCCTAGTTGCAAAAGTTGCAGTTAGGGTACTCTAAACACATTATGTTAAGTATGCTCTTAACAAAACCAAAAAAAAAAAAAAAAAAAAAAATCAAAAGGTCTTTCTTCTTGAAGATCAAGATTGCTAGTACTCTAAACACATTATGTTAAGTATGCTCTTAACACTGTCGTCTTCTTCCTCATCCTCATCCCTCTCGGAATCTATGCTCCGCTCCACTAACTTAACATCTTCATCACGGATGTCAGCCCTTGAGTCTCAGGTTCATCTAGTGGTTCTTTGTCCGGGCGTCTAAGGGAGCTCTCGGCCTGACCAGAACCGATATTTGGGCGCTTAGATCTCGGCATCTCCGCGCTTCAAACACTTATTTTGCCAATGTTAGAGTCGTACTCGTCGATGAGAATTTCTGAGTCGCTTTGATTAAAAATACTGACAGACTCAACTTCGACAATATCAATGTCTTCTAAAATAGAAGTACTAACACGCCGAGAGAACTTTTCAGCTTCCTTCTTTGGCGCTGAGGACAAGTGCATAAATGGGTCAGCCACAATGGCTTCACTCGTAACATAGTTCTTTACAGATTCAGACATAATTAACTAAAAATACACAAACACCGCAAAATCCACTATATACGCATACAATGCACACCAGAAAATCAAAAGTAAATACAGGAAAAGTTTAAATTTTTTACCTCTGAACAAGAGCAAATCAAGCCACCGAATGATTGGAGTGTAGAAGTTGTCACCGCTTCTGCAAAATTAGGAGCAAAATCTTTCGTTGCGAAATTGAGAAAGACGAAAAATCGCGCTGGGAAACTTCTCTTCGATTTTTCTACATGAGAGTAAACTTACTTTTACTTTGCCCTGTTTTGATTTCTTTTAACCATTGCTAAGTCTTGTAGGCCTTGTGTAGTGATGAATAGTGAGTGTTGTGATCCCATTTCAGTCTGTGACCAGTGATACTCTTGGCTCTCCTTCAAAGTCTGAGTAGACTGCTGATGGTCTAAGATGGTTTAAATTGAATGCAGGCTGTGTTATTGGTCTTGCAGGCTACACAAAATAAACATTAAATAATAGTCAGATTGTTATAAGTTAAGCAAAATTAATGAATAATGTAGTGGACACTTACAGTTGCTATCCTCTGATATCCACTAGGATATGTGTATACTCCCACGTACACCCCTATTGTGCATTGGTATACTCCTTGAACTAATCTGTTCATTGTTGTCAGATGGCCCATTTTTGTTGTTTATGTTTTCATTAGGGACATTTTGGCAACCTTTCTTGTTGTGTCCTTGAATCCCACAGGTTCTACAAGTCATAACAATGCCCACCTTTTTCAGTTTACCAGACTTTGTTACCTCACCTACTTGTAACTTTCTTTTTGTCTGAGGCCTATGTTGAACCTTCTTCAATGGGGGGGCAGTAACCAATGTCTCAGCATTATTCAAAGGCTCCAATAGGTATGAATAAGCCTTCATGTATGTGCCCTTTCTGAAATAATCACTCACATATTGTTCAGGCTAGTCCACTGTCAACTGACCAAAATCCACCATGGTGCACTATCAAACATGGATTAAGTTGAAAATCTGTAACAACATATAAAAAAACAAATAAGAGTGATAATAAGAAACAAAAAAAATCATTTCATTTATTAAAATTTATTCATTACATCAACTTCAAATTTAAAAAGATTGAAATTTTATCACAATTCAAGCACATACACTGTTGAATTATATAATTCAATTAATTCATACTTTAAACAAAAATTCGTACTAAAAAAAATTAAACTGCAAAGAAAATTAAAATAGAACAAAACCCTAAACCCCAAAATAAAAAATTAATAGCAACATAATCACAATCCTAAACAAAATTATAACTATATTTTATCAACAACAAGTATTAAACAAATGAAATTACACAAATTACAAAAAGAAGAAGTAAAAAAATTAAAAATTTATTACAGTAGCATACCTTTGGCGGGAGACAAGTGTGGTCCAAGCCATGGATTATTCTCTTCAACCATGATAATAGAGTGAAAAATTGGAATAAAAAAACAATGAAAAAGGTGTAATTGAAGAAAATTGACTCAACTTTTGCAACTAGGGTACTCTAATTGCAACTTTTATTAAAGTTGAGTACCTTAGTGTGCACTTAACTCCTTCGGTTTCAAGGCACCGAGATTGACATCCAAATTCTTAATTTTGGTTGTCCCTGCAGAGCATTTTAATTTCCACATTTCAGTGCTAAATCAGTAACTGACCTTGTTGAAACAACAAGAGACTTCAAGTGCAACTTTGAGAAGAAACCAGTCATTGTTCGTTTAAGAGGCAAACAAATCATTTTAAAGTGAGAACACAATCTTTGTAAGAGTAAGGCCTTGTTTCCGTTAGCTTATAAATTTATCGATAAAATGATAGTTTTGATCAGTAAAATTCCATCAGCAAATCTTGTAGATCTGATAGAAGCTCCTCCTACAGTGTCCGTGGTGCACAAGGGAAACTAATAACGTGCACCTCCGGCTCCAATAAAAAATAAGAAGAATAATGGTACATGCAGGTAATTGCATCAGCCATTGCCTAGCTATCAGCAGTACCACCTTATCCAAGTGCAGGGGTGATATCACCTAAAGCTCAGCAAGCGCAAATACGTTTCATGGAGCTTTAGCACCAGGTCTTTTTCTAGGCAATGGAATAGTGTCTTCATTTCACAAGGTCTATTGTTGTTTATGATAGCAATTCACAAACAAGGGAAGAAAACGTTTTTATCACACCAATCCACAGGTCTGATAGGTGAATAATTTTCACATAGCATCTGAGGATTAGAGTGAATAAAGTCACCCACCAGATATATGTACAACATCATCCCCTTGATGCAGAATCCATGACAGCGCCAGCTGAGCTGGAGTGCATCCGTATTTCTTTGAAAGATTATCCAGCCGAGAATATATTATCTTGTTTTTGTCCAAAATTTCCCCTTGAAACCGAGGATGTGAAGTCTAGAAAAATGAAATAATAGCCACTTAAGTCCTTCAACAACCCTTGTTCATGGCCAGGTGGAGGGGAAAGATGGAAGGGAAAGGATGTGTAAAAATCCAAAATGGTCATCAGCTTTTGTCATACTAGAATACTGTTTTCTGGCAATGTTTCTACGACAGCTTTGCCCCCAAAAAATCCATGACCAAGAAGACTGTAAGGAACAATACCAATGCCCAGCTCTCTGTTGAAAAAAAATAGCAGGTTTACACTCATTAGTTATGTACTTTGTATACAGACTATAAATACAGTATCACATACATACAAGAAATCTTGACACCCTTCAAGCAATTATATATTGTATATTATACAAAGTATGTATGTATACATGTATCAATTCCGACCAACCCAAGAAAATAGAAACAGAAGATACAAATTTTAGCAAGTAATAACATGTAATGAGATTTGAACTTCTAGAAAAAGCTAAGATGAAGAAACAGTAACAGTGCGGATAGATGCATGGTAACTTCAATAAGTACTAACAAAAAAAAGCATCGTACACTGGAATATGTGGATAATTATTAGCAGTATACATGAATAACTAACCTACAGATGGGAACTATCTCTTCTTCAATGTCACGTGTCCAAAGAGACCACTCCATTTGAACAGCAGACACAGGATGAATTGCATGTGCTCTTCTTATTGTGTCTACACTATCCTCTGATAGTCCAATGTATCTAATTTTTCCTTCTTAAACTAGTTTCTTGAGTGTTGGACTTAATGATTTTGATGATGACACAACCTCACTTACTTACAAACTAATAAATGCTTGATTGTTTAAGTGTGTACTCAGTTACAAAGACTAGGAGAATGAAGTGTCTTGTAAAAATACCATGAGGAACAAGAAGGCCAGAAGCAGAGCTAGTCATATAGAAGAGTTCCCCCACATGAACTGGCGCTTCAGAAATGAAGACTGGAGAAGAGAAAGTTCCCTCAGGGAACAGAAGCTTTAGAGAAGAAGCCTCATCAGAGAAGAGAAGTTCCTCCTCAGGAACAGAAGCATCGGAGTAGAAGCTTCATCAGAGAACATGAAGACTAAATATATTTTTATATTTTAGGATTTATGTAAGTATATGATATTAAATGGCACTCGAAAAATCTGTGTGGAATTGGTCTAAAAGATAAAATATGTGCATGCTAGTTTTTAGGAAAACTGTTATCATTTAAACGTTTATCTTTTTCTCAAATTAAAAAGATTTTATTTTATTCCTTTTTCTGATTTTCGGAAAATATCTTTAGAAAATAAAATCTCCCACGTTTTCTAAAAGCTTGCGGCCTACTCCTCCATGATTTTTTTCAAGTCATGGTCTTGCACATTGAGGAGTTCATGTTTCCTTAATTTTAGGAACATGATCTTCTTAGTGGGTTGGAGTAGTGGCGTAATGGAATTGCTGCACAAAGAGGATTTTCCAAAGCGTTTATTGATCTATAAATAGCCATTAATTTCAGAAGGAAAAACTCACCCTTGCTCACATAAGTTTTCAAGCTTCAAATCGAGTCAAGTGTCAATTCCACACAAGTTCATTAGAGTGTTCTTAATGTTCTTATACTAGAGTTTATTTTTCTTTCGAGTTGTAATTTGGGAAATGGGGAAGTTCGAGTGAACTTTTGTGTATGAGAAAGAGAAGTGAGAAAGAGAAGAGAAAGAGAAGAGAGAACAGAGAAGTGAGAAGAGATCAGAGAAAGAGAAGAGAAGAGTAACAAGTTGGGTGACTTGTTCCTCAGGGTCTCAAGTTCGTAGAGGAACTTGAGTTTGAGTCATTAGCTTGTAATAGGATCATTTGTCCTATTATAGTGAAGATTCTTTTCCCAAAATCCCAAGTGCTCGTGGTTTTTCTCCTTGTTGGGGCCAATGAGTTTTCCACGTAAAATCTCTCTTGCATTCTTTAGTTCCTTTAGTTAATCTTTCAGTTCCTTTAGCTAACTTAATTTTAATTCCGCAAAAAGTTTGGCTAATCTCTCGTACTACAATTCAACCCCCCCTTATTGTAGTATTCTTTGAAACAACATTGAGTTCGCCCATCTAGAAGCACATTCAAATAACATGAATGGAAGTTATTGAGAAAATTATTCCACACGATTCACCATACTTTTAGACAAAAAAATGCTTCAGACAAAAAATCAGATTCTTCTTCCAATAACTTACAGAGCCAATATAAACAAAGGTACACTGGATAGATGGCTTACTGTTTCCTCTATTGGTACTGAAGTGTCTATACGGTGTTGGTAATACAAATCAATATAGTCTACACCAAGACGATTCAAGCTAGCTTCACAACGTGAACGTACATACTCTGGAGTACCCTTCACTTCCATAAATCCAGATCCAAGTAGTCCAATGTTCACAATTCCAAACTTTGTAGCTACCTGTACCTTTTCTCTTGGCAACTGTTTGAGCGCCTGCATAGTGTACACATTTAGGTACATTTCATACATGTCAGTAGTCGAATTAGAACTGCAAGAACACATAGAGGCAAACAAGCATATCAAAACCTTGGATCATTATTCCCTCCATCCCTACATAATAGGCCACAGTTTATTGGGGTCATTTTTCACTACTTCTAGGAATTTTGAATCTAGCTCCATCATAGAAATGCAATCTTTCTTTGGAATCTTAGTTAAGGGTACCATGCAGTAGTTTTATGTTTACAAACTAAAGTGGTCATGTAACTGGACGGCCTGAATAAGATATGTGGCACTATTATCTAAGGATTGAGGGATGTAAGTCACATACAACAATCTCTAACTGCAGTAATTATCATGTTGTCTTTACTAGGAAATAATTCAATTTCACAGTCGTAGACTTGTATAAATATACTTTTCCTATGACACATCTATAGATGAATGTACTTTACAAATGGTGCTAATTCATAAGGAAGAAGGATGGAAATGATCGTTACACCACATTTTTGTCAGCTACTAATGCAACACATTCCTATCAGAGATATCTGTGAAAGAGAAAGCAACATGAAAAACTCGACAAGCACAATGTTATGCAGAGCAATGCATACCTTACCAACAAGGACTTCATTTGTAGAAGCTCCATACACATCTGCTGTATCAAAGAATGTTATTCCTTTATTAAATGTATTCTTAATTATAGAAATTCCATCGGTTTCAGAAACAGGAGCATTGTAGACTCCAGATAAGCCCATGCATCCAAACCCCAACTTCAAGACCTACAAAAAATGATGTAAAAAATTAAATTGAATAGAAACCTTCTCGGCTCCTCATCCAGTTTAAGCAAAAGGTGAATATAAATTTATGACTTTCTTATCAGCAAAAAGCGAATGAGTATGTACAATAGAAGCACTTGGTGACAGAATTTACGTATAGGCAGATATGATATAGGTTTCTAAATCTATATTTCATCTCTGACTCTGAGATAACAAGGACTTCAAATCTAATCTACCAGTGTATACAGAAGCTAAAATGAGTTGCTATACGATTCACTAGCACACAGTTCAAATCAGTCGTTATATGGAGAACAAGTAAATTATTTATCAACAATAACAGTCCTAGAATGTCTTCTTTGTACTTGAATAACAGTATGTCCTGTCTAAGTTAATTTTTCTCTGATCACATTGCAAGTTTGCCTAATATCCTTTGGGTGCTTATGCAATAGACCAAGGAGTTAAGACAAAAATAGACTTCGTATGTCTTGGCTCCTAATTATGTTCTTGGCATATTACACTTCATATTATTAAGAACTATGGATTTATGGAGATCATGTTAAGACAGAAAGAGTATTTATATATCATCATTTCAGAACATTTTTCGGATTTGCACTTCAATGACGGCAACTCAACACTATAAAGTCTATAACCAATTCATATGATCACTCACTCTATCATGACCCTTTGATTACACTTCTAACCTTATTTTTTTTCCCCAAATCGTTAAAGGGTGGTTCAATTCAACACCCTTCAATTACATTTCTAATCTTTCTTACCCCAAAATCGTTAAAGGGTGGTTCAATTCAACACCCTTCAATTACATTTCTAAACTCTCTTACCCCAAATCGTTAAGGGTGATTCAATTCAATACCCTTCAATTACATTTCTAAACTTTCTTACCCCAAATCGTTAAGGGTGATTCAATTCAACACCCTTCAATTACATTTCTAAACTTTCTTACCCCAAATCGTTAAAGGGTGGTTCAATTCAACACCCTTCAATTACATTTCTAAACTCTCTTACCCCAAATCGTTAAGGGTGATTCAATTCAATACCCTTCAATTACATTTCTAAACTTTCTTACCCCAAATCGTTAAGGGTGATTCAATTCAACACCCTTCAATTACATTTCTAAACTTTCTTACCCCAAATCGTTAAAGGGTGGTTCAATTCAACACCCTTCAATTACATTTGTAAACATTTTTACCCCAAATCGTTAAATTCGACCAATTAGAACGTAAAACCGGCCCATAAAGGAGACATCAAAAGAAATGACCAAAACCCAATCAACCATACAAGGAGTAACTCAATTACTCAAACACAAATAAATTGCAATCCTAAATCACGATCATGTAATTTTTTTTATTTTTATTTTTTTTGAAAAGAGATCATGTAATTCATATAACTAAGGGTCTGTTCTCATTGACTGAACTCGGCTGAACTGAACTGAACTGAATGGAGCTGAACTGAACTGAAATAAATATTTTATAAGAGAAGGAAATTAGGAGCTGAACTGAATTGAGCCGAGCTGAATTGAGCTGAGCTGAACTGAACTGAATTGAATTCTAAATGTTATTAAATTCAAAAAAGACAATAAGTAGAAATTGAAAACAGAGAAAATGTGGTATTTTGTATAATTCATTACCTCCAAATAAAGATGGCAATAATGGGTCTGGACCCGACCCGGATCCGTGGATTCAGATCTGAGTCTTCAAATTTTGGACCCAGCGGATCCGGATCCGGGTCCTGCTGACAAAAACGGATCTGGATCTGGGCCCTAGACCTGGATCCAGATCCGTGGACCCGTTTTTTATTTTTCCTATTAAAAAAAACTAAAATTGTTTATTTCTTTATTTAAAATGTTGATAATGTTAGTAATGATAAAGATTAGCCCTTCCAAGAGATGAATTTTGGATGCTCATATTATATACATCATCGTTGTTTTTTCACTAGCTCATATGTAACATCGTATTTTTTTTGTTGTATTTTAATTCAAAATATAAGTGTATAAGTTGGTTAATTTGGGGTTGAACTTAATAACCAACAACGTAAGTTTGAAATAAAATTTTTGACCTGAACATTACATTTATTGCAAAAATTAGGCAAAATATATTGGATCCGTTGTGGGCCCGAATCCAAACCCGGATCCGTTAGACCCGACGGATCCAGATCCGTTAGACCCGACGGATCCGGATCCGGGTCTTCATTTTCTAGACCCGATGGATCCGGGTCGGATCTAGATCCTATGTACAAATAATTGCAAAGATCCGACCCGTTGTCATCCCTACCTCCAAACCTTGGGTACCTAGTTTCACTCTTGCCACTTCTACTCCCTCTTTTGCCGCCATTTTCTCTCTTTCTCTCTCCTCTTGCTCTTGAAATTGATGAATATTAAACAGTTGAGAAGGGATATTTACTGCTAATCCAAAATACCCATTTTGCCCCTACTTACACAGTAAAACACTAAAACCCCAACTCAGAACTCACATTTTCACCCAACAAATATACTTCACTACTTCTCTCTCTACAACTTTCCGGCGTTTTCAAAGCAATATGGCCAGTCGGGGAAAGGATCCGGCGAGGTTTGCGACGGCGCCGGCGATGGCTGGGATAACCCATGCCCCCCAGATTGTAAGTTTATTCTGCAAATAATTGCAAAGATTAAATATTTGTGTTTAATTATCTGCGTAAATTATAAATAAAAATTGAAAATTTGTTGTTTTCTTGTGTTTGGTGCTGGAATAAACCCCCCCCCCCTTTTTTCATTTTTTGGGTGGTAAATAATTTAAAATACAAAATTAATTATTTAAGTTTAAGTCAAAATTGGGGTTTTTTCTTTTTAAGGGGATTGAAGTCAAATTTTTGTTTACATGATTAATTATACTTGTGTGTAACAATGACATTTTGAGGATGGTTTTTATTTTTTATTTTTTTTCATTTTGAGTTTGGATATGAAAAGAACAAATAGATGGTTGTTATCATTGATTATTACATGTTTGATTCGAAGTAAATAGTAAGGTATTAGCTACTGAATTTTTTTGAATGGTAGAATATAATGATTATTGATTATATAAATACTACTTCGTGTGTAGTATGGTAAGAAAGGAAGGGAGATAACTAACATGAAATATGGCTCTGGTGCTATGCAAACTCGAGTTGGATGTAATGATACTTTTGTTTGGAGGGAGAGGGAGGCTGCACGGTTGAGCCATCCCAAGAGCTATGCCAATAATGCCCATTTCGGCGAGGCTAATCGCCCTTTTGATGATGAGGATTGTTATGATGAGGATGAGGATGAGGACGAGTATGAAAATGATTCTGAGTTCGAGGTTGGTGTTGATAAGGTTAAGGGTGGTGTTTATAAGGTGCCTCCACTGCCAAGGAGATAGTATACTGTACACGGAGGTCGTAAAGGAGTGGCATTTGTCGAAAATGAGACGAGTACTAGGAAGACTAGTGATCAGCCTAAACCGGTAGTTGATGATTCTTGGATTGTTAAGGGAGACATGCCGGGTGGTCCATCTGATGGTTCTGTCATTCCTAGCTATGGAGGTCATGTTGCTAGGCGGATTTGGGAAGGAAAACCAAGGGGTGTGTTAAAATGCTACAACTTAACCAATGCTTGTGAGGCTCTTGTTGGATGGAAAAAGACGGCGTTGCCTTTCATGCAGGCACGGATTGATGCAACTGGATTGGGTCACTTACCATCTTGCATGTTTAAACACATTGATATGCCGTTGATTTCTGCATTTGTGGAGCGGTGGCAGCCTGACACAAATTCTTTTCACTTACCGTTTGGAGAAATGACGATTATGCTGCATGATGTATGGCAGATCCTCCACATTCCAGTAGATGGTTGTTTGAATACTTCCCAAAGTAGCTCTAAGGATTTGATTCATGATATGTCTGAGCTACTTGGAAGGACCCCAGACGAGCTTGTAGTTCCCCCTACACCTCATTGGAGTGATGATGGTGTCTCCATCGAATCTATTCTAGCTTTGTGCCGTGATGGTACATTGGTTGGTGATATTGATACAAAGTTCACCAGTTGGATGTTTTTGATGCTTGGTTCTTCATTATTTGTTGATAAGAATGAGAGTAGGATTAGACCTTCTAGCATACTTGAGGTAAATTATGATTGTGATTTAGGAAAGATTCCTAAGTATGCGTGGGGTGCTGCAACTTTGGCATTTCTGTACCGGCAGCTAGGGGTTGCTAGTCGGGGTGCATGTGATGGCATTGCTGGTTGTCTGACACTTCTACAAGCATGGATATATGAGTACTTCCCTTGTTTCCGACCTCACCAAAAACGACTAACTTGTGGCCCTAATGACCCTCGCTCTCTTATGTGGAGCACCAAGATGGAGGACAATAGTGAGGCCCGACTACGTTCGATTCGTACCCATCTAGATTATTTGACAGCCTTGGAGGTATATATCTTACAAAAATTACATTATCTTCACATTTTCAAGCTAGTATTATACTTAATTTTTTGTACTTGTGATGTCTACTTTCTACATGTAGGTGAATTGGCTGCCTTATGGTCCTAATCCTGCTTCCATTGTGCCAAGGACCTTATTCCTGGGGTGGCTTCGGTATCAGGATATCATTGAGCCATATATGCCTGAACGGGTGTTACGCCAGTTAGGCTACAAACAGGTGATTCCTTCTTCAATATCTAGGCCAGAGAAGGCTTACAGGCCAGAGGACAGCAAGTTGTATAATGTTGAGTTTCCGGTCATGGCCACTGAGTCAACTTGGCAAATCTTTCCAAGAGGATCCAAGCTAATTCTCTCCGAGTTTCAGCGTAATTCAAATCCTAGTGCCTGCTCTCCAGAATATGATGATTGGTTCTTTGATGTATCACATCGTTATTTAGTTGATGAGGATTGTTCGATGGATCGCTAAAACGCTGCATATGTAAGTATCATTTAGCTCTATAATTTAAATGCACGGGATTTGCAGGTTGCGTTTAACATTGACATTTACTTAAATTCTAATACGTATGTAGTGGATGAGTCATATGCTTACACTCATACAACCTTGGATGGATGCTCGAGATATTATGCCAACCAAAGAGACCAGAGATGTTGCTGGCGAAGTAGATGATCTCATTCGTCAATGGAACATAGCTAAATGATCTCATTTGTAATATTAATCATCTCTCTGATTTAATTACTATCGTTGTAACTAACGAGACTTTTAGTTGAAGGATAATTTGGACTTAAATTTTTATATTTGTATTGTCATTCGCTTCATTTGCCTGTTGGTATTTCTAATTTTGTTTTTTAATTAGGATAAAATAAATAAATAGTTTTTTTTTTTTTTTTTTTTTTTTTTTGGAAACACAAATAAATAAATATATAAATAAATACAGTTTACTAGTAGTATAAAAAGTTGATATTTTTAAAGTGCATCTTAAATTGAATTAAACAAGATTTTACATAGATATATCATAGAGTATGTCTTATGGCCTGTTCTCTTCAAATTATTTTTAGTTAAGCTTCATTTCAGTTTTAATTTCAGCCCATAAGTGTATGAGAAATTGTAAAAAAAAAAAAAAAAAGTACCAAGAATAATCCCAACTTAAAAAATAATTCAAAATTGAGATTATTTTTAGCGAATGAGACAAAGTTGGGATTATTCTTGTCAAATTTTCCTTTTTTTTTTATTTGCTCATGAATGAGAGTGGTCTTATGAAATTGGCTATTTTGCCAGCATTATTTATCGAAATGGCTTTTATTTCTTCGCAATTACTAAATGCAGTACAAAATAACCCAAATGAAGAAATTAATTAATGATACGAAACTAATAAAAAAACTGAAATACCCTTTTCCTATATGAAAAAATTGATTCACCATTTCACCAGGCTTTTAGTATTTACATTTTTTTTTTATTTTGCAATTCATTTTACTCGTTTTTCATTTCATTCAACATTTCAGTCACCATTTTTTTTTCATTTCACTATTTCCTTTAAAATTCTTCAATCTGAGCCCTAGAGATGAATAAGTTGTTTACCACTCATAAATCATCCGATCTTAGGTTATTTTCATTTAATTTTTTAATTGAATTTTTGTAAATTTTCATTATAAGTACCCCCGGCTATGTTTTTCGGGGGTACCATTTACCCCTGGAAATCTTATCTAGGGGGTACTAAAAACCCTCGGAAATCTTATCCGGGGGGGGGGGGTACTAGCTAGAGACCCCTGAAATTCTTAGTTGGGGGATATTGGAGACCCCCAGAAATCGTATACGGGGAGTGCTAGAGACCTTCGAAAATCTTAGTCATATAAGATGGAAATTTTATTTTGTTTGATTGTTCATTTATTTTAACACATAATTTTCTTACCTCAAAAAAATGTCGTAGTGCACTTCATTATTATTGTCTATGAATTTGTATAGTATTGAATATTAAATAGGATTCAAGATTGAATACGTTAAAATATGGTTGTAAATTAAATAGTAGGGATGATTATATAGTTAGGAGTGTACATGATTTAATTTTAATCATTTAAAAAAAGTGTAAAGGATTAAGGGCATGTTCACTTCAGCTTAATTTCGGTTTAGTTCAGTTCAGTTCAGCTCTCAATTTCCTTCTCTCATTAAATATTCATTTCAGCTCTATTCAGTTCATTTCAGCTTCAATTAGTTCAGTTCAGTAAATGTGAACAAATCCTAAGTTAAATAAGGACAAACAAGAATTATAATTTTTTTTTTGTACATTTAGGTAAATTTACCCCTGCATTTAGTACTTTTTTCTTTTTTTTTTTTTAACAAAATTGTCATTTGATATGTGAGCTTTGTAACTGTGTAAGCTTGGACTACAAGTCTACATAGGGCTGTACACAGTTTGGTCTGGACCGTAACCAAACCAGACCAATACAGTTTGGTTTCGATTTTTTGGGAAGTACAGTTTGCGGTTTGGTTTGGTTTTTCAAAAATTATAAACCAAACCAAACCGTAAACCAGTAAACAACATTTTAATATTTATATAATTTCTAAATAAATTAAAATAGTTATTATATATTATTAAAAAAAATAAAAAAAAATGAAAAATTATTAGAAGACTATACAGTCAGTATACTACTATATTCTATACTCATTCTCAAATAGTTATTATATATTATGTATAATTTTTATTACGTGTTATTGTGTTAGCACTTAGCACTTGATTAGTTGGTTGTTATTTTGATTAAAAATTTGTAGTATAATTTAATCCATTTGGCCTAATTATTTGAACTTTATTATAAATTTATTAATATTAGACAATTTTTAGGAAAAAAATGTCGTCTCATCATAAACCGCAAATCAAACCGCACCAAACCGCATTATTACGATTTGGTTTCAATACTAATATGGTTTGGTTTGGTTTGGAAAATTGACCAAACCGTATTTTGCGGTTTAGTTTGATTTAGACTCAAAACGCATCAAAACAGACCATGTTCACCCCTAAGTCTACCCGTACAAAAATAAAATTTTGTTTTGCTAAAATTGAAACCCAATTAAAACGAAAAACCCCGAATTTTTTTTCTTCTAAAAACCCAAAAACCCTTTTCTTCGTCTTGTTGTTCTTGCTAGTTCAAACAGTGAAATTGCAGTGAACATGAGATGGCTGCCTCCATTTCCAAAACATTGACCAGAAACATTCGATTTATTACCACTTCTTCTTCTGCCCCTTCATTACCTCGTTTCTTCTCCACTTCTACTGCATCTGCTGTTTCCGCCATTGATGACCCCACCATTCCTCAACCTCAACCTCATCATCAAGGTTGATTTTTCCCTCTTTCTTTGCTTTTGCATTTGTTCCAAGTGAATCTATGAATGTAATTTGAATTGGGTTTTTGAATTTGATTTTTTTTTTCTTTGATTTGTTGATTATGATGATGATGATTTGTGTTGATTTTTCAAATTTGTATTTTTTTTTCTTTTGATTTGTGGGTAATGATGATAATGGTGATAATGATTGAGCAGGAAAGCAGCAAAGAGGAATATGGTCGAAGATGTTTCTCTTTCTTCCTGGGGCTATTACTTTTGGTCTTGGCAGTTGGCAGATTATCAGACGACAGGACAAGGTTCAAATTCCCTCCTTTCCCTTTTATTTATTACGCTTGATTTTGATCCCGGAATTAGCTATCGATATGTTATTTGGACTTGGGTACTTATGTCCGACTCGGGTATGTATCCAAGTGTTAGACTTGGCTACATTATGAAAATTGTAATGTTTTGCTGCAAAATGAAGTATCAAGTCTTTGAACCTATGTTGAGGTGTTTATGAAATGATGATTGATAAGCAATTGAGTTGAAATGAAGAGTCAAGTAACATAGGCAGCCATTTGAAAAATCAAATTGATTTGCCCATTTGAATTTTTTTGTTTATTGTGAAGAAGTTGTTGGGTTTTATTGGTGTGGACAGTTTATGTTATGATATGGAATGCCAAGATTTAAGCCTAGGAGTTCTATTTGAGGATTGATTGTTTGGGTTGAGGGAAGGATAATCGTGTGGCAGCTGGAATCTCCAATGTTCAGTAATGGATCCCCCAGTAAAGCATTTCTGGGTACTTGAGATAACTGTGTCCAATTGAGCTTTGTTGAGTTGATTTGAGCTAATTGAAATGACTTCTATATTTTTTTTCATTATTTTTGAGATTTTGAGTATCTAGTGAAGTTGTCTAAATTTGTTTTTAGTGTAGTTGCATTTATATATGATTAATTTAGATTGCCCATATAGAGTTTATTATTATGCTTGTTTTGGCCATTATTGTGTTGAGCTTACTGCTTGTCTGATAAACCCCATTCAATGTTTCATCAAAGTTGATGTCAGTTAAACCATCTGGCAAAATTTTGTGGGGTGTATTAGGTTATCTTACCTTTTTGAAGACTCCTTGGTTCAGGGTGTGACAAGGGAATTTTCGTAAAATTTCTACTATAGTGCCTTGTATATATAGATGTCTATTGCCATTCTAGTTTGACTTTTTTTTGGATTATATCTCCAAGAAATTCAAGCCCTGTATCTTAAAAAGGGCAAGGAGGCAAAGGCCTTGTTTCATTTCATACCATGCTGTAGAGTTTTATTTCAGCGTACATTTTGTCTTCTTATCCATGAAGAATTTCTTCTATAAAAAAATGTGCAATTTAGTATTAATGGGTAGGTAACTAGCTTTCTTATTCAAACTCTATTTGCATACGTGAGAGAAATTTACTAATTTTTCACGATTTCAGGTTTTGAATCATCTTAAATATCCATTAAAGATACTAAGCTGTCCTGATGCCGATTGAGCTTCAATTGAAAAGTTTTGTTATTGGTTTAATTGAATCATCTGACCTATTTATAAGTTTTGTAATTGGCAAAAGAGGAATGCTCGTTGAGAATTTGACATTGATCTGTTATTGATATTCAATTTAGGTTCATTTTGGTCTTTGTGCTTCTTTGTTAGCTATTGTCTATCAGTAAAATAGGTGAAATTACCATTTTTTTTCTATCCTTATTATTGATCTTTTGTTAAACTTGGTTCATTGATGCTATTGGTTAAGGGAAGTTCTTCAGTTGAAGCTTTTGAAATCAAATTAGCTGAGTAGAAGGTTTTTTTTATCTTTATTTTTTTTTTTATGAAACTCACTGGATGTGTATTTGGGATTTCATCTTAAAATCTAGAATTAGTATTACTGCTAGGCAGAAGAGCCTGATATGAATATATTAAAGACCATTTTCAGATGTTTGTGTGTTCGAATTCATGCACAAGTCTACATTCTAATGCTCTCATAATGGTGTCATACTGTCATCTAATTGTATGCGCTGTTGAGAAGCTTTTGATTTAATACTCTGGGTTTTGTGAAACTTTAACCAACTTGTTATTTTCCTCTGGTGGATGTTTGCACATGAATATAAGTAGTATACTAGTATGTACCATCCATGTTTATTTTCTTAAACTATCTTGTTTGACTATAGATGTATGCTGATGTAGATCAAAACGTTGGATTACAGAAGAGAAAGGTTGGCAATGGAGCCAATTGAGTTTAATGACATAGCTTCTGGTGAGAAATCAGATACTTTGGAGTTTCGGAGGGTGGTCTGCAGAGGACCTTTTGACGAGAAGAAGTCAATATATGTAGGCCCACGATCCAGAAGTATATCAGGAGTTACAGAAAATGGATACTATATTATTACACCACTTGTGCCTATTTTTGGCAATCTGGATAGGTGAGCCAATGATTGATAGACATATTTGTAAATGTGTTCCTGTTCCATCATCCAGTTTTGATTGTTAGCTGCAAACAGATACAATGTGGTCTATCTTATTCCCTCTCTCAGTTGATGTCTTGTTTATCACCCTTCACCTTATTCTCACTCATAATTGATCATTGATTCATTTCATCTGCATGCATTATTTAATGTGTCATAGATAGCTCATAAATAATAAATTCTTTGATGTTTGGTTGCATAATATTACTGCCCTATCTACTTCATAAACTTCTGTTTGATGCTGATCATTTAAAGAAATACTCATTAAAATGCAGTTTTGTGTCATCCTTGTGTTAAAGGAACCTGAATTGACTATGACATAACTTTGCAAAAATCTAATGTCTGGGATCCCTTCAATATTGTTATTTAGATGAAATACTACAAGAGGGGGGGTGAATTGTAGTATGGAGATTGCTAGTTACTTTTTGCGGAATTAAAAGAAACTTAACGCAATAGAGAAATAGTGCAAGAGAGATTTTACGAGGAAAACTTCCTAAGCCAAATAGGAAGTGAAAAACCTCGACCCAAAGGGATTTTGACTCAAAACATTCCACTAAAATAGGCCAACGACTCTGTTACAACCTATGAGGAACTTGAGCCTCTACCGAGTTCCTCAACGAACTCATATCCCCAACAACTATTCCCTCTAATAGTTGCAGCTCGAAATCTTCCCTCAAAGACCTCTCTTCTCACTCAAGACTTCACTCAAAACCTTACTCTTTCTCTTTCTCTCAAGCTTCACTCAAAGCCTTCTCTACATACAAAGAACTCACTCAAGTTCTCACCCCCAATACAAGAGTTCACTCAAACCCTTATTAATTCCCCATTACAAGAGTTCACTCAAACCCTTAAACAACTCTCAAATACATATAAAAGATATAATGTATAAAACTAATATGTTGGACACTTTGAGATATGTAAGGAACTTGGAACCTGAACTGGCTTACCAACGTGGAGAGAAAATATATTTCTTTTCTACTGCTCTACCACTTTGGATAAACTCCATTATGGAATGACTCAATTAAGCCAGACAGTTTGGAATGAATGAAAACATTTCTTTTTATAGTGCTTTAAAGACAAACCCATTCATCCCATGATCTTCAATCATAACAGTAGTGCTTCCTAAATTCTAGGCATTATCTCCATTAACTCCATGAACATAAGAAGTAATGGAAGACATGGATTGGAGTAAAAAAACATTTTCTCCATGATCTCCTTATTTTTCTCCTGTAAAAAGTTGTTTCAAATTGAACGTGAAAAGCAATTTTTATTTTTCCAAAAACTTAATAAATAAAAATAGAAGTTACAAGAAAATAAAATACTAACCAAATCAGATTTTTATCAATTGAAAACTGATTCGGAATTTATTCATTAAGAATAAATATTTTATAAAAATATTTTATCCCAAAAAACTATCCTATTTAATTTGAAATATTAAGCCAATTAGAGATTAGATAGGAAACAATCTAAAACATAACCCTAAAATATAGGAGAAAATAAAGAGAATAAAATATCATTTTGACTAAAAAGAAAATCAGATTTTATTTTTAAAAACTTATCTTTTATAAAATAAAATCTATTTAAAATAAATTATACCAAGTCAAAACTAATTACCTAGAAAGTAGGCAAAGATAATGCAATGACTACTAAAATGGAAAATCGACTTTTAGTGTTGTGTAAACGTGTGTTTCTCTTATACACGAATTTTAGACTCTCCCGTAAGGAACTGGCTGGTCAGCAACACCCAGTTCCTTCTAGACTGTCAGTTCCTTTGAGACTGAAGTTCCAATTTAGTTCCATAGGCATGTTCCAAACAATTTCTCGTGTCCAACATACTTATATGATTCCTAGAAAAATATACTCCTATTTTTCTGTCTTGAAAAAGCTTCTGTTCCTTCAAAGGAACTTCTCTTCTCTTGTTGTCACATACAAATTGCTGCTTATTCCTTGTAAAGAACTACTTCTCATTATTCTTAGGAACTGCATACAAAGTCTAACAATACGTTTGTACGTTTAGACTTCTTCTCTTTGTGTTCCCCCTTGGAAACTCTTCTTCTCTTTGTGTTCCCCCTGGGGAACTTAAGCACGATCCATACATTGTATGTTGGAACCATCTTCAATAATGATCTAACCTGTACTCATTCATCTTCTTGCTTCATGACTTGTTCATGCACATCTCAATACACATGTTAGTTAGATAATCATCATTTGTTCACAATCATCAAAACCTTACAATATCTTAGTGTTTTGGTCCTAAAGTTGGTTGTCTCTAAACTTTGTAAATATTTCAGCACAAACGCAGTTTAAATTTACCCACAAAACCATTTTTTCAATTAAAAAGTTACGGCTTATAGGGGGGGGGGGGATTTCCTCTTGAAATACGGTTTTTCCCCTAAACCTTTATGTGTAGGAGGAGAAAGGGTAGAGGAATGCAGGGTTGACAGGGATCAGAGAAAAGAGAGCCTTGATTAGTTTAGTCAGCTTGGGAATAAAATCACATCTAAGTCATTTGAGAATACTTTTAGGAAAACTAGCTATTGCAGTAGAATCTCTGGCCATTAAAATATTTTGCTTGATTTCATCGATAAAAAAAAGTTATTTTGCTTGAATAAGCAACATGTTTTGGCTGTACAAAGTTTTCTTCTGGCTGATTGTGTAAATTTCAGCGTTCAGTCCCCAGTTTTAGTGAATAGGGGATGGGTCCCACGCAGCTGGAGGGACAAGGCACTGGAATCTTCTCAAGGTCTTGAAGAAGATAAAGATGCACCCAACACTGCTTCATCATCTGGTGAAATTCGTTCATTCTGGAGATTTTGGTCTAAGAAGCCCCAAACAACTGAGGTTTTACTTTGCACTGTTATAGTTTATGTTACATTTAGTAAATGTGTTAAGAGGGGTGGTCACATTTATCCCATTCTTTAATTGCAGGAACCAGCTCCATCTGTCACCCATGTGGAAGTAATTGGTGTGATTCGTGGGAGTGAAAAACCAAGCATTTTTGTTCCAGAAAATGATCCTGCCTCTGGTCAGTGGTTTTTTGTTGATGTTCCTGCTATTGCCAATGCATCAGGCCTTCCTCAGAATACAGTCTATATTGAAGACATTAATGATAATGTTAGCGCAAGCAATCCATATCCTATTCCAAAGGATGCTAGTACCTTAATTCGCAGCTCAGTCATGCCGCAAGACCATCTAAATTACACATTGACATGGTACGTGTCTTGCTAGTTGAACACTCTATGTTATGCGTGTACTTGTAGCTTTACTCAAAATTATTTGTATCCCTTCATGGCCATCTATAATTTGCTATGCTTTGTATGAAGTATAATATTGTGTGTTGAAATCATGACCAATGTTACACGGAACTTGGGATGTTTTGGAACAAGGTACGAGAATGGGAACACGGTATGTGGGTCTAGAATTTCCGAAATGTTTGGTTATTTTTGGGATTTTATTTAATTGATTTTAAATTTTATAATTAGTAAATTTCACTGATAATGTTCTTTTTTTTTGTTATGATAATCTGATTTCAGAGAATGCAGCAAAAGAAGAAATCTAAAAATTCGAAATTAAGTTAATAACAAAACTATATTTGATAGCAATCTAATATTTCAAGACTCGAAGTTTTAAGACTTCTAACCACTTACTCCAAATTACATAAAGAAAAAAAAAAAGAAAAAAGGATAAACCATAACTAGCAAGTCAGTCAAATTCTTTCTCTTAGCAACTGCATTATCCTCAACAAGCACCCACCTTATGTCATCCATTCTCAATGTTAAATCCTCAATTTAAGAGCTCTTGGGATATCCCACATTCTATAATGTTATCATAGCCAATTATAAGTTATTCTGCCGAAAGAGTTTGGAGCACCTATTCTTACATCCACAATATTAAGAGGAATCGGCTGAATGCTCTCCGTGCCGACAAGTTAGTGTTTGTTCACTCTAACTTAAGACTTATATCACGCTTTACAAAAAGCTACACACCCGTCCCTTATAGTAGGTGGGATATTGACCCCGAGAGCTCTTATATTGAGGATTCACCATTGAGAATGTATGATATAAGGTGGGTGTTTGTTGGGTGCTAAGAGGAAAAAAATGACTAAATTGCTAGTTATGATTTATCTTTTGTATTTGTAAATTAAAAAAAAAAATAAATAAATAAAAAAAAAAAAAAAAAAGTTAAAAAAAAAAAAACTTGGAGTCTTGAAATATTGGATTACTGTCAAATGTAGTTTTGTTTTTAACATGACTTTGAACTTTTAATTTCCTTTGTTTTTTTTTGCTGCTTTCCATTAAATAAGGTTATCATTTTAAAAAAAAGGAACATTATCATGGTGAAATTTACTAATGAGAAAATTTAAAATCAACCAAAGAAACATCTCAAAAAATAGCCAAACGTTCCGGGAACTCTAGACCTCACGCGCTGCATTCCCGTACCACATTCCAAAATGTCACACGTTCCGTGTAACGTTGCCCTAGATAATGTGGTGTGGGACAGTGGGGTTGGAGGAGAAGGATAATTTTGGGTCAGCATTATACAGAATTTTTATTTTTTCAATGATTCATAATTTCTACTATCTGACTTGTTGTATGTCAATGCCCAAAAGTGAGCTAAATAGAAAAACAAGTTAGTTATAATTCTGAATAGCTTTACAATCTGGTAACCTAGTTTTCAATAATGCACAATGTTATTGTGATGCATCTTTTACAAGGATCTTAAGTACATCAGTGATGCATCTTTTACAAGGATCTTAAGTACATCAGTTTTCTTGATTTGTGAAGTATGCTGAAGATACTTGGTGATAGACTGATAGTTGCTTACCAGATTTGAAATGTCCTTCATATTGGTTTAATTGGGATTTGTCAATTCAAAGTTGAGAGAAAAATGGATAGAGTGTGATTGTCTCATTGTGTGAAACTGAGCGTTATTTTTGGGATATGGGTTTATCACACTTTTTTCAGTCAAAGTGGAAGTTAAACTGGTTTTTTAAGACAACTCTCCTTGTTTAAAAGATCACTCAGACAATTAATTCATTTGCCTCCTAAAATTTGTAAAGCACAAATTAAGTTCCAGTCTTTAGAAATTCTTGGCGATCCCTTTGCAACCAAGTCATATTTATGTCTACTGCTCTCATACTGTATATGACAGTCTTAAAGCAAAAGATGTCTACTTCATCTTGAAGTTCTTGCCAACATAGGAATTTATGCTTTTATTCATGGAGAACTTTACACATTTGATTTGGCATTCCATTACTCTCTTCGGAAAGAAATTATAAACACTCAAGTTTGGTATCGGATAAAATAAAAACAATTTTATCGAGTAGGGAGGTGCCAATTTGATAAGCAGGCAGCATGTTTTGTCCATTGCTGCTGAAGGCTTTAATTGCTAGAATTTTTTTTTTCTTTTTTCTTTTTTTTTTTTTTTTTTTTTTTTTTGGAGGAAGGGCGGGGGGTGGTTTTGTTGCTGACACTTTGTTTGGATTAAAGGAGATGGAGAGATGGGGTATCTTTCATTTGGATAATAAATGAGGAAGGAAGGGAATTGTGGAGAGAAATGGAGGGAAAATTTGTAAGAAATTGATCTCATCTCTAACAATGGAGAAATTTGGATGAAAACCTCATCATTCTTTCCTCCCTTCCCATCTTTTCCTTCTCCTTTCTTTATCCAAACACACATGCAGTATATTGTCTCTGGCTTGTGTTCATGATTAGGAAACCAAACATGCATGATATAGGTCAGAAATGATGCAGTGTGATGTAGATTGACAGAAAATATATCTAACCTGGATGTAATTAAACTCAATTTTACTACCCCGAAACATGCTAATGCTCTATATTTAGTCCAATTACTAACATTTATATTCATGACAAGCAGGTATTCTCTATCAGCTGCTGTGACATACATGGCTTACAAGAGATTGAAGCCAAGAAAAATCCGGAGATAGTATTTAATTTATAAAAGTCCTAGGAATTCCCTGTTTATTTCATGACCGTGCTAGAGAATACTGAAGATCAGGTGCTGTCTACCAAATACTGACATCTTTTGTCATCATGTCAGAGGACGTGTTTCACTGTTATAAGATATTCTGGTATATACAAGCAGCAGATGAGATATTGATTTTGCAAACAAAACTTTGAGAATTTGAAACCTTGCTAGAAATTTTGGAATTTAAACATTGGAACAGATGAGTTCGTTTTTCAAATCACAGATTCACAGAACACTGATGTACAAGCTGCTATACAAGTCCAGGGTATCAGGCATTGATCTTTTCAGATTCCGTAAGTGCTCAAGACCAATATTAGAGGGTGATGTTACAAGAATGATTTGAGTTGACTGAATATCAACATATCATTGCCAGACATCCAATAAAGAAAACTCTTTGCTTCAGTCACAATGCAGCTTGTATTTTGACTTAATACATTGTAATTTTTGTACGGAGTATTATTTTTGCTCTATATATTTTTGGTTATTTTTGACAATTCCTCATCTCACATGCTTCATTACATTAAATGAACTTGCAAACATTAAATATGGAGCAATAAGAGGTTAAAGAGTGCAAATTTTGTAGAAGCCAGTAATTCACAAACAATACCAACAATGTTTGAAGTCTAGGGTTTGAATCATGACAAGTGATGATGCCTCTGGGTAGGGATGGTGATGGGGCGGGTCGGATGCGGATGATGGTACCTCCATACCCATACCCGCCTAAAAATTTTATACCCATCCCCGCCCGTGGCAGGTACAATATCCACATCCATACCCGCCCCATCGGGTACAAGATAGGATCCATCCCTGTCCCATCACCCACTTGGATATTCATACCCATCTTATACCCGCCCCAAAATCGTTCCAAACCTTTTGCCATGAGTTCTGGGTAGGGAATTCAACTTTCCTCTATTGATCTACTCCCAAGTGTTTGGTCTTTATATGCAGGACTAATTTACCACCAAAGTAATAAAAAAAAATAATAAATAAATATATCACACATTTTTACTTTCTGGCAAAGTAAAAAAAAAAGTATATTTATTTCTAATGTAATTTTTTTAATTTAAGAACATCAAAAGGTCTTAGAGACTTGTTCACAGCTTAACTGAACTGAAATTAAGCTGAAGTTAACAAACCCTTAATCCTATTGACGGGGTTGATTATATGAATTAAGATTTCTTTTTCAATTATTCTATTCGTTATTGATAACCATGATCCCCTCCATTTTGATAAGGATTTTAATAAGTACTCGTATTAGATGTCAAACTTAGTGTTCATACTTCATATCCCACGGAGCTGCAACATCAATAAGTAAGCAACAATCCTTTCCCAATTTCTCTCTCCTTTCCTCCACTTGACACATCACTTCCCACTATCTCCATCCTTTTACTTATCCTCTTTCTTAAATATTTCCAACATCAGAGTATCCTTTCCCATATACTCTCTCCTATTTACATATACCCCCACCATATATTCTCTCTCCTATTTACACACTTAATTATTATTTTAGTTTGTAAAATATGTTTATTATTATTATTATTATTATTATTATTAATCGAACAAAAATACGTCAACGGTTTGGCATGTTGCTTCCAACGGTTACTTTTCCCCTTTTTTCTTATGTTTGCTTTGGCACGTGGGTCGAGACATTGTTTCCTTTCCACAGAAAAAAAAAATGCTAGTTTTCTAATCAAAAGAGGATCTTTTTAACTAATCTAGCATTCAAGAGGAATCTAAAAAGCACGTAAAAGGATGGTAAAAGGAGAATAATTCTCCCGTTGCTGGTGCTCTTGATTGTATAAAACCTATATTAAAAAAATATAATAAAAAAGTTTATATTCATCGGTTTTCTTATAAAAAAACAGTAAATAAACAGTGGCGGACCCACGTAGGGGCCCGGGGGGCACGTGCTACACCCCCAAAAAAAAAAAAAAAAAATTAATTTTTTTTTTGAGAAAAAAACCACGGGGAAATGGCTTCCTGCCTTCCTCTTCTCTTTTCTCGTTCAAAGTCTTCAAACCCTAAATCCTAACTTCTCACTTCCGCCCACCCGCCCCACCGCACTCAAATTCACTGCTGCCGCCCGCCGGAGTTCCGGACGCCGTCAAGCCGCCTTCCCCTGCGACCCTGCTGCTCGATCTTGGCCTCTGTCCTCTGACCTCGGCTCGACGGAGTGACGGACGACGGCTCTGTTACTCTGTTACTCTCCATTCTCCAAGTAAATTATCTTCTCTCTCACAGTTGAATTTAATACTTGTATAATTTAAGCTGTTCCAATTGCAATATCATCTCTGTTATTGTAGAGGATCTGAATGTTGAATTAATTTAGTTTAATACAACCTATAATTGCCTCTCCCAAGTTAGGAGTTTTTTTTTTGTCTTGATTTAATTTAGTTTGGAAGAAATCGGCTACTAGAAGTCTAGAATGAGTCATGAACCAATTTAATTTAGTTTTTTTTTTTTGCCCACTCTTCTCGTGTGGAAGGCCTCTAATGTATGTCAGTATGTGTCAACCTTTTCTCTTAACGTTTAACTATCTTGTGGAACCTGATTTTAATCAATTACTGAGGTTCCTCCTCAATGGGTTTTCATTAATAATAATAATTGAGTTTTTGGAATCTGGGTTTGGTGAGCATGTGCACAAGAATACCTCATACACTTCTTTCTAAATTTGTGAAAAGTTAGATTTTTTAATTTAATTAATTTTATTTAAATGTATCTTCTTTGAGATCAGTGGAATATTGCTTCTGGATTATTTTTTTCATTTGTGTTTATTAAATGTAGCATGTGGATCCTGGGGTTTTGAAGATGCAATGTTCACTGTGTCTTGATTCCTATTGTTTTGGGATTTGTGTAATTATGTTTGCTTTTATACTTGGAGCTTTGATAGCATTTATCTCCTTCATATTTGGTTGATTAAAGAGTGTATTACCAACGTGAATGACGAGGCTTTATAATTGTGTTATTAAGCTTCTTTGATCTGGTTTTATTATATAAGAAAACTTTGATGCTTTGAGAGAAGTTTCTAATTTTAGTTTTGATTAGTGGTTCTATAAGTAGAAAATTCAGTTTTTGTGGTTCTTGTTGTTGCTAATTTTGCTGTGATGTGAATAATGTGTTTTGTTGGACTTGTTATGGTTAATCATGACTATCTTCATTGATATAAACTAGTGTATTTGGTTTGATGGTTTCTTGATATGTATGAGACTATGTCCGTACACTTAGTTCATTTACTTGTTTAATTAAAATTGTGTGTTTTGAGGCTAATTATTTAGTGTTTTATTGAATTAGTTGTCAAATTCTCGTTTTTTTAATATATTATATGACTTGTTATACGCCGTACCCGTGTCCCCTATTTCAGGATTGCCGTTTTCCCGTGTCCGTGTCGTGTCCGTGTCCGTGTCCGTGTCCGAGTCCGTTTCCGTGCTTCCTAGGTTTTCACAGCCTTCACTAGTTCACTGTTTCACTGTTTGACAATTACTAATTAATCTAATTAATTACAATTACTAATTGTTGTTTCACTGTTTGTTGCTAATTGATAATTTGCTATTTGCTAATTGATAATTTGCTTATAAGTTTGTTGCTTAATGCTTATTGTTTACTTTAACTCTTTAAGTGGGCAGTGATTTTTCTTCAAAAAAAAAAAAAAAAAAAAAGAGAAAGTGGGCAGTGGGCAGTGGGCTTATTAAACTTAATATTATACCAATGAAGATGATTAGATGATTAGATGAACATAATATTATACCAATGGTCCAATGATCAATTCATACTCTAATTTTTTTTTCACGTATTAGTATTGTAATGTAATTGCATACATTATTATGTACTTTTTTTAATTCCCTTTTATATTAACTAATTTGCCTTAGCGCATTTTGAACTTAGTGTCATAACGTACGTTGTCGGTTGTGCTACCCCTCCCCCAAAATCCTGGATCCGCCACTGTAAATAAATAATTGTTGAGTAGTTCCTGAAACCCTTTTCCCATTTCCACAAAATATCAAACACCACTCAGCCTTCGGTTACCACCACCGGAGCATGTTCAAACTTCTCCAGGTAACAAACTCAGTCATTTGCTAGGTATATATTCGTTTTCTTATACTCTTTCATTTCTTAATTCTTTTGAATTTAAATTCAATTTCTTTTAGTATTATCAATTTTTCCCATCATTATGATTTTTAAAGTTTCTTTTATTTGCTCAATTTTTTTTAATTTCATTGGGTGTTTAAGGGTGTAGTTCGTTTAATGTTGTTTTTTTTTTTCTTTTCAATTTGCTGGTTTAATAAGAGGTGCTAATTTATACTGCTGTATTAAAACGAAGCTTTGAATGAAATTTTTAGTGCCAAAATTATGATTTGATTTTATCTACTTTGTAATTTTGATGGCAATGTTGCTGTTGTTGGTTTTTGATATTCTGTATAATTGTTGTTATTGGATGATAATTTCATTCTACCACTAATAACAACTTCTTCAATCTTCCAGTCCCAGATTTTTCCTGTGTCAAAAAAATAAATAAAAAAATTGATAAAATTTTGGATTTCTTGAGAGTTTCAGATTTTGTTAATATGTAATAGTGTGAAAGGTTTTATAATCTACAGTTATAATTTCAATTTCTCATTTCTGATGATCGGGCGAAAAGGGAAGTTAATTTCAAAGACATAACTTGGCTTAGTTATTTAGAATTTTGAAGTTTTTTTCTTTATGAAAAATTGAAGATTGGAGATATTAGAAAAGTCTAGTGCATCACTTGGTAAAACTAGTTACAATATTAAAAAGGGTTTATATATTAGTCTTATTGTAGTTTAATGAAGAAGTTTGGTTCCTTGTTAGGATTGTGAATCTAATTATTTCAATGATAATTCAACTTAAGACTCTTACAAACATTGGTATGACAATTGGGTACTTCATTTTGGACCAAAATAATGCAATATCTTATAAAGTGGCACACTTGGGGCCTGTTCTCTTACGTTGAAATTCAGTTCAGTTCAGTTCCTAATTTCCTTCTCTTAAAAAATATTCAGTTCAGCTCAGTTGAGTACAGTCAATGAAAACGGGCCCTTGGATTATTTTACAATTACGGCGTACCTTGTGGGCTGTTGTGGCCAAGTCTGACATGACACTTTAATTGAGTCCGAGTAACATAAATAACAATTAGCTTCAGTTAATTATATTCTATTCCTTTTTTTTTGGGTTATAAGTGCAAAGAAGGATTGTTTGGCCTAGAGCTATATTACATGGACTCGGATGAAGTGTCCAATTAGACACGGGTGTCCAAGTATCGGACTCGCCCATTTTCTTGAAAAATATTGTGTTTTTAGTTATAAATGAAGTGCCAAAGTGACGGTGTCGGTGTCTGACACGAGTCGTGTCGACACGGACACGTGAGGTAAATGAAAGAGTCCGAGTAACATAGGCCTAGAGAATCCTGGTGTGTTAAGATATTGTGGAGCAAAAAAGTACTATGACATTTTGAAATCAAAAATTTTCAATTATATAAACTTCAGACACTATAAATTGAGGCAAAGAGCTGAGTTACGAGTGTGAAGTGTTCCTTCTTCATGTAATATTGTAATGGCTTGAATCTTGGTGTTTTTATCTGTTATATTTCTGAAGTATATTTCTATTTTTCAAGGTTAACTCCTCCCAATACTACTTTTGAAATTGTAACACACTCCCAAAAAGAAATGTATCATATAAATTGGAATCGGGGAGGGGGAGATAACAGAGAAGGCGAGGGAGGAGGATATGGGGTGGGGGTGGCTATAATGGAGGAGAGAGAAAATGGGATGCATGGTATTAAGACAGGAGAGAAAAGGGGTTAATTTAGAGAGGAGAGAGAGTGGGTTGCTATGGGCGGGGCTGTGTGGATTCAGGGTAAATCTGACTTTTTACCACAAAAATGCATTGCTAAAAAGGAAATGAGTCAACCGAAAAGAAACTTCCCAAAAAAAGAATACGTGTCAACTAATTTAGAACGGAGGAAGTAACTTTTATTTGATGTATAGCGAGACTCGGAATGGGTTACTTTCATGCTCTTTGTAACTAGTTCATAATAAGTACTTAGTAGAAGGTCCTCTTTGCTAAGATTCTACTGTTTTCCTCTCTCTTCAGGGATCTGCATTTTGTCAAATTTTTACAATAGGCATCTTTGACTGATTCCTAGCCCTAGTTGACATTCATGCTCTCCATATGTTGGTCCACAACAAAAACTTCAAAGAAACTTCTCTGCCATGCTAATGTCCTTTTCTCTTTCAACAAGGATCCACTATCATATTGTTGCATCCGAAAGTTGAGTTATGTAAATGTGTATATGAAATGGAAAAAGAATCGCAGCTATGACTCAATTGAAACAATTTACAGAAGCCCAGAATTGAAACCATTGATATCTCTTAAAAATTGCATTGCCCAAGCTCCTAGTGGCTGCATTCCAATCTCAGATGTATCTAAAAGGGGTTTAGTATTGGATGTGCCCATCAAAGTTGCGAAGCTTTTGAGGCGGTATCCTTCTGTCTTTGAAGAGTTCGTGGGGCCCCAATACAATTTGCCATGGTTTAGATTGACCCCAAAAGCAATGGAGATTGACGTGGAGGAGAAGGCGATTTATGAGGATTATAAATTGGATTTGCAACTTAGGCTGAAGAAGTTGATATTAATGTCTAGAGAGCAGAGGTTGCCATTGAGGATAATTCAAGGAGTTCAGTGGTATTTAGGTCTGCCTGACAATTTTCTGAAAAATCTTGATAGTTCTTTTAAGTTTGTGGAAATGGAAAATGGAGATAGAGGATTAGCCGTAGAGGGTGAAGAAAAGATGATGTCCATTTTGCAGAAAAATGCTGTACAGAGAGGACAGAGCAATGGTGGATGGATCGAGCCAATACCATTCCCGCTTTTTCCCTCGAGAGGTTTGAGATTGAAGAGAAAGATTTCGGCCTGGTTGGATGAGTTTCAGAAGCTTCCTTATGTGTCTCCATATGAGGACTTTTCACATTTGAGTCCAGATAGTGATATAGCAGAAAAAAGAGTCGTGGGTGTTTTGCATGAATTACTCAGCCTCTTTGTAGAAAATGCTGCTCCAAGGAAAAAACTACTGTGTCTTAAAAAGTTTTTGAGCTTGCCTCAAAAGTTTCACAAGGCATTTGAGCGACACCCACATATGTTTTACCTTTCCATGAAGGCCCATACCTGCACAGCAATCCTGAAAGAGGCTTATGAAGATGAGGCTGCTATAGAGAGGCATCCCTTGTTTACCGTGAGAGAGAAATACATAGAGCTGATGAATGATTCTGATAGGATCCTAAAACAACGGAGGTCAAATACTCACTTTGCCTATAGAGAAGTTGCTGATTCAGAGTCTGCCTCAGATTTAAATTCAGAATGCGCTGTTGAAGATTGTATAGTAGTGGATAAGAGCTCCTTTTAAGTACATGTTATCAACAACTTGCAGCTAGATAGAGGTCTGTATATCTTTCAAATATTGGCTGATGTTACAAAATATTGGAATTGTTTAAAAATTATTAAAATGTTTTATAAAGTCATACAGAGATAAAGAATGAAATCTATCCCTGAGCCCATTCCACTTTTCACTACATTCTCCTGTCCCAAGTAAGAGCTTCATGATTTTTTCATATGGCTTATGTTATGTTCCTTTTCTACCTCTTGTTCCTTGTTTTTGATGAATTAAACCATGGAGGTTTCTGACTGTCAAGCTTTTATTCACTGTGATAATCTGCACCCACCTCAAGTACTTATTCTTTATTTTAAACCTTATTCATGCAGTGTTTTTTTTTTTTTTTTTTTTTTTTTTTTTTTTTTTTTTTACAATAAAAGAAAATTTTAATTAGCAAGGTGAAATTTTACAAACAAATCCAATACAAGATAGATGATGAAAACACCTATAGGATCCATCTTCCTACCTTCTAGAAAAGGTGAAAGAAAGAAAATCTTCATATGCCAGTATCTTTCAGAGACTTCAGAAACCAAAGCAGTTTACTTGACTAACAGAACTTCATTTATTCAATCAATTCATCAGTAGACCTGGAGAGAAAATTGCCTTAACACTGCTTCACTAGACATACATTTGCCATTAAAATTTAATTATTCCTCACATGAATTGCTTTGTTCTGGCTAACACCGGGGGGTTAAGAACCGCTTATGCTTCAGTATGTTCATCACCGCTGGCTACTATCTTGTGCAAACTTGGCCTCTACACCAGACCCTTCTTATAGGAAATGTACAGGGGCCAAACTGACCTTATTTGAGTGGCTCTGATATTTATAAGCAGCTAAGCACTTGTGCACCAAGTGCTTGTGCCTACTTCTCAACTTTCTTTCTGGAAAAGGAAGAAAGTGCTTGACAACATTTTATGTAGGTGCTTGTAAACTGCTCACAAACTTCGAGGAATTAAATCTCTGTGCTAATTTGGAAAATATACTGCACTTGTTTCAGGTTTGAGTTTTGATTTGTATGTTGTGCTCCTTTTGATTTCTAAATTGCAAGTGGTTTTTCTAGGTTTCGGGAGGATTATAGGAGTGTCCTTGGGAAGTTGTTTGACGAGACTTGTTCCTGCTGAAAGGCACTTTTGATCAGTGTGTTGCTGGTGTGAAATAGTTTTGATGATTGTTGGGTGTGCATTAGATAGACTTTCAGGTCAATGCTGGTGATTGATCTGGTAACATAAAGGTCAGTGTACATGAAGCTAAGTATCGTACTTATGGAAATCATCAAATTTCTCTGTTATGCATTCTTGTTACTCCAATTATCTGCATATGATCTATGTTCTGACTTTTATGCAGACTAGAATTTTGTGCTGCCTTTTCCTGTATACAAATACCATTTTAGTTTGAATTCCTCTACCATAGCTATCTTGTATAATGTTGCTTGTGTTGTCCGTCAACAGCTCCTGATCATTATCTTGTATAGTGATGGTTTGAGGGAATAGGCAGTCAAGTTCAGAATATGTGGAATGAACACCGGCCTGAGAAGCTGCATTCAGCATCAGGACTATATTGATGAAGCACAAGCTGAATTTTCAGCAACGAATAACTTGCTGACACTGACCAAAAGACCTTGCTTCCAGAACAACTTTGTTGGCTGTGCCATTATTGTGAGACCGTCTTGAGATGACCTCACCGAAACCTAAGCAATTTAGCCATTGACGTCCCTTATTCTTCTTGAAGAGGGGAAGTTTCATGGATTGCTTGTTGCTTTGCTTCAAACTAACGAACCAGTTACTAGTCTTGTAGTGGGAGCATATACAATTATACATCACTTTAGGCCTCAGCTTTATTCTACATTGAACTTCGGATTTATGCTGTATATTGGGATTATATAGGGCCATTTTGGGACTGTTGTAATATTACAGAGGCTATTATAGAAGCATAAACACTCGATATTGGTCATGAGTTTTTGGAGATAGGGAGGCGGACTAGGCGGGTGTTGTATGTAATTAGTGTTTTATCTCACTTGAATGACTTGATCAATGTTTAGGATTGAGAAATTCAATCCATTACTCTTAAGTCCAAGAAGAATGGGCTTGAACCAGAGTATTACGTAAGTCTATGTTCTCGAATTTTAATCCTAGTATCCAACCAATAATACCAAATTACCAAAGTACTAAACTAAAGATTGATGTAAAGCTTTTCTTTGTTCGGGTAATACGAGGATATAATTCAACTTTACGCTATGCACGAGAATTTATTATTTCTAACATTTAGACCTATTTGTTATCAAATTTTAACGATGAAAATCTGAAGTAATTCAACAAACTAAAGTCTATAAGGGATCACTTTAATTGTATTGCAAATCATGATATCTACTCCAATTCAATAAGTAATTCAACTCTAATTTGTCATGTTTTTATTGGCTAGAATAATGGGATCAAGTTCCATTATAATCAATTTAGGGCCTGTTCTCTTCCGTTAAAATTCAGTTCAGTTAAGCTCAGCTCTTAATTTATGTCTAATGATATAACAACAACAACAACAATAATAATAATAATAATCAATAAGTAATAAATAATAATAATAATAATAATAATAATAATAATATCAATAAATAATAATAATAATAATAATAATCAATAATTAATAATAATAATAATATTAATAATAATAATAATAATATGTACATTTGTATATACACATATGTATAGTAATAAATAATCAATAAATAATCAAAGATCACTAATCCGTAGTTAAAAATCACTAATTAATAAGTTCAGTTCAGTTCAGCTGAGTTCAGTCAATCGGAACAGACTCTTATACTTGACTTATATTTTTCTCCCTTTTTTAATGATGTGTCAAATTTCTAATAGTGTTGTATGTAGGGACAACATACAATGGTTGTATGTGTATCAACTCTCTATTCATTACCTACGGAATAGTTTTTTGTGTATGTTAAGACATTTGCCTTGCATTGCCACACATGCTTGTCAAAAGCTTTTTTTTTTTTTTTTCAAATGAGTGTAAGATATAAACTGGTCACTCTCAATCTAACTTTATAAAATAAATAAATCCACATTATAAATATGTTTACAAAAAAACAAATTACATTATTTATTTATTTATTTATTTATTTTTAAATATTTAGTAATTACGGACCAAACATTTGGAAGTAGAAGGGGAGGTTGAGGAAATCCCTACCTCCAATCTCTATCTCTAAATACCTTCACTAGGTAGGATTTGAACCCTAAACTTCTAAAATTTAAGGTGAGAGTCTTATAAAATGAGCCAACACTGTCAATATGAAATTATAAAGGGATAATTTTGATGGGATTAGATGTGTTGGGTGTACATTATACATTATTCTTGTAAAATACCATGTACTTTGTATTGATAAGCCATGAAAGAAAATAAATAAATAAATAAATAGATAATACAAGTAATAAAAACATACAAGTAAAAGATTTTGCCTAAGATAAATTGTCTAGGTTCATGTGCTTTAGAGGCTTAGAGCTAAATTTTGTCCACATTGAGCATCGAGTTGACAATGAGCTTTTGTGATTTGATTTATTATTTTTTTAAAAAAATTAAATAAAAATCAGTCAAGTGCAACTTGGGTTGCGTGACTTGCGTCTAATTGCAAATGCAAAGCGTCAAATTCGAATGCTAAAAATGTAACACTTACATGTGGGCAGTATATATGTGTTTCTATTACAACAATTGGTATTTGTATATCATGCTAGTTAGTGGTTAGTAATTAGTATCTTACTTTTTTTTATTTTTAACTAATAACACTTCTAGAAACAAATGATGATAAAGTTTTTTTTAATCAAATGTAAATAAAAAAATAAATAAATAAAAAAAAAAAATGTTGATCAAAGAATAGAGTTTAATGCATGATCTTGGGTAGTGACTTTCCTTCTAGGAAGGATCTTAGTATGAATAGTATCCCATGTTTAGAGTCTCAAAATAAAAATCCGTAAAAGTATTGTGATTATTATTTTTTAAATTAAAATTTTGTTATTGTTGGAACTCTCCATTTATTTCTAATTAACTTGTTGGAAAATAATGTAACTTTAAGGGGTATTAAGCAAATTTGTGTTATGACAGATTAATTATGCATTTAAAATAGTTAACATAATAGTTCAGTAAATTTGTGTTATGGCCGGTTGAGATAATATTTTAATATTTTGTAAAGAAGTGATGCATTCTTTTTATCAGATATCAATTACAGTATTACAAATTTGTGCTCAAAATAGTTGAGGACTGAACTCGAATAACTCCTTTGATCCCAAACTTATCAACACTTTAGCCATTATCAACTTTAAAATTTACTTATTATAAACTTATTATTTATGTATTAAACTTATATTTCCTCCGTTCTTTTTTACTTGATCCGCTTTGACTTTTAAACTATTTACTACCTCTCCTTTGACCATCTTTTATGAATGATATGTAAGGAAAAATATATTCATGTGAGATCTTTTTGAATTCGTCTCAATAAGTACTATCATAATATACAACTTTTATAATTTTTACTTATGGAGAATTAAGGTTATTGATCGCTAAAGTTTTATATTGGCAAACGTGATAAAAGAAACAGGTCAAGTGAAAAAGAACAGAGGAAGTACTTCTTATGAACTTATCTTAAGGCCTGTTCCGATTGACTTAACTCAGCTGAACTGAACTGAACTGAACTGAATTGAACTTATTAATTAGTGATTTCTAACTACGGATTAATGATCTTTGATTATTTATTGATTATTTATTACTATACATATGTGTATATACAAATGTACATATTATTATTAATAATATTATTATTATTATTATTAATTTTGATTATTATTATTATTATTTATTGATTATTATTTATTGATTATTATTGTTATTATTATTATTATTGTTATTATTATTATTATTATTTATTGATGATTATTATTATTATTTATTGATTATTATTATTAGTATTATTATTAGTATTATTATTGTTGTTATTATTATTATTATTTATTGATTATTATTATTATTATTATTATTATTATTATTATTATTATTATTATTATTTATTATTATTGTTGTTGTTATTATTGTTGTTGTTGTTGTTGTTGTTGTTGTTGTTGTTGTTGTTGTCGTCGTCGTTGTAATAAGAGCTTAAAAGAATGAAATTTGGCTTTATATCATTAGCAATATCATTAGACGTAAATTAAGAGCTGAACTGAACTGATCTGAATTTCAACGGAAGAGAACGTATGTGTTTAGAGCAAGTGAATATAGTAGAATGTAAACAATACAATTAGGTGTTATATATTAATTTAATGTTGTTTAGGAGTTCTTTTTGGATACTATGGGCCTGTTCTCTTCCGTTGAAATTCAGTTCAGTTCAGTTCAGCTCTTAATTTACGTCTAATGATATTGCTAATGATATAAAGCCAAATTTCATTCTTTTAAGCTCTTATTAATAATAATAATAATATTAACAATAATAATAATTATAATCAATAAGTAATAAATAATAATAATCATCATCAATAAATAATAATAATATAATAATAATAACAATAATAATTGAAATAATAATACTAATAATAATAATCAATAAATAATAATAATAATCAATAAATAATAATAATAATAATAATCAATAAATAATAATAATAATAATAATCAAAATTAATAATAATAATATTATTATTATTATTTATATGTACATTTGTATATACACATATGTATAGTAATAAATAATCAAAGATCCCTAATCCGTAGTTAGAAATCACTAATTAATAAGTTCAGTTCAGCTCAGTTCAGTTCAGTTCAGTTCAGTTCAATTCAGCTGAGTTCAGTCAATCGGAATAGGCCCTATATTAATTTGTAGCAAAAGATACCTTGTGAATACCTTAAAAATATAAGGATATGCTTTTTTAGTCTTATTAAAATAAAAAATTAAAAAAATCAGTGAAACTTTTTTAAACTGGAAGCTCACCATATATTACACCCATAAACATACAAATACATTCATATTCTATCACTTAGCTTGCTTTATGAAATCATGGTGAAACTTCCCTCCACCTTCTAAAAAGAGTTGAAAACGACCAATTGACCATAATAATATGAGAAACATTTGTTTTTATGTCTTAATATAAAGGAACTTCATCTTGCAAGGAAATTAATTTTGTAAATTCCCTTAAAGTAAATCACATTATTTTTTTTTTTTTTTATTTTATTTTTTTTTTTGTGTGAAAAGAGTCGCATTAATTTAGAATTGATTCAAATAGAACTTTAAATGAAACATAGTGAATGCATTTTACAAGTAAGCTATCTCTAAAAGGCTAAAAGCCTATAAATGTAGATAACTTTATTATATGCTTAAAAAAATTATCACACAAACATAAGCAAATTTAAGTTCACAAATCACAATCCCTTAAAAAAGATATAATAAAGTTCATACATAATGGGATCAAACCAAACAAAAAAAGCCAACCAATAGATGAAAGGTAGATCAAAAAACCAAAATTAAATTGAGAAAAAAATATTTAAAAATGGAGGTCAATATCAAAGTAACAACTCTCAAGGAAATAGAAGTATATAAATGTAAATATAAATAAATATAAATGTATAAGTAAATTTAACATCATTTTCTTAATGCCAAAGTCAGAAGTAATACCTTTACAGGCTAATGTTGCAAATGTTACCTAATCTGTGGTAATGTCTTCAATCCTTTAGTTGCTTTCTAAGCATAAATGAATTTACAAACTGGTACCAATAGGCCTGCAAAACTACATGACACGTGTCATTTTGGTAATGGACCTATTACCTTCACCCCATAAAAACAAAACTTAAAGACATGTTGCTATCACTAAACACTATAAATACTCTTCTTCTGTTTTAATTAATTAATTAAATTAATTACAATTGGTTGTCCCAATCAATTATGACATTTTGAGCACTTTTGTGTTTGAAGTATCTAGTGAGTATATGATGTATGGCATTTATGTACAAGGCTATATGGTATATTGGAATGAGCTAAGAGATGAAACTTGATAAAAGATACTTTGTATGACACATAGAATATGTGAATCAAATTTAAAGAATCAATGAGTGTTTTGTAGTAGTACTAGTTGGACTTTGGACCATAATGTTTAAATTTAGTACCAACTTTTATTTACATGGTAATATTATGTATGTATACATGTGATTGTCTAACAAGTATTATGTAATTTGTAAGGATATGTTTTCTTTACCTGAATTAAAATTAAAACTCACTTAACCTTATTACAATTTATTAACCTTGGTTGCAAGAAAGTAAACTTACGAGTGTGATGAGTTCATTGTCCATGATTGAACTTTTTGGAATCATCTGAATTATTGGACTTATAAACCTATTATTTAGTGAAGATCATAGCAGAACACACCTCTAATCTACTTTGCTTTTTTACTTTGTGTTTGATGCATCTAGTGCGTAAATGATGTATGTCACATTTATGTACAATGCTACATTTAGAATGAGCTAAGGGATGAACTTTGAGAAAAGATGTGATACATAGAGATGTAATTAATCAAATTTGAAGAATCAATAAGTGTTTAGTATGTAGTCTATTAATTGGATTAAAGAGTTTAGTCCCAATTTTATACCTTTTTGTTTTTTTGACAAAACTTTATATCTTATTATACCTAAGTATACAAATGATTATCAAAACAAGTAACTTATAAAAGTGCATTATCTTAATTTGTAAAGTTGTAATCTATTTGAAACGACCTTAATTGAGCTTATATACCCATGATTAAGTGGCTGTTCTCATACGTTTATTTTCAGTTTAGTTCAGTTCAACTCAGTTCCTAATTTCCTTCTCTTATAAAATATTCATTTCATTTCAATTCAATTCAGTTCAGTTCAGTTCAGCTAATTTCAGTCTGTTAGAACAAGCCCTAAATCTCATTGGAGCTATTAGAACCAATTAATTATTAAATAGTAAGCTTACTGGATCGAACAAGATTAAAACTTATTGGAACGAACATGATTAAAACTTATATAAACTCATTAAAACTTAATTAATATTTTTATTTTAAGAAAAGAGAACACGTCTTTAATCAACTTTACACTTCACTTCAGTACATGCGTTATCACATGTACGTACAAGACACATGTAGAAAGTAATATAAACACTTCGTGTACCTCACATGACGGAAATAACACATAGATTCCTATAGAAGCATACATACAAGCCTGAGCTACCAGGGCATAAACTCTTATCGGCAACCTAGGTCATCACATATGGTAGGAGCAACACAATTATAGTGAACAATTAATGAGTTAGACGAGTAACAAGCAAAAGAACACAACCATAACCCAATTTCATGCCATTATACATATATATCTTGTTTATTGTTTCCATTTCTTATTTCAGCAATAGATGGAATCACTTTAATTGAAAGGAGTATAAATATAGTGACCACCTAATTAATAACAATAATAATTAAGGCAGTGGTATGATTTTGATAGGTTGAGATGCTGTTTTCTGCTTTTGGGTTCTTTTTATGTGAACCTTATATGCAAAACCTAGGTAGCTACTTCTAGCTAATCCATGCAAAATATAAATAAAATAATAAACATAGCAGATTAATCAAAAATTAAAATATTTTTCATATTAACATATCTTATTTTGACCATAATCTTGTACAATTATGTGCAATAGAAACTTTAAATTCATCTTTATGTATATATTTAGCATATATATCAACTTATGGATCGATAAATATACAAGTCAAAGTAATGCATGTATTTTGTAACAGGTCGAGTAAATAAAAACCATTTTTTTTGTTGGTGGTGAATATGGTCCCCATTATGACCTGCACTATTTTGGGATCAAGGTTGATGCGAACTATACAGAGAAATCACAGCTGCATTAGAGAAAGAGTAGTAAAAAGAGATGAAATTAAAAACAAAAAAAGCTAAGATAAAAAAAAGACTAGTTAATACTTAATAGTTATTGTTAATTTGTTATACTAGTGGGTGAGTGAGTTGAGTGAGTGTGTGCATGTGGTGGCCTGATGGAAGTAAGCGTGATAATATTGAATTAAATTTGTTTCTCTCCTAACTTTGGGACCACTCTCGTCTACTCTTCCTATGTCTATGTCTATGTCTATGTCTATGTCTATGTCTACGTCTATGTCTATGTTTGTGTCTTTGTTCTTGCTTTGCTTTACTCTTTTTCTAAACTCCTTTGCTTTCAACTCCTCAATTAATGCCTTAATTTATTATTCTTCCCAATGTCTTCATACTTAGGTCACGGGACTTTCTGGTAAATTTCATTGCTCACTTACTGGATGTGTGTATCGGTTCGTTCGTTGCATTGCGTGCGTATGGTACACCTGGATCGACTCTTGTTGTATAGGCAATAAATATAAATGGCTAGACGGCTAAACGTAGAAACTAAAAACTTTATTTTTAAGTTGAAAAAAAAAAACCCTTATATAGGGACTTTAAACATAAGTTCAGGTTTTTGGTTGAGTCGGCCCAACAATATATGACATCAAGGGCCTGTTCTCTTACGTTGAAATTCAGTTCAGCTCAGTTCAGCTCCTAATTTCCTTCTCTTATAAAATATTCAGTTCAGCTAGTTCAGTTTAGTTCAGCTCAGTTCAGTACAGTTCAGTTCATCTGAGTTCATTCAATGAGAACAGGCCCCAAGTGTCAGCTAGCTTAAGGAGATAAGATAGAATATAAAATTAATTATGAGGCTATTACCATAAGTTAAGGCAATAAGGCATAGAGTATTAGAGTGAATGCATGCATATCTGCCTATGAGGCTGACCTTCTTATCTTCCACTCCCCCTCTATTTTTTTTAACATGTTTACATGGTTTTCAATATATACCATCTGATTTTGAGATCTGTATCTGTAAATATAGAGTAATTATTGTTAAAAGAGTTTAAATTGTAATTTTCAACTATATTTTAAAAACAAATCTAACAAGAGATGTATTCTAAAACGGACCAAGTATTTTTGGGCTTTCATGCATGCTAGATTGCTAGCCAGCAACAACAATTTGTGGATGGTAAATTCTTAATCACTAATTAGACTAATTTCTTCACAAACCAATATTTGAAAAATAGTGGAACTTTGTTGTAATTGAATATCAACAAAATGAAAAGTTGCTAGACATATTAATGAGTAATGGCAACATAAATTTATTGATATAGGAAGTATTATAAAGTAAAAGAAACACTAATTTAGATTATACAGTTTTCTTTGTGTTGTAAATTCACCATGGTTTGATCACAATTATGTTAAATACAAATTAGTCATAATCACTAGCTTTATAAACCATAATTATCAAATCATGCATTTCATCTTACTTTGGGTTGATAAAACATCCCACGAACGATTTGATTTTTTGTTTGTCCTTGGCTTATTCATAGGCTCATTCATAATTTTGTGTATTCATAGAATGAGTTTAAGGTTTAATTTAAATAACTTGTATTGAAAGACATGAGCTTGATTTATGAAGTTATGAGAAAAAGAATGTTCAAAGGATACAATTATCTCATTTATCTGTAGTGCTTTAATACAAGAAAAAAAAAAACTCCTAATACAATTTTTAAGATTTAGGAAAGATATAAAAATCAAATAATATAATTAATTAGTGATTACAAAATAAAATATCAATGGTATTTACACAACATAATATCCTATTATACCAAAAATTACATGATTTGATAATAATGTTGATACCAAGAGATATAATATCACACTTGGTATCAATATTATTACCAAATCATGTTATATTTGGTATAATAAAATATCATATTATACTTCAGATATTGTTACCTATGTTACAATAAGATATTATCCTATTATCCATTTACAATCTTTATAATATTAAATGAAATATTGCGAGTGATGAGAATTGATTCCATGACTTTCTGAAACCAGTAAAAAAGCTCTCAAGTACATGACCTATCCTTCACTTTCTCAAATTATGAAACTGCTAGGTTGAAAATTTGTCGGTACAATTCAAGTGTAATATTTCAGTTTTATTTGTTTGTTAGAAATTTTGAATAAAATTTAATGTATAACATTTCAGTTATATTTGTTTGTTAGAAATTTTGAATAAAATTTGATGACTTGTTCCCCTTTAATAACCAAAAACTACGTTATATAATACACTTACACCTTAAAATTCATACTCCCTCCGTCCTTTTATTAAAAGTCTATTTTTAATATTTATTACTTACATTAATAAGAGAAATGGGCTTCTAATTTAGGAACAGAGGGAGTACATAACAACGTTTAATTTTAGTTTAATTTGTGCAAATTTGGTTCATTTATTAGTCAAGATCAAGATTGAAAAAGAAGTCTCAATTGACCTTGTTTTCATTCTTTTCCCAAAAAGAATATCAATTCATCAATTGCATATGTCCTTAATAATGTGACTACTCGTAGCCCTTGCATTGTAGCCCAGATTTGTTGTTTGGTTTGGTTTACAAACATTATGAAACATTATCTTAGGTGATAAAATGTCTTTAAAAAATTGAACAGATAAAATTAATTTATTAAGTTAGATCGAAAAGTATCATCAATATACCTTAACTCGAATTATTGTTAAAAATATCACATTCCAAGCAACAAAAATCTAAAATCTACTTCTTTTATTCGACCTTTAACTTTTACATTAATTTTAAATTATTATAAATCACGCCTTAAGAAAGAAAAATAGCTCTAAAAAGATAGTTATAAATTTATAATCACCTAAACTATATATGAAAAAAAAACTAACAAGTCTAACCGTCTATTATATTTGTCTTTCTCTTTCTCTTTCCTTTTTTTTATTTGAATAGAGAAAACGCCTATTATAGTTGTCTTTGCACAAAAAAAACTTAATTTATGCCAAATACAAGTAGAAAAAGACAATTCTTTCCAAAAAAAAAAAAGAAAAAGACAAATAAAAAATATATATAACCCCTGGAAAATAAATAAAAATAAGAAAATTACCACCTATACCCCTGAACCCTCCCTATCTTTTCTACAGTTCCCTCCTATATATATACACACTATTTTCCTCTCATTTTCCGTATTCCTCACTTCTTCTCTCATTCTCATCATTTTAGTTGTTGAACAACACCAACAACAACAAAAACTTCGAGAGAAAAACACATAAAACACACAAAAAAAAGAAAAAAAAAAGTTGTTCGTTTTTCCGTCTTCGTGCCTTAGTAGCAGTTGAAGCTGCCAGCATGATCTGAACTTTCTCTCCCTCTTTTCCCCTATTTCTTTTTTTTTTTATTTTTCTCTATTCTCCTTGTTTTTTTTTCTTCTGTTTCGTTCTCCTTGTCGAGAAAGATTAGATCATGTGGTAGCTTCACCTGTTGACGAGAGCACGCTCGAAAAAAGGAAAATATTTCAATCCGTCAAAGTTATCAACATATGTTTTGGTGATACATATATATTTCATCTCAAGGTATGTGTTATGCCTATTATTTCTTAATCATATGATATATATTTGTGTGCTATGTTATATGTGAAGAATTTTTCCAAAAAAAAAAAATGTTATATGTGAAGAATTAATCTAAAATGATTAGAGGGTGAGAAATTATATGCAGTTTTTGCTAGGGTTTTGTGGAAAATTCTTATTTTTCATTTTTTTTTTGGATCGTTGAATTTTAATTTATCTTTTTTAATTTTATAATTGATTTGATTATACTTAAAAAAAGGTTTTTAAGATCCCTCCTCGAGTCTTGGGGAAATAAGCTTTTTATATATCCCTTCCATGCACTGTTCCATATAGATTCTTTGAAATTAATTTAATTAATGGACTAATTTTATGTTAAGTTAATTGCACCTACTAATTACTAGGAGATAAAACTTCTTTGATTTGATTTATGCGTCTTATCGTGTTTTGTTTGTTAGTAGATCTATCTAATTAAGTCAAATCGTGATTTTCTCCTATCTAATTGACTATTTAATTAAATAATTAATTATTTAATTGTTTCTAACCACTTCTTCTTTCTTGTTTCCTTAACTTGTTCGTACATAAAACAGATTTTATTTTATGGGTTTAGAATGAAATTAATTTAAAAAATTAAGACTAAAAATATTACATTGGTTGTTGCTTTATAAAATGGGAATTAATGATGAGGTTGTGCACCGAAAGAGGGGTAGATTGAAAAAGAAAGCAAATTGAAAGTACAATGTATATATACATGTTTTCATTTAAAGCATTTTTATAATTTCAGTTAATCATCATCATACATGAAAAAGTTTATAGATCCAAGGTCATGTGATAATTTTTCTTCTAATGTTTTTTTTTTTTATACTATTAGTAGAATAGTATTACAAGGCGGCTCATAATTTTTGAAGAAAAAATGTGGAAGTTAAGGAAATGAATTTGTAACAAGTTGCATATATTCCACACTTATACATTCTTAAGGGGTTGTTCTCTTCAAATTATTTTAGTTCAATTTAGTTCTTAATTTCCTCCTATCATAAAATATTCAGTTCAGTCAATTAGAACAAACCAATTTTAAAGTCGATTAGTGTTTGTTTAGTAATCAGATAAAGTTTGACTAGATTATTTGCATCTTTATTCGAATTTTCTAGTGGTAAGACTAGTTAAAGTATTACATTAGGTCTTACGTTCGAATCTCCTTTCCGTTGTTCTGGTATGAACCGGTCCCCGACCTTAAAAGTTATTGTAGGTAGTCTTATCTCAAAGATGTACAAACACATGTAGCCAACTATTTTGGAACAACTAGATTCTTAGCTTACACAATGTTTCTACACATTACACACTCTTAAATTTTTTTAAGGAACGAATTGAAAAAAAGTTGCAATAGCCATTGAATGCCTAAAATCTGAGTAGTCTTATCTGAAAAAATGTACAACACATATAGCCAACTATTCACAACCATTTGATTTATTTTGATAGCAATGGCTTTTATTTGCAACATTATCTTTTGAGCACATTTTGGATTATTTTCATCATGAATTTTGTTTTGAGCACATTTTGGATTACTTTCCGCATGAATTTTGATACAACAAATTTGACGGTTTAATCTTTTGTGTGACTCTAAAACATTCAATGTTATTACTTGCTGTCTCTCTCTCCAGTTGTTATTTGTTTGATGTAACATGTGGTTATTCAACATGACATAATTAATAACGTGTTCTAGGTGTATTAAATGACATTAAAGTAACTCTATTGAGGAGATTAGTTTAAATTAGCATTTTGACATATCAAGTCTTGAACGTTTAATTACTTTTCATATTTTGTTCTTTCCTAGTAATGCCAACCAAGTAGCATAGATTAATTTGGGTTTAAACTATACCTATTACAAGTAGTATTAAACTATAACGATTACAGAGTATATATTTAAAAGCATAAACTACTACTGTCACACATCTATCCCATGATTTATTTCTTTTTTCTATTTGCTTAATATTTTTTACAAGTAAATACTAATGATGACCCTGTTAATTTCTCTTAAACTCGCCGTATTTTCCATAAGAAGAATACATTATGAAATACACTTTGTTTTTCTTAGTTTTATAATTAAGAGTGTGTTGCACCGGTCAACAAACTTGTTAGAATAGTCTCATTTACTTACTTATTTGCTTTGAAACTACTTTGCATTGTATTTTAGTTCCCATTTCTCATTTGTTAGCTACTCTATATGCAATACATCTTTAAGATTCGATATCTTGAAGACTTATTAGGTTGTGGAAGATGTGTTAGATGTAAATAAAAATTGTCTCATTTAGTAATGAAATAACTCATTTGGTTTTCATGACATTTATTGATATGTATCCTTTCAAAAAAGATTACAATAGCTACTTGTTTGAAAAAAGTTTCCTACCTTCGAACTATCAATTAAGTTTATTTTATACCCTAAATTATTTTTGTAAAATATTTTTGCACCCTTAAAAGAAAAGCTAGTTTCTTGTATTATGTACAAGTTGTTATAATGTTCTTGATTAATTGTGTATTTTTTTAAAAAAATTATCAATTTTGTAAATTTAAATTATATCTTTAGTAAAACAAATACAAGAGCTTCTAGTCTTCTAGATATTGAAAGTCTATTCCATGCTAATAACTCTAAGAAGAACCCAGGCCACTTAAACAAAAGGGAACAAAAGGGCACAATGCAACTCAATTTCGTAGTTTAACCTTATAAATCAATAATAGTTTCATGTTATATATTCTAAACCTAATCAACTCATAATTTATTCTTATATAATGATAAATCATATATGGCCGATACTACGTATATTTTTTTTTACTAATTTATCGATCTAAATGGCTGTTCATTTAATAGAGATTATTAAAATCATGATACACTTACAACTAATTATGGGACATTGTTCACATTTAAGCACAAAATAACACAAAAGATCATAGAGCTAGCTATAGTTAGCTAGTAATTGTAAAACTTGTAATCTCATGATCTTAATGATATGGTTGTTGGATGAGTTTATGTCATATTCATTATTATTTTGTTGGGGAACCCTATTTAGCTACACAACACAAAAACTTTTATAAATTTGATAAGCAAACAAATTTTGCCAACTTGAGCCAACAACAATAAAAACAATAATATTTATGTATAATTCAAAAAAAAAAAAAAAAAAAAAAAAAAACAGAAATCCGGATTAAAATTTTGTCTTGACTATGTATCATTGAATAGGATCACATGCTCTTTGTTGGCAACATATTTATAAATAGTAAGGTGAAAATTATATAAATATGAAAGAAGGTAATATAATATTCTAAGGTACGTGTATATTTGTATGCCATTAATGGGAGTTTCCTATGATAAACAAAAAACTAGAACCCTTAGAAAAAGGTGGGGTTGTCCCCAACACCATGCTTATATTAGCTTTCTCGTCTTTTTCTAAGTATTTCAGGAAACTTATATTTATTTTGTATGTATATATGATCTCAGTTTATATGTTACAAATAAAAATAAATAAATAAATAAATAATATATATTTAAAAATGAAAAAAAAAAAGAAAGAAATAAAAAAGAACTGTGGGTTGTGACTTGTGAACATGCAGGTGACGTGCGCATGCAAATGATATGGTCCAGCTTATTATCATGGTCCCTGCCTGCTGCCTTAGCTTGGCTAACTTATACTCCTACTTAGCTTTCTATACCATACATATATACCTATTGTTTCTTGGCTTCTTTCTTCTTTTCTTTTCTTTTTCTTTGGAGGTGGGGAAAAAAGAATAGAAGATTTGAGGGATGATAGGATGTGTCATATGTGTGTGTTTATTAGATCGATGACGACTTATGATCGAGGGTGTTGTTGAGAATTTACTTAAGCTATTTACGCTTTTAATGACGTTTTAGGAATACTGTGTGAAATTTTCGAAGGTTTAATGATGTGTTGGGATGGCCACAACCATTTATAAATACATATCTTATAGCATTTATGTACATTAACTTCCTTAGAAAACTTCTTAAGTTAATGTCACAACGGTATAATCTTGGCTAAAAAAATATCTAAAAAAAAAAAAGACGGGCGCATTTGCTAACAATTTTTTGTTCAAATGGAGTAGCATGCTAGTGCCTAGTATAGTAAGTCTTTAATGATGGAAAAAACAACAAATTAGGGCGATTCACCTTAAATTCACTTATTTCAAGTTTAATAGTTTCAATTAAGTTCAGGTAAGATGAGTTTAGGAAAAATGAGTTCTAATAAGTGTTACCGACCAAGTTCAAAATACAACTAAAATAATTGTAATTAATTCTAGTTCTAGCTAATCAGTTCAAGTAAAATAAGTTCGATCAGATAAGTAAAAATCAAGTGAATAGAACATATCTTTGACTTATGCCTCGAGAGAAACGGAGCTAATTATACTCGTGTATATCATGAGAGAAACAAACAACAAACAAGTAGCTCAACTTTCTCAAACAGTTTTTGGATTATATTTTAAACATAGATCCAAAGTTTGTTATGTAACATCCGTAGCTAACTATTGAAAGAGGTGAAGAAGCAAGCCACCGAAAGAAGTAAAGCTCTTCTGCAACATGCATGTCGAGCACATGCTTCATTCATCGGTGGCCGAAGATTAGGAAGCTGTTTAAGCCTCTCATGCATTTGAAAGCAACCACAAACCGTTACCAAATTGGGTCATGCATGATGTCCTATTCCATCATCATGTGCATCTTTTGCGCCCTATTGTTGCAAAACAGTTAACTTTTTTCCCATTTTTTGGATTTTGTTAGAGACTTCCTTTATACTATTGATTTTTATTTAACAATATTTATAGGATTGTAGATTTGTAGTGAGACTCATCATTAAGTTAGGTAACTTACATGACTACAATCAAATTCAAGATACCTAGTTAATTAGTAAGATACTAAAAGATTTCCTTCCCAAAAGATCCTAAACCTAGACATGAAAAGTACTTTGTGCATGTTCTCTATTAGTACATGCACCCCGATCCTGCAGTGTGAAAAGATCAGACGCTTAAATCTAAATAGTTATTAAATTATATCTAATAATAAATCATCAAACGTTGTCAAAAATAACTTATGATCAAATGGAGAAGCAACGACATTGTCCTAAGATGACGAGAGCTTAAGATGACGTGGGCCGAAGCATCAATAACCATGATCTATTAAAAGAAAATAGTATTGTTAGGGCAAAGGATCGGAGAAGGGCTGCATGCAAGTTAACATTTATGCTAAGATGCGGAGATTGACAAAAAGATACAGAGACGATTACTTAAGAGAGAGAATTAAAGGCCATCGTCGAGGATGTCAATATAGAAGGGAAAAGTAGGGGGCGAGGGAGAGAAAATGAGGGGAAAATGGAGCTCCATTTTTCTTCTGAATTTCTCCAATTTTAAGGGATAATGATGCTTATTAAAGAAGGAAGGAAAATAGATTCATTTCTCTAATCTTTCCCTTCATTTCGTCCCTCATATCCTTATCCAAAATGCATATGTAACCTCTTTCTCTCCCTTTTTCCACCCCTAAACCCTTATCCAAACAGAGGGAATAGTTCCCTCCCTTTCCTTTGCGTACCTAGCTAAACCTTCATCCAAACAAGGAACTTATATCCCTCCCTATCTATCCATTTCAAACAAAGTGTTAGAGTTATGACCTATGGTTAAGAAAGTATCAAGTTTTTTCAAGATCGTACGTAATTCTTACGTTTCATAATGATCGTCTTCCCAAGCCATTTTCCATTTTCCGAGTATATCAAAATGTTTGTCCCATATTGAATCTTACCATTTTGGAACATTTTTTTTCCACATTATATCGTCATGGTTAGATTTAAATCTCTAAAATGTCACCATATTCATTTGGATTTAATACCTTAGCTCTCATCCTTTCGCGCGTAATTAATCACCACTTCACTTCTTTCTCTTTCTTCAACCCCGTACATTCTCTCTCAATCAACAAGAACCCTAACACTCTCTCTCTCTCTCTCTCTCTCTCTCTCTCCCTCTCCCTCTCCTGAAATCGAAGCCTAACCTTTGTAATCACAAAATCATGATCCATTGCTTTGAAGCCCTGACTCTATTGTTCAAAATTCACGCTTTCTCTCTCTTTTCGATTCTATAGATCTATTAAATTAGGGAACTTTTCGATTCATTATCTCAAAAACGGTGTTTGCTCGTTAAACCCCCCCCCCCCTTCAAAAAAAAATGATGGTTATGAATCCATTAGATTACCATTGCTTAGTTCCTTTCGATTTTCTTTGTGCTTTAAAATTCTGATATCTGACAATTCATAGATTACACCATGAGCAATAGATTCTGGGATTGTCAAAACTTTTACAACACCTGGTAGTCTCTCCCCTATTTTATGATTTGTCTCTTTTTCTGTGGTTTTGTTATACGTTCAGTTATACATATACTCCAATTGGTTTATTTTAATGTTATCTTAAATTTTATTGGTTCATTGAAATAATCAAATATTGCACGCTGATTTGCAAGACAAGCATTTCAAAGGTCATAGTTTTGTTTTATATAACCGTCATACTAAAGTACTTTACCTTTTCAAGACAATAATAATAATAATAATTTCAGATTCATATCATCGTAAATGCATAACTGGATATTCGGCCAACAAGGATAGTTTTGAAGGCTGATTCTTAGAATCTTTCCCTTTCTAATTTATTTTGAAGATTCAATAAGGGAAGATCATATCGAAATAGAGGGGATATTTCATTTTATTATATATGTAATATTTATTGTTCGTGTCTAATTAATTAAATAGTTAATGCTATTATATCCTCTTTTGTGAACATATTTCGATTACTTGCTTTTCTGAAAAATATATATGGTCTTACTTGGTTATATTGATTGCATAATTGGCTACTATCTAATTGACTTGACTTGTTTGACCAAGTAATACTATTGTGTCAATAGTGTGTGTTAGTCGCCTACAAAGATATTTGGCAATAATTAAAGATGTACTAACCAAAACTATCTGTTAAATTAAAATTATTCTAAAGTTTTTTTTTTTTTTTGGTTATTGTCAAAAAACTATTATTTGATTTCAAATGTAGAGCCAATAAATAGCATTTGGTTTGGACTTCCCCTTAGAGAGCATATTAAGGTTAATTAAACTATTATAATCTATCAATTATTCTAAGACGATTACATAGGGGAATTACTAATTAATCATACAATTTATTTCATCTTAAAAATTAAATTTAATTTTCTAGCAAGTAATTCTTTTTCTAATGCAAGTAATTGTTTTCTTGAATATAATTCATTTTAAAATAATTGAAAAAGAAGAGTGAGTCCAAAACTCCAAATTGTCCGATTCATGTGGCTTAATACGCATGCTTGGTGTAATGATCTTACTATTCCTACATGCTCAACTAATTAAGTGGATGCCAGGGTTGAAACAGTACTAACAGTCACAATTTATGAATTGTACTTAAAAGGAACATTATGCCTATGCAAAGTCATATAGACTTGTAGGCTTGTAGTATCATAATTATAGGGTTATTGCTCAACTTAAGGAGTATAATATTAATAACAACATGGTAAAAGGGTAACCTAGAGAAGGAATCATCACATTCCAATTCAATTTAACCTAATAGTATTAAACAATGAGAGTATATTTCCACTTTCTATATTTTATAAAATATAGTACAAAATCTTTACCACAAATTTTTCTTTAGTTCATGATCTATACCAATTATCATTATTTTAGCATATGATAATGACTAAAATTATGTAATTATTTTCATTATTCATCCTATTCTCTCCATTCATCCTTTCAACTTTAGATCAGACTTTGAATTTTGTCATTTTATCTTGATTTAGGGTCTGTTCTCATACGTTTATTTTCAATTCAGTTCAGTACAGTTCAATTCAGCTCTTAATTTCCTTCTCTTATAAAATATTCAGTTCAGTTCAGTTCAGTTCAATTCAATTCAACTGAGTTCAATCTATGAGAACAGACCCTTAATCTTATCTTGATTTTTTTATATATATTTTTTTAAAAATTCAATTCTAGCAACACATCCTTCATTATTAGACAATAAATAATATATTTTATACAACAATAAATTCAAATAATTTTAGATTAAACAACAAATTCATACAAGTATTAGTTAAGGAAAGATTAGAGATACCCAATTCAAGTTCAATTTATATACAAATAATTAGTTAAAGTTAATTCAATTAAATCGAACAAGACAACCTTTTTATACTTTTAAAAATGGTACTCTAATTAAGTTAGGTGTCTATGACTTGTAATTTAATAATTAAGTTGTGTTCTTTTTACCTGAACTAAACTTATTAGATTTAATTAAGCTTAATTTTCATGTTATATGTTTACTTGTTTGGACCTAATTAACCATATGATTAGACCTGCTTAGATTTGAAACTTATTTTTTTAAAAGTAAAGTTCAATAAGAATTTCATTGTAGTAGTTCTCCAACTCATGTGTGTTTTTGCTTAGAAAGATAGTTTTTTGTCACAAACTATGCACAAGTTCATTACTTTAACATGACCACAATTTATTACGAGTACTATTTTACCAAATAATTTGTCACCATCTTCATTATTATTGGTCCAATCCATAATTTTCTTCTTTGTTTTTTTTTTAGAAAGTCCAACCCCTAATTTGAATATTACTACTTTTGACTACTATAAGTAACATTAGCTTTCTAACAAGATCCTACTTATTTGGTGTTTTCAAATCAAAATTCATAGTAAAAGGATCACTCTAATAAATTCATAAACGTTGACTTTTGACTTACTATGATAAGCAAAACAACTAGCCAACTAGTAGGAATAATAAAAATAGCTTAAGTAGCCTTTGTAAGCTAGTTTAAGAAGTGTACTTAGTTAAGTTTGACCATAACATGTCGTTTTGGCATTAATTACCTTCATTATTTAAATTATGTGTACTAATGATCTTATAATCTTATTAATATATTAACAAAAAAAAACATTATATTTATAAGATTATGTAGGCAACTATTGGGCAAATAATTTATGATGCAGAGGAAGGAGCAAGATTGTAGTTAGACTTTATAGGTTGTATATTTTAATTCATAGACTATAACTCAGAGCTTAGCTGTACTGCGGCGCTTTAATTGTGCCTGTAAATTTAATTAATTGGAACATGTAATTTATTCATTGTATGTTTGTGCTTTTATTTACATTGAGAGCTCATACATTAATTAGTTTTTGGAGCTTATAATGTGGTGTCAAAAATTATACAACTATGCAAACAAATATACATCAATATCACTAGTGATGTTTTTTCTGATGAATATAGGCTGGTGTTGTGTGATTAATGAAGTTTCAGTGACTTTATTCAGGTCTCTATCTATTGTTATGAATGGATGTCCTTGGGCTTTTTACCAACATAGTTTACTAAGCTAGACTTCGACTAATTCTGATTAGATATGGGTTAGACTCTCGGAGAAAGCTCTCCCAAGTCCCAACAATAGTTGATGCGTTCCCAAATCAATTTTATTACGGGTTGATCAAATACCGCCTTATTATTATACTCCCTCCGTCCCAAATTACTCGCAACGTTTTGACTTTTTGCACTATTCACATATCTCACTTTGACCATCTTTTTTAGCTATTATATGAAGCCAATATAATCATGTAAAATGTTGTTGGGTCTATTTTTATGTATAGTTTCTTAATATAAATTTTTTATAGCTTATATAAATCTATAATAAAAGTTATCAACGGTCAAACATGTGCATCGACAAACTTGTCCAGTCAAAATGTTACAAGTAAATTGAGACATAGAGAGTATGTAATAATTCGTATGTTATAACTAGGTCATTATTGGTCGAGACATCTTACTATATGTCTATATGCACATAGTTAGTGTTCTGAATCTAAAACTCTGCTTACGTTATAACAAGTCTCTTACGACTACAAACTAATTTAAATACTTGTAAATCAAATACCGTCTTATATTCTTATTATATACTCCGTATAATAATAACTAGTATGTTATAATTAGGTCATTGGCCGTGGCATCTTACTATATGTCTATATGCACATGTTTAGTGTATGTTATTTAGATTAAGCGCCCCAAACTTTGATCTTCTAATTGACCGAACCTTGCTACTTATGATATGAAATCATTCAGAAAGACACAATATTGGACTTATAGAAGAAGCCAATCGTGATTATTGAGTGACAGTATTGCATGAAGTAAGCTAGCTAAATATATCGTAAGCAATTAAATAATTTGGTATCTCACCGAAAACTGCATTAGGATCTAGAGTCTAGACTCTTAACTCTTAAATATAGACGGCGTCATATTTAAATTAATGGATTATGATCATATGAAAGAACATAATGTATACTTACGTATAATTTTTTTTTTTTTTTTTTTTATTTATGTATTTGATTAATAATCATATTTTTCGAAATATGTAGTATAATGTTTAAGTGCAAGGGGAAAAAAAATTGAGATTGTGGAAGTATAAGAGTATTGTGGTCGTTCTGCCCTAAGTCCCTAAGTAAGATTTGGCGGTAAAGTTAGGTTAAGGTTGGAAAACAGAATCGTAAGGTTTTTTTTTTTTTTTTTTTTCCCTTCCTTCCTTCTCGCCGTTTATTAATTAGTGAATTAATGATAGTTTTTAGAATTATAGGAGAGATCACTTTCTCCATTTTTTTTTTAATAATTACAACACATTTTATCACGGTATTTAAGAAAAATGAACCTCACATAATATAATACACTTCAAATAGGGTTAAGAGGTTGTTAACTTGTTAGAAGTATGATCAAGTGGATCATGAATTTTAAATAGTCAATGTAATAATATAATTTTCACCATAAACCCTTCCTTTTATAGTGTGTTGCAACTATTATGATATTTCTAATTTAAAAAAGTGTTGCAACTATAAAGAAACGGAGGAAATATTGGTCAAACTTAATTAATAATCATATTTTTTTTAACAAATCAATTATCTTTTTAAGAAACTCATAATTTATTATAAAAATAAAAAGGATTTTTGAAAATTATTAAAAATTAATATTCAAGTTAAAAAAATGAACTTTTAAAAAAGAAAAATCACTTAAAATATGTTTGGCCAACAAAAGATATATAAAAAAAATTAGTCAAACAAAATGAGTATAGTTATACTCTGTAATCATTTTATGGATGAACACTATAAAATTTTCACATTTGAAAACAATTACTCCATATTTAGAAAAAAAAAATGAAAACAATTACTCCGTATTTAGAAAAAAAAAGAAGTAGAAAATACCATTTAGTACATGAACATAATATTTTACAATACAATGGTCAAATTATTTTGCAATGAATTAAAGATCAAATTCTTCAAAAAAAAAAAGAAAAAAGAAAAAAAAATATTAAAGATCAAATTTGTTCAGGGTGCAGCTTAGAAATTGCCTTTTTGAAGTTGTGCATCAAACATCAAATGTATGGACTATATCCGAGTTAGCCCATATCTCTAAACTAAATCAATCCAATAAGCGCAAAAATGGATCAGATTGATCCACTTACCCGAGTTAGAGGGCCTAGAGGCCTCAGACAAGCTAGGCCCATTTAATAAATATTGGACTTAGGAAGAATACTAATTCCTAATGGCTACACCCCCTTATAGCCATAACTACCTACCCCCCCCAAAATTACAATAAAACCCTTACCCACACCCCACTAATCATGTAGTTACCACCCACTAACCACAGTAAATGCAAGTAACCCCACATTCCTCACATTTATATACAAAAAAGAAAAAAAAAATCAAAACCTTCATTTCAAACCCAATTTTGTGAAATACTCTCTCATCAAAACCAAAATTTCGCATAAAACTGTAACACCCCCAAATCTCCCTCTATGTAATTACTATATTTATACGTATACAAATACCGTAGAAGTAGACTTGGGTGTATACCGCCACGTGAAAAACGTAAGGCTTACTTAATTACTCAAATTGCAGCGGAAAAATAACTAACTTTTATCAATAATAATATGAGTAACCATAATAACTGTTTCAAAATAATCTAATAAAAACTCCAAACATAAATAAAATTAAATCCTAACTATGTGATCCCAGTCCCGACTCTAGTATGCGCACGAACAACTCCACACCTGAAATCAAGACTGCTTACCAAAAATGGTAAACAGGGCGAACCAAAACAAAAAGAAAAACAAATTAGCAAAAACGCTAAGTACGTATAAGCGCAAGGCATGTAAATACTTTTAGTAGTCAAACATGATTTTGAAATAACCATTTAACTTGTCACAAGTCACATTCAAAATTAGACTTTCTAAAATTAACCCTTCCAAGGGTAGTAATGATCATCATTAAAAACTTTCCAATTTTAAAAATATAATTCTAAACCAATTTTCCTCACCTAAGTGTGCACACCTCCCAAGCAAGTTATACTATACTCGAGGAAAGACCAGATCATACAAAGTTCATGATCTTACTTAACCAGTCCCGGGTAGAGGGACAATTAAAATATCAAATACTCAGGCTCATAATGAGCTGCAAATTAATTGAACCAAGTGATTTATAAATCAAACAACTTTTATTAAATCGATCAACACTTTTAGAGATCAAACCTTCAAATCATAAAATTATATACTTTAACTTGTCATGAAAATTGTTAACTTAAATATTCATACACAACATTTATTCAAACAATCATTAAAACAAACATTATACAAAACACGCATTCAAAGATTGTATCAAGAACCTAACCACCTATACGTACCTTGATCACGAGAACAAAAAGGTACGACTACTAAACTTGACCACGATCGAGAGACTCCTCCTACACAAATAAAATAACCTTAATTAATACTCCGTATAAGGTTAATAAAATAACACAAAACCAAAAACACCATTCTATTGTGCATGAACTACCTAAATATTAACCTTTATAAAAAATAGTGCTATTAGTATCAAAGTGGTAAATAATTCATTAGCTTCTTAAAGGAATAATATTAGTAATAATAATCATAATATAATAATCATGACTTGTGGCAAAAAGAAGGGTGAAGGATGGAACGTGACACTGCACCTTCCTTGATAGCAAGTCACAACAGAATGTTGGCAGCAGGCTAGTTGGGTGGTCGTTGGTGGCGGAAGAGGTAGTTGTTCGGTGGCAACAACTTAATTATGGGTTGCAGAGTTTATTTAAGCTAGATAGAGTAAGAAGAAGGCGTGATGAGATAAAGAGTAGAGAAGAGAATTTCTGATTTGGTGTGAATAAGTGGGAAGAATTAAGGGTTTATTTATAGTGTTTAAGGGGTAGTAAGATAGAGTTAAAGGAGGATTGAGATTAACATGGGAACATGATAAATGTAAGTTTGTTAAATGAATATGAGTGAAATTTAGTCTAGGTTAATTCATGTGGAAAAATCCAATGGAAAGGATCGGATTAGAGATGGAAGTAAAATAGATGCTAATATGGTTAAGAAAGATATATTAAGAGATTTAAGTTTAATAGGATAAAGATAAGTAATCACTTGGCTTGTTGGCTTGAGTTTCATATTAGATAATATCAAACTAAAATAGTTGTATATCATAAAATATGAACTAACCAAAATAATTAATTATTATTGATTTAAGGTACTAAAATAAATAATTAAATACTTATTTTTGGCGCCAAAAATTAATTTTGGCTCCTATATAATTTAAATAATTGATTAAAGTATTAAAATATTTTTTTTCAAAATTTTAGGGTATTACAAAAACTCACTCAAATTGCTTCAAAATTACTGCAAATTGCATCAAAACATCTAAAAATGTCTGACATTCGAGATGAAGTTCGCCAATCGCAACTAAATTCCGAAAAAGAAGAGTAAGAATTTGTACATTTAAGTAGAATTTTGAGTGTAAACCTTAGATTTTATCTTTTTTTGCGTTTTGATATTCTAAAACAAAATCTACTATAATTACACTTATTTTTATGCAAAATAGACTAAAATCTACTATATTTGGTGGTATATTTGTAGAAACGAAACAGAGAAGAACACTTCGAAGGTTCTGTCGGAGAAGACAGTTGCTGAACAAATGCTCATTTTCGGTAAATGTTCATTTTTATTTTGATAGTTGTTCATTATGATAGTAGTATATGATTATTTACATTATTACCTTTCATCTACTAGGGTTCATTCTTGAGAGAAGATTACCCTAATTTTGTTTATGATCTTTACATGTTAATGAATGTTTACTGGTATTTAAACATATGATTTGAATGTAAATACGTACATGTTCATTCTCATATTGAAAATATCCACATAGACTATAATAATACATGTTTAATTTCATATTAAATTATATGCTCATGGGCGTTATTTGAATATTATATTTTAGCTCTAATATTGATAGATGCTTATTCGAATTTGATACATAGATGTTCATTTGGATATGTGTTTATTCACACATAGATTGTTCATTCACATGTCAAAAAATGTTCAAAAATAAATCACATATTGTTCATTCATCATAAACCTTTGATTCTATTTTAAAATATAATTTAATCTTATGGTATTTTATCCACATTTAATATCAATACATATTAAGTTGTATTTTGATATATTGGATTATTATTTTTAATGGTCATTTACATTTATAGATATTCATTTGAATTTTTTTTATATATGTTCTTTTTCATATTAATAAATGTTCATTTAGAATTTAATACATGTTCATTTAGATTTTATAAGTTTTCATTTTCATATTGAAATATTTTTATATATTTATAGTGCGTTCATTTCTAAATTTGTAATTATTATTAATGCGTAAAAGTTCAATTTTAAATCCTTATATTTAATGTACTTTTGTTTGGAATGTGTTGTTATTTTTTTTTTTTAAAAAAAACACTTGATTGATCTCTTATTGTACAGGATAATCAATTAAGGAAGTTGAAGGCGATAAATATATCGTGCTCATATTATATATTTCATGGAAAACACACACATGTACGTATATATTAGAGGTGCAAAAAGGAGGATATATATATACACACACTTTATTATATCAAATGTAATAAAGAATGTTCATTTACCAAGACACATATGTACATTTGGTTCATTTTCATGTTTATGAAACAATTATTACATGTAATAGTATAGTTATATAGTAATGCGTTATTATTGTAATTAAATTAAATTTATTTTATATTGAAAATTATTTTTTAAAAACTTTTTATTTAAATAAGTAGAATTCTAAGACGTATGTATTTGTATACTATACAACTTACTATGAAACTTACACATAGCTCTTGAAATGAACATTTGATGATACAAAAATGAACATTTGTTGAAACACGAATAAACAAAAATGAACATTAGATGATGCAATGTTTCTTACAATAAAAATGTTTTGAACGCATTAATCCTTATAAATAAATTTTCTCTTTTTTTTTATACAAAATTCTTAGAATTCAATTCAGAAATGTATTTAATTTGAACAAAAAACTCCTTGTTATAAAAATGAACATTTAATGATACATAAATGAACATTTACCAATTCAAAAATGAACATATTTTAAAAATTTGCAGGAAATTCATAAATGAAAAGGGGCGGGGCGGAGCACGCGCGGAGGGTGGGGGGGGGGGGTGCAGGTAGTGTTCCTTGCCGTGGGGTGTAGGTAAAAATTTGTATCACGACCAGCACAGAGTGATTCAATGTACAAAAATATTACTACAAACTAGGTGTATACAAAAGTTTTTTTTATCTTACTTTTCTATTGTTATCTCTTGTTAAACAAACATGAAATAATAGAAATCTATACATATTTATACTTTATTAAATCATTATTCTCGTTAATGTCAAATTACCAGATATGAGTAAATGTGAATACAAATTTTTAAATGGACATGGTTCTGATAGGTTGTCGTATACCTGTCAAAAATAAATTCCTAACAAAACCAACTAACAATGTAGTAGGGTAAGCAGGGTCGAATCCACAGAGAGATGGTTATTCAATCTAACTTCTAAGGTATGGAGAATCTAAACTATGTCACAAAATTGGAATAGAAAAATAGTCTAAATTAAAAGAGGGATAAAATAATTAATAAAAATACCTAGGGTTATGGTTCACCATGTTTATAGTTCTAAATCTATCAAATATCAATAACAATTCAATCAATCAATTATCTAGCGCAATTGCTAACCCTACTGTCGGGTCTTAACGCTCTCAATTCAACATATGTAGTTTGGTCGCAAACATAATCAGAATTGCTAATTGTAAGTAAGCCTCTAAAAGTAAGATCTTTCGATTCAAACTCTTATTAACAATAATTAATCAAACAATTGATCAGGTTGCAAGATTAACAATAAAACACTATCAATTAGAGAAATTAATAATCAAAATATTAAAAACATCAATCAAGATTCATTGTATAAACATAGATTCCCAAACCCTAGAAATAATCTACTCTAGCATGAAATAAATGATAAAAACTAAATCTAATGAAGAGAGCATAATTGAAAGCAAGAAAATAGAAATAAAATACATCAATGAATTAAAATAGTAAACCCAAGAATCATCCATGGAAGAATCCATGGAGATGCCATGAGAAACTAGGGTTCAAAAGAGAAAACTCAAAAGAACGTAAAATAATAAAAGATATAAAAGGCATGAGGGAAAAATAATATCCCTTAGGTTGCGTTTGGATACTCTTATTTCATTTCAAATAGTGAAATTCAATTCCAGAATTTCAATTGCTAGAATTCAATTTCAAGTCATTTGTTTGGGAAATTATGAATTTGGAATTTGGAATTTCAAATGCTAATAAGATGTTTGGTAATACAATGTATTTCAAATCCAGAATTTCAAACAAAGGCAAATTCTTCTAATAAAATCACCACAAAAATACAACATACTTACATCAAAGTTGTAATTCAAGTTCACTCCCACTTAAACAAATTAAATCTACTAATCATCATCAATTCATCATTACATATAAAATTTAGACTAACTCTGCTAATTCGATACATCTTTTTATCATATTGAACTCATCAAATCCATTGTTTTACGAACCTATTCACAACACTTTGTCTTGTCCTTTGGAATTCAGACTCCTTGGAAATTACAGTATTAGCTTACTAGCAGCAACATGTCTAGAACAAAATTGCTCCTTTCTTTGCAGTGAACAATTGATTTCAACAATTAATTCAGGATTTTAGGGTTTAAAGATAATCTTACACAAAATGAAATAAACATAGCAAATCATCATTAGATAAAAAATTTACAGATCAATCAAAGCATGCATACAACTTCGAAATTCAATTGGAAACAAAATACATTATAGAAAGAAAATTGGGCCAATTTGGAGGAAAGTTAGGCCAATTCAAAAGAAAAAAATAAAATCTGAAGGAAAATCAGAGAATTACCAAGAAGATCCAACACAATTAAACCTAAGATTATAGAAAATAAAACCTTAATTTCTCAGAAATTAACCAATAACACAACAAATTCAAGCTAAACAAATTGAATAACCCTTGTAGAGAGATGTGGTTTCGCACAAATTCTTAGCAAAGGAGCAATGAGAGCGAACGAGAAGAGAGAGAGCTCATGAGAAGAGAGAGAAAGCACGAGGAGAGAGAAAGATGCATTGTCGTTATTTTTTTGGATTTCAAATGACAGACTTTTATGCTGGATTTCAAATTATGAAAAATAAACTTAAGTTTAAGTGGGTTGGAATTGGGCCAATTCCAATTCAAAATTTTTTGGATTACCCAAACAAGGTGTTTGATCCAATTCCAGCATCAAATGAAATGCTCCATACCAAACAGGCCATTAAGTATTTTTAAACTTCCTAAATCTAATCTAAAAATAAATAAAGAAAAGAAATAAGAAAATACAAATTACACAAGTTGTATTACTATTATTGGATGATAAAGGATGATGTGGCACGAAGACTAAGTACGATGTGGGACGACGAAGCTACTCGAGGCTTCAAGGGCTGCTCGACCAGACCTGCGGGCGCAGGCCTAGCCGCGGCCTGGCAGTAGCATCAGGTGGCCTCGAGTGGGCGCGGGGCAGAGGCGCAGACAGCCTAGCTCGGATTGAAACGACCATAACTTTTGTTCTAGGAGGCTTCTCAGAGCATGTGACCTATCATTGGAAAGCTTCAAGTCTAGTTTCCAACGCAATTTGAATTTCAGTAATCCGATCTGTAGAACTCAAGTTATGATCAAAAGAGTGGACAAAGGTCAGTTTTGCCACTTTGTAAAATATCGTTTAACTTCATTTCTAACTCAAATTCATTTCCGAAAAGTGCATAACAACCCTTGTGGATGCTATATTCATTCCTCATGCATATAAATCTCAAAATCAACATCCACGAATGTGGGATCTTTGATTTATAAACTCAATTAATCAACTTCCATCCAAATATTATCCGAATCAACTCCAAACACTTCGAAAGCGTCCAAATGACTATAAAATCACATGAAACATTAAGACAAACACAAACGGAGCTTAATAGAGTACAAAACAAACAACTTATGCATTTGCGTCCTAAAAAGCAACAAAAAGACCTAAAAAGCAACAATAAACTTAGCATAAACGTGCTTATTTTTTAAGGTTGCCCACCCGGTTCACCAGAGCTTAGCTCCGACTAGATCCGGATCCGACTCGGGTAGCACACCTGACTTATGCTGGGTGAGTCTCCCAACAAGAGTTTCTGCATATGGTGAGGCTCGAACCCGAGACCTCCCTTAAGCGACATCAAGTTCCTTAGCACTTTAGAATAATATTATTGTGGACCAGGTCCACGCATAAACGTGCTTATAAAGCAGGTTCACACTAATTTATTGTGGACCACTAACATTAGAGAAAGTATGGTTGTTTTATTAATAAAAAAAATGGGTCACTATGTTAAAATAAAAGTCATTTTGGTAATATATAGGCCTAAGTGGTTAGTTTTTTTAATGAAATATTTTATATACCGATCAATATGAATAATAAGGTCACTATGTAATAGCGTCGTATTTCAAATTCACAATATTATTAAACGTTGTAGTAGTTTTAATAAAGGTTACTAGGTTAAAAATAAGGTTAATAGGTTAAAAATAAAGGTCACTATGTTCAATATAATGACAGTTGCGTGTGTACAGACCTCGGGTCCACAATAATATTATTGTGGACCAGGTCCACGCAAGTCTTTCAGAAATGTGACATCATTCTCGTTAATTGAAATAATTAGCTCATTACTCATCATTATTAAGTAAATCTTGAAGAGGTATTAGACACTTAAAAATTGCACTTTCAATGAATATAGTAAATGTGAAATTATCCCTTTGGTGGTTGTTTTCTCTAAATGAATGTGACTTGAAATTTGTTATCATCTAATCATCTTTGTGAGAATCCATTTCTCTCATTAAATGTCACCTTAGTAGGCACTTTTATTAAAATCAGAGCAGCTGTTAGGTGTTCTAAGATAGACACTAAATTTGTCACTCACCTTAGTCCAACAATTGTGGGTGAACTTGATCATGATAGTCCTGCAGTGAAATCTAGCAGACATCTTATCAGACAGCCGTCTTAGCTTGCTCCAGGGAGACCGAAGAGAAAGACACCCTCAGCTCCATCTTTTGGATACATGTGCTGTGCCAACTGCCAAGTCCGACGAGTTCAATGCCAGATATCTGAAAGAACATACGACATTGAAGGTCTCTTGGCCTGCAATTAGAGCCTACTAAGTGCTGCCAGGGAACAAGAGAACAACAATAGTCTTGATTAGCTCATGCTGGCAAAAATTATATGTAAATAAGTAAATAATAATCAGAGACAATGTTAAGGCTTTTCAATCAGGTAATTTAGAGTAATACAGTTTTCTAGGATTGTTATGTTTTCACAAACAAGAGTACAAATACTACTATCCTGCACCTTAAAAGCAAGAAATGAATAGCAAGAGCTGATTATTACTTGTTGTTTCGCACTGGGGTTATATATTACTCTGTACATCTTTCTGCTTAAATTTTCAGTAGCCAAAAGATTGATAATGTTTAGTTGAAGAAACCACTTTTCAAATGTAAAAAAAATAATTAAAACAAAAGGTTCCAACATACTCTACAAGATTGTTATGTTGGTCCCATATTAATCTGCAAAATCCTCTGATGGCTTTCTCTTCTAGATTTTATAAATTATAGCAGTCAACTGAGGGAGATTTTCCAATTTCCAATACATCTTAAATTTTTCCATGATGCATGGTGTACCTTTCCTACTAACTTTTTGCATGACATACTCTTCAAATCCCATACGATTCTCTGAAAGATCCTCATCACAGTACAACAGCCAGATCATGAAGGCCTATACACCTTTTTCAAGTTTTGTATCGTATACTCTTGTTATTTGCAACTCAGCAATATGTCTTAATAAGCTCTCGCAATATGGTTCATAAGTTTGCTTGAGTATAGCTATATAACATCTTTGATCTAATTGTTGTGCTTAAGCGAAAGGATTGTGGTTCGCGTTTAAACTGAACAAGTATGGCCTATGTAACATGAATTGGAAGTTATTATGTGTTGGCATAAACACATTCACTGGTGGACAGACGGATAGCTTAGAGGATGAGACAGGCTAGTTATGAAGAGTTTAACAAAGTGTGTTTAGAAGCCAAGGATCCAGATGTGAAGCCCTCGACATCTTGTGCATCTAGTCCAAAATGACATATTACATGCTATTTCTTAAAACCCTGAAGTCATCTGATTGAAAACAACTAGTCACAGCTTTTAGCCAGCCATTGGCTCACAGGGTTGTGTATTAAAGATTGGAAACAGGAAAACAATCACTTTAAACATGGTTCATAAAAATCAAAAGTGTGACCTAGTGTCGCATTAAACACCCCATCGAATGGGGCATTATTAGGACCTGAGCAATTTAGGGCCAAGAAGCCTGAAATTCAATCATTTAATAATTAACACTCTTGGTATAGTTGCACTAGAAAATCCATTTCTTTGTGATGAATTGATCACGAGTAAATATTACCCCCGTTACATATTATTTGCAACGATTTGACATAAATAGAAAAGAAAAATGTCTAATCGTTGTAAATAATATGAAACGGAGGTAGTAATTCTTATACTAAACTGCACTTTAGATACCCATTCACCTCTATATGACAGACCTATTATGAGAGTAGTTGAGGACCACAACAGAGTATATCCTGTCAAAAATATTGCTCTTCCATTTGTATCTTGTACATGTGAGGATAACCCTTTGTTATATGTCCATGCGGCTTATGTTTGTTATATGTGAGAGAATATTTAACTTTCACAATCACCAAACTTCACTAGAATATCATAAAGACGTACTATTGAGTAGTCAAATACTTTATTTTTTTATTTTTTTTGAAACCGAGAGTCAAATACTTCGTACATCGTATTATTATTATTAAAAAAAAAAATCAATCAATATCCACCATAGTACAAGTGGTACCCAAAGTGTATGGCATATATTATGCCTCTTCTAATCAATCAATACTCGTACTTTAATTTCCTGTTAAATGATTCATTTTCATCTTTTAATCAAACAAATGGAAAAGTAATACAACACTCTGTAATAATTAAATGATTCATTTTTTTTTCCTGCTTTGTTTACGCCACATGTTACCTCACCTTTTCGTTAATTAATCCCCTTTAATTTAGCACTAACTTTAAATGAATATGTATGAAAGATATTTGATTCACTTTGTTCTAACTTAATATCTTATACAATAACATTCAATTGTCACCCTTTCTTCTTCTATATAAATTATTCATTTTTCAATTAAAACATTTTATAAAATAAAAATTTATATTGTACACCTACATACCGTGCATTGCACGGGCCAAAAAACTAGTTTAAACTAAATAAACGCCCCTTTAATCAGTTGACTGTTAAACCAGACTTGAATTTGATTGAACGGACAATTATACCCATGGTTATACCTCAACCCCACCCACACGGCCACACACCCTGTCATCCCCTAACTCTTTCTCTCTTACATCAGAAGCCGCTTCAATGGAGAGGAGAAAGCTCAGAAACCGCTTCAACCAGAACCCCCGTCTCCACCTACATTAACCACCCGAGGTATTTTTATTTTGTCTCTGTTTCTGTTTCTTGTGCTTTCTGTGATGGTGTTGAATTGTCGATGTGTTAACTAAACTGGGAATGTTGATTAGTGACGGAAGGATTCGGGTTGGGGTATTTTCGGTATTCACTTTACAATTACAAGGTTTTTTTTTCCTCTTTCCTCCTTTTTAATAAGTGATTAGAGTGGATTTTATATTACGGAGAATCAAACAGTAAATTAAGGATCTTATCAAAAAAAATAAAAATAAATTAAGGAACTTTCGAAAAAAGAAAACAAAAAGTGAATTCAGGACAAAAACAGTGAGATCTAACCTTTTTTGTAGTTCGATTTTGGTTAGCTGCGTCAAAAATCCAGGCGCTTATTAACTTTGTAATCTTTGTATACAATTCCGTACTTCGTACTCCGTACTCCGTATTAGTGATAATTAATGTAGTCTTATGACTTTTGACTAACATAATTTTTTAAAATAAACGGTACAATTATTTGTTTTTTGATTTTTTTTATTTGTAATTTTAATTAAAAATAATTTTTTAAATATTTTAAATACTACTACTTGTATATTTTTATCTTCTAGAAATTATTTTTAATACCAGTACTATCCTAAAATGCATCATTTTGTATTAAGCTGCCAAAAAAAAAGCAAAAAATGGATATACTTTTAAGTGATTAATTAATGGATAAATTTCTTCAGAAAATTTAATTAATATATGACGAAAATGAGGAAGTCCTAGTTAATCAATTTGATAAACAAATTTTGTTTATCAAATGGCAAAATGGTAAATAAAACAACATAAACACCTAGTCATCATGACATTTTCGTAAATATATCAACAACAGTGGGACCCATATTTTATAAAAAGTTGTTGATTTATTTACAATTTTGCCATTTGATAAACAAATTTTGTTTATCATATTGATAAATTTCTCAAAATTGAGAACATCAATTTCTAAGAATTTCAAGAAAAGATAAAGTAGAAATTAAAAAGTTCAATTGTCGCAAATGAAAAAAAAAGAAGTACTTGTATATAGGTTGTAACCATGTAACCATGGAAAAAAAACAAAAAAAAAAAGAGTTGGAACCATGTAAACTCCAATTCTGAGTTTCTCACATTAGAAGGAAAAAAAAAACAGAGATATTCCACTTCTAAGGGGTGGGTATGTTTTATTTTTTTGATTCGTCATGGATTCAAGGGGTGGGTATGTGAGACTTGGTAATGTAACTGATTAATGTTTGATTAAGTGATTTGTTAACATGTCACATTGCTTCAACTCGAATGTCGGATATACTGTAGCCAAAAAGAAAACATGCAAACTAGACAGGAGACAAGATAAGAATGACTCATCGCCGGAGGCTTGAGTAGGAGTGTTTGAGATAAACAGTTAAATCGATGGTCAGGAATAATTCTCACTTAAAACTCAAATCAATTATAACGAGGAAATGTTATTGCTTATGCTACTGCATGTTTTACAGTGAATTAAGATTTTAAGACACTCTCAGTAACATACATGTCACAAGTTTACTCAAAATTACACAATAGCTTTCCATATCAGTCCAGTTTCTCCCCTACTTTAGAGATTGACGGGCTTTTAAACTGCAGGGTTAACAAGGCAGCCATGTGTGCCTGTACAATAAGGTTTCGCCACATTTCTTTGGTTATCAGTGGCTCATTTTTTCCAACAGGGTCTTTTTCCATGAGATCTTCTGTCGGCTCTTCAGTGGCTAAAGCTAATGCTCCTATGGTAGTCATGATCAAGTTCACCCATAGCAGTTGGCTTGCTGTCAAAGGAACATTTCTTGAAGAAATTGCGGTGACAAAGTTGATTACAAGGGCGGCTATGTTTGCTGTCAGCTGCAGCCGAATGAACTTCTGGATATTATTGTATATCCATCGCCCCCACCACAATACGGTGACAACAGAAGCAAAGTTGTTATCTAAGATGACTACATCAGAACACTCTTTTGCAACATCAGTTCCTTGGTCACCCATCAATAATCCAATATCGGCTTCTTTAAGGGCAGGAGCATCATTTGTACCATTGCCTGCCACAGCCACAACATGACCTTTCTGCTTCAAGCATTGGACCATGAGAAGCCTTTCGAATGGAGTTGATCTTGCCATTACTCGAATGTTGTCAATTTTAGCCATTCTTTCCTCAAGTGAGTAATTTCTGAACTGAGTACCTTCTATGACTGCTTCTTCATGTAGTTGGTCGTCTGGTTTGAGAATTCCACATTCTGTAGCGATTGCTTTGGCAGTGAAAATATTGTCTCCTGTGACCATTTTGACATTAACTCGTGCTTTCTTGCATAATTCTACTGCATCTAGAACACCAGGTCAACATGGGTCCTTCAATCCAACTATACCCAACAAAGTGAGCTCACCATCATTGAGCTGCTGCATGATACCATCTTCCTCCCCTTGTTTGTGAGCAAAAGCAATGCATCTTAGGCTTTGAGCCGCCATATTTTGAATTATTTCTTGGAAATATTCTTTATCTTCTTCCTCCAACCTCACAGTCATCCCTTCTTGGTTGTAATAGTTCGAGCACATAGCTAGTATCATCTCTGCTGCTCCCTTCCAATGCACATGCACCATTTTATTACTCGTCATCCTAGCCATAACCCCCCTTCTCTTTTTTTCTGAATTGAAGGCTTCTACTTTCAGAACCTCGAAACTGTTGTTTAGCATGCTCATCTCCATGCCCAAAACATGAACGGCCCATTCGAGGATTGCTTTCTCTGTGGGACTGCCAGATATCTCAAGAATTGGCTCTGAAGGTATTTGACAGACACTTCCTGTTGTGTTCAACCCAACTGCTTGATGGAGCAGTTCTTGAACATTCTCTGATAAAGAAAGTGGCCTTTGTACAACTTCTTTCCCCTGCCAAAATTCAGTGACACTCATTTGGTTAAGAGTAAGAGTAGCCGTTTTGTCAGTACATATGGTAGTGACTGACCCCATTGTCTCACAAGCTGAGAGACTCCTAACCATGGCATTATCTCTCACCATCTTCTTCATTGAATACGCGAGAGTTAAAGTCACAGCTAAAGGGAGACTTCCAGGAACAACAACAAGTACAATGGTTACTGCAGCAGAAACCATATCTAAGACTGCAGTCATTACATGACTTTGTCTTGTTTTCCTTCCATTGAATTCCCGGATTCCATGCTCATCTCTAGTATGTCCTGTGAAGTAGCGTACCAACAGTACAAGAAGTGCTAGTGAAGCGACTACAATCCCTACCTTAACAATGTTTAAGATGAGATTGTTAAGCCGTTTTTGTAACGGAGTCTCTTCTTCCAAATCCCAACTTATGGAACTCATCATCTCACCCAATGAAGTGTTCACCCCCACTGAAGTAACCAGCATCCTCCCACAACCGTCAGTAACCTTTGTGCCAGAGAACAAAAACGGGTTATTTTTGTCATTGACCTCAACATGATCACTTTCTCCGGTCATGCTTGATTCATCCACCTTCAAGCAGTATGCATCCAAGAATAATCCATCAGCCGGAATCTGATCTCCTTTGTTCAAATACACGATATCTCCCACAACAACTTCAAAGATGTGAACATGTTGGCGGTGTCTATCTCTCAACACCTCAACCTGTACGTCACTGCTAATGTTGGAGCGCTTTGTGAACCTTCGGCTGTGCTTGAAGTTGCTGATGGAAGAAATAGAAACGACAAGAGAAATAGCAAGGATGATGCTTCCACCATCGTACCACCCCTCTTCTAGGCCGTGCTGCTTCATGCCAAATCCAAGGGATAGGCATGCGGAGAGGAGAAGTATGATGATTGTGGTGTCTTTCAAGGCTTGAATAACGAAACTGAGGAAGGTTTTTTTAGGTGGTTTTTGGAAAACATTAGATCCATATACAGTCTTTCTGCGTGAAAGATCAGTAGTATTGGTGCTACTCACACCAAATGCATTGTTTGTTCCTAAAGTTAAAGCAAGATGGTTTACACCACCAAGTTGCGAAAGTGATTCAATGTTCTTTTCCCTTGTCACTGAAGAGAGGGTTTGCTGATCTATAGGAAAACATGAACTCGAAGAAGCAAAATCAGATTCAACATAAACGGCAGTATAGGACCGAGAACGGGGAGTAACAACCCTTCTTACGTGCTGGGTGTTCTTGAGGAGGACTCTTTTGGATAGTACAGCAATGAAGTAAGCAGTTTTGCAGGGCAAACTCCATAAACATTTAGGTTTCGAAATGGATGGTGCGTCATTGTTGACGGTGTGATTGGAATGGTTTGTTGTTTTACGTTGGTGTAATTCCATGGATATGAATCAAGGAAAAAGAATCAACTGACAGAGATGAATGATCTTAGGAAGTTTGTATTTTGGTTTGATTTTCTATGGTAAACTAGGTTTATAGTTGCTTTAAAAAAAGAAATAAAGGTTTCATATTTGTAGTCGTGAGTACTCACATAGTCACATAAGTCACATCAAACGCGCATAGAGAAAATTCCACCGTAGTTTCTCACTTTTCCCTAGATTTTTAATTTCATCTTTTATTGATCATTATCTCGTTTTTTAAAGGTTTTTTTTTTTTTTTTTTTTTTTGGTAACTTGTAAACAAATGTTAATAATACTAGTTCCCCCGTTGTTTCCTTGCCTCATGGGCTAACGCATGGGCTTTTGAGACAACTGTCCGAGGAACCTTATTACAACAGAAGTACACGAGATTGTCAATACCTTTGATGATATCCTGAGCTAACCTTCGAACCTCCCATGGCGCAGTATTAGGATGTTGTAGGCAGTTCCTTGCTTCCATGCTGTCTGTGCAAACCTCAACGGATTTGGTCAGTTCCTGTGCTCGAATTAAGCCTTCCTTGATTGCCAGAAGTTCTAAATGTAGTGGAGTAGAAGCTATCACTGCTTTCCCTCCGCTAGCAATTTCCATATGTTCCTCTTTATGACCCATCCTATTCCCGCCGAGCTAATCCCATCCTTGGTCATCTTCCATGCTCCATCAGTAAACACTGATATTAGCGAACCTTCTTCACACACTCCCTTTGACCAGAACAAGGTTAATTCTCCACTCTCTCTAGGATACGACTTTTCTTTCACCCTATTTTCTTTCAACCTCGAAACCGATTCCTCTAGCAACGCCATGATCCTTTTTGGGTTAGGCGATGCCTTGCTAAAGGTCACCTCGTTCCGATGTATCCAGATACTCCATAACATGGCTGCGAAGCAAGTGAGTTGCTCGGGTGCTGAGTTTTTTGACAAGTACTGGATCAGGTTTCGTGTCCAAACATTCAAGGGTGGGTCTAGCCCACCCGTTTGGATTCCCAATGGGCCACAAGCCCAAACTCTTTTAGCGATCGAACAATCTCGAAATAGGTGTTCAGGTGTTTCACTAGCATCTCCACACATTTCACAAATTTCGCTGATCTCAATACCCCTCTTCTGTAAATTTTCCTTAGTACTCGTGCATCCTTGTAAGATTTTCCACAACAGTATTTTCCATCGCCCTGGTATGTCGAGTTTCCATAGCGCTCTCCATGAGTTGGACCATTGCTCAGTATCTGTTTGTCCGTTCTTCATCATCCACCAATACCCTTCCTTAGTTGAATACCTTCCCGCTTTATCAGCAATCTAGATATCTTCGTCCTCATTTGGCAGTGGTAGGGTCGGGGTGCATAAGATGTATCTTGCAGTGCGGAGAGGAAAAAGTCGCCTAACCAAACCACAATTCCAGCTGCCATCCTCGTTGAGAAGGTGGCTTACCCTTGTATATTTTGATTTGTCCTCCTCTCCTATTGACTCCTTAAAGGAAACTCGACCACCTTTTAGCCAGACATCTTCCGTTATGCTTGTTTGTCTCCCATTTGAAATGCACTTTCCCACTCCCTCCTTCATACGTAACGCCGCCTTGATCATGCTTCTGTATGCCCACGACATTTTGGAAGGCTTTCTGTTTCTCTTAGCCAGCTCGATCGGGGAGTGTTGGTATTTCCCCTTAAGTATTCTGCTGACAAGTGAGGTTCCTTCCGTATGGATCCTCCACGCTTGTTTAAAGATCAGGGCTTTATTTAACATGGAGATATTGCGTAGGCCCAGTCCCCCCTCTTCTTTCCTTCTTTCAAGCACCTCTCTCTTCCTCCAATATATAGGCTTCTTCTCCACCGACTTACCCCAGAAGAATTGGAGGCACGATGAAGTCAGCTTTGTTACAACTTTGTTGGGCAAGAGGTATACAGACATAATATGTGACAGGAGCGCAATAAGAATGGAATTTATTAGCATAAACTTCCCTGCTTGGGACAGGCATTGAAACTTCCATGAGAGGATTTTCTGCTGAACCTGTTCGACTAGGAAGTTTAGAGCGCTTGTTGATCTTCCATCTATGTCCATGGGGCATCCCAAATATTTTCCCAGCGTCTTCTCCTGTTGTACCTTTAGTGGTTTCCTTAGGATTCGTTGGAACCTCCGAGGTGTGTTTGGGCTAAAGATGACATATGATTTCTCTTTGCTCACCATTTCCCCGCTAATCAAGCAAAACTCTTCAAGACATTGATTCATCGATGTGCAGGCAGCAATAGAGGGTTTAAAGAAGAACAGGGCATCGTCTGCAAAAAAGAGGTGAGTGATAGCAGGAGAGTTCCTCTGTACCTTTACCCCCGTCAAGATGCCCGATCCTTGTAGGAAGCTTACTCTTCGTGATAGAACTTCCATACATAGGATGAATATGTATGGTGATAAAGGGTCCCCTTGCCGTAGCCCAACACTCGGGTTAAACCACTTAGTTGGCTCCCTATTAATAACCAGGGCGTATGACACCGAGGTAATGCACTCCATTATCCATCCCACCCAACGCTCAGGGAAGTTCAACTTCCTGAGTATTCCTTCTATAAAGACCCAGCTAACTCTGTCGTAGGCTTTGTTCAGGTCCACCTTCATAGCAGCTGCGAAATTTGGGCCTTTTCTCTTATTTATTATTGTATGTATAAGCTCATGTGCTATCAGACTGTTATCCACAAGTAACCTCCCTGGAATGAATGCGTTCTGGTACTCGCTTACTATGTCTCCCAAAATCCTCTTCAGTCTGTTTACTAGACACTTGGAGATGATCTTGTAAAACGTGTTGCATAGGCCAATTGGTCGGAATTGTGAGACTTTTGTGGCATTTGTTACCTTTGGTAGTAAGCATAGGAAGGTCCTGTTTAGCTCCCTCAGAAGATTGCCACCATTGAAGAACCCCTTCACTGCCGCGTAGATGTCAGCTTCCATGAACTTCCAGCATTTTTGAATTATGATTGGCGGGTAGCCATCCGGTCTAGGAGCTTTCAAGGGGGCCATGCTGAAAACGGCATCCTTTATCTCTTTGTTTGTAATGTCTTCATTGAGTACCTGTAATTGAGCTGAGGTTAGTTCTGGGAGATGTTGTAACCATTCCTCTAATATTGGGGATGTATTGTGTTGAGATCCAGAAGAGATTGTCTCCTGAGGGTTGCATTTGTAGATGTTGTCAAAGTAACCCATGAATTCTGATGCAATCTTATCATCTTCAAGAATCCAGTCTCCCCCTTCCTGTTGGATCGCCATAATGCTGTTTCTTGCTTTTCTTTCTTTCACGCTCCGAAAGAAGAATGAGGTGACATCATCCCCTAATCTATCCCATCTCGATTTCGCCCTTTGCTTCCAGTACAACCATTGGACTGTTGCGTCTTGTTGCATTTGTTGTCGGCATTGTTTTTCCATCTCTAGAAGCCCCTGTTGGTCACCATCTGATGTCATTGCCATTTGCATCTCCATTAGGGAACGCTGGAACACATCCCATTGTACGCCTCTTATGGCCTTCCATCTACATCACCAGTGTAGCAATTGACCTCTTACGTTTTGTATCTTGCGGCATATCTGGTACATGTGCGAACCGCTGTGATGTTCCTGCCATGCTTCGCATATTAAGGATAGGGCTTCCTCAAAGTGAACCACCCATGCCTCCAATTTATATGGTCTTTTTCGTTTTTTATTTAAATCAGGATTGGTATCTAAACAGATAGGGCTGTGGTCAGATAGGAATATTGGCATGTTGAACAACAATGCATTTGGGAATTGATTAAACCAATTGGCGTTACAATAGGCTCGATCGAGTCTTTCCATTATGTTATCTTCCCCATTCCTGTTGTTCGTCCAGGTGAACTGTGTGCCCTTGCAGGGAATTTCAATCAAGTCGCATTCCATTCTCCATTGGTTAAAGGAACTAGCTCCCCTTAGTAACTGTGAGCCTCCTTTTTTTTGTGAGTGAAACTCAACCTGGTTAAAGTCTCCAATTATGATATGATTGCCTGGGATTGCCGTTAGGTGAGATTGTAGCATCTCCCAAACCCGTTTCCTATCATCTAAATATGGCGAACCGTACACAAAGGTAAAGATTGATTCAAAGTTCGTGTGGTCAGTGACCTTACATGAAATGAAAAAGCGACTAGTGGTCAACCATTCAACAAAGAACAGTTTAGACCAACCTACAAAGAGACCCCCTGCCGACTCCTGAGCATCAACTCCGGAGCATACACTAAATCCCAGCCTAGAGAAAATTGGGATTGATACAGACGCTAGACACTTAGTTTCTGAAATAAAAATACAATCAACAGATATCAACCTACTACTACTACTAATAAATGGAATTACAGGGGATGACAGAGACCCTATTCCCCAGCAATTCCAGCACCAGATCCTCATTTCGCACCTCGTGGCTTTCCCGGGGTAGCCACGCAACCCTTTGAGCATGAGCAGCAGCATTTGAAAAAGATCGGCGCCTCCCTCTCAATCCCATCCTTCGTCTCTTGAGCCGCCATCCCTGCATCCTTGCCTCTCCCAGGCATTACCAGTCTTGGAGAATCATCGTCCGACAAACCAAGCTTCCTGGCATGAGCACCCCTGTAAGCCTTTGATTTCTTGCGCTTCTTTCCCCTTCCCTTTTCTGTGTTTTGCTCTCCGTGGGCTTGATCTTTTGGGTCAAGGTTGAGGTCCAAGACAGAGTTGAACGCACGCTTGACTCCACTGGATTCTCCTTTGGGCTCGATCACCTTCTCTGCGTTGGGCTTTCCTTTAATGGACTCAGTACGCTTAATGTTTTCCAACAAGAACCTGCTAGGCTTCCAAAAAAATACTCTTTACAGGCCTTACCGAGGGTGGGCTTGGTTTGTTGGGCTTCTCACGCCGATATCCCTGCTCCTGGCTCGGTCCCATAAGACCCTTGCCCTTCCAGCCCACCCTATTACAAGATCTGATGATGAGGCCTTCCTTTTCAGTGTCCGGTGACCTAGGGGAGATGTTTAGATCACTAATTTTGGCCATGTGTTTGGATAGATCTAGCTTTGGAGAGCAATCCAAGGAGGATGCGGCAGAAAAGAAAGAGTCTGGTGAGTTAGGAGAGCTTTTTGGGGTTTTAAACACTGTTTTTTTGGTAGTTGGGACTTTGGTATTAAAGCATCAAAATGGGCCACTTTTTGGGCTCGGTTGTGTTTGGGCTTAAGAAAAGGTTCAATTATTCTACCTAGTTCATCCCAGGATTCAAAGGAGGAGTCTGAGTCATCAGAATAGATAAAAGCAGGAGCTGAGAAGCGTTTACCTCTAGCTAGTTGGCCACAGTGGTTGGTAAGGCTGGTGGGTCCCGTCATCCCATTGCTATCCTAGATAATGCATTCCGCATCCCCAACGCCCAAGAGCTCCACATCACCGAATTTTGGAAGATCCATCTTATCAAGGCTAGAGGGGACCGAGGGGGTTGACAACAATGAGTCAATGTCGCTGGAAGGGGGTTCGAAGTCGAACAACTCAGCAAGGGGGTTGGGGAACACTATGTGTCTTGAAAAGGATTGAAGTAAATTCTGAGCTTTTTTGGAAAGAAGGAAGCAAGTGGGAGTGAAGAGTGTGGTTGGTCTGTTTAAATAAAGAAATTCATGGGAGGTGGGAATGTCAACCTGGGTGGGTGGGTTGACATTAATTCCATTTATGGGAAGTTTAAAGAGTTTATCCTTATACCTTATCAGCTTCTGTTTTTTATTTGAAACTGGAAAGAAACTGTCAGACAAGGATCTCTTTGGTCGTACCATCTGAAAAGGCGGCTGGGGTAGGGTAACCTGAATTACCTTATTACCCTTATCAGAGCAACTTGATAACTTATTTCCAGGGGTATATTCGGAAAACAGCTTTCGACCCGAACCATCGACCCGATTCACCTTCTGCTCCAAGATCTTTCTTCTCTCGCATTTTCCTGTCATTAATGCCTCATTTAATCTTGGTCTTTTCCACCTACCAAGCTGTCTTCCGTCTTCCGAGCACAGTAGGTTCGGACTTGACTTGCGTTTCCCCGGGCATGTTACCGGCATTACCAGAAAATTCCGGCAAGCTTTCAGATTGAGTTTCGCAGTTGATTGCGGTTGGGGGACCTGTTGAGCTGCTCCTTCCTTCGTTTTTGGGGGTGTTTTATCATTTTTTTTGTCCTTTCTCGGTGGCCGCCTCACCATTGTTGTCGGTGTTGTTGTCTTTTTTCTCAGTGCTGGGTCCTGTATTGCCTGGGCCTGAATGTGAGCTATCGTCGCTAGATTTCGTTGCGTCTTCCATTGGATGATCCTCTCCACCCTCGTCATCATCATCGTCCTCATCCTGTTCGTCACTTTCTTCGCTACTTTCACTGTCTGAGCTTGGAGATTCCGGATCCCAATTATTCTCAGATTCGCTTGACCCTTCGTTGTATCTCCCTAGGTACTCATCCGTTAGATCAATGCATCTTGTCCGGTGTCTCTACACACTCTTCAAGCCTATCAGCTTTCTAGTAAACAGGGGTTTATAGGATGGATTTATTTTCAGACAGCCATCACTACCACAGACGCGCATCATGGCTGCCTCTATTTCTCTGCTGGTGTTGGCCGGGGAGGATCTGCAGTGGTTTCCTTTATGGCCTATTCTACCACAGATGCTGCAGTAGACAAAGACTCCTTCATATCTAAAGCTTACCCATTCAAATTTGCCCATTGTATACTCAAAGTAGAACCCTGGTATGAGAGGTTTGTTGATATCCACCCATACCCTGGCTCTAATATCACATCTAACCGGGTTTTGCAGAGATTCCTTATCATAAAATAAAATCTTCCCAATTCTCGCAAAAGCCCTGCTTGCAATCTTGATGTTGTTATAGTACAGAGGGAGACCTTCAATCCTCACCCACATATATGTTGAGTCAAAAGGCATGGATCGCAGCGCATGCCTGATTAGGCATAATTTTAAGACTAAAAGCGCCCCCTTGTAGTTAGTCACACCATTCCCTGCCAATGCTTTGCAGTCATCAGGATTTGTGAACTTGAAAAGGAAAACGTCGGTCACTTTTTCTACAGTCACGAGGCCTTTGGTGCACCAGTTTGAGAATACCCAGTCTTGAATTTCTTCACTAGAAAAGTCCTTGTTCCTCCAATCTTTAAACTTCCCCACTACTATCCTCCCAACATCCGCATGTGCTTTTAGTTTTTCATCTACTGTCGGTCGTATAACAGGTCCCATTTGTCGGATGTTAGAGAAAGAGAAGGGGTTTTTGTTAGGAGGAGCGAAGTCCTCTAGATCAGCCATACGACTGGATGGTGGGAGTTAGGAAGTATTTTTGTGTTAATAAGGAAAGGGTAGATGAGAGATTAGAGGAGAGTGGGATGGGTTTTCAAAGGAATAGGAAGGAAGTGGGATAGAAACTTGGAGTAGAGAGAGGTGCTCTAGAGGTCTAGAGAGAGAAACAATATTAATAACAACACTTTATACTTAAGTTATTGACAAACACTCTCATGTTAACTCATTTTTTGTACTCCGTATTTTTTTTTGATCGATTGTTTTGAAGGTATAATATATATACTTCCTCATGAAAAGGTTATCAAGACTCTCAAGAAAGTCAATAAAACAACGCAATTATCCTCTCCTCTCCCCTCTCTCCCCCTCTGCTAGGGTTTTCTAAAAGTTTGGCTGTTTAGGCCGACCCTTTTTCCTTGTTTTTCTTTGATTTTGCTTTTTAGGTTTCAATAATTCCCCACTTGTGGGATTTTTGGTTTGTTTTATTTTTGTGTGTGTTTATTTCCTAGATTTTAATCTATGGAATTTAGGGCTTGTTCATTAACTGATGCGGGTTTCCAAGGCGTGTCAATTCGGCGGGCACATGAAGATGGATCAGAGGGTAGGTTTCTCCATGACTACATACGCAAAGGCGAAAGCCGTTCCATATATAGTCTCTCGTGTGATATGAAAGCCTGTGGCGATATTAGCGGGGGACGCTCCCCCACGAAAATTCTATGCGGTGTCTGTAGTGTTGATAAAGCAATTAGCCTTTTGATTTATTTTGTAATGTTCTTGTTGGGGTTGAATGCCTTTGTAGATGCCGTATGGCTTTCTTATTAATGGATTTTATCTTTCTCAAAAAAAAAAAAAGACTCTCAAGAAAGTCCCTCGTCTAGGGTTTGTGGTCCCTCGACTAGGGTTTGAGGTTTTCTTGGTGGTTTTCCTTGACTTTCACGCAATTTTTTTTCTTGATTTCTCTGTTTGGTGTCTAGCTTCCTCTGGTTCTTGATCACTTTTGCAATGGCTGATGATTTAATCAATAATTTCGAGAAGTTTCAACTTACGAAGGATGAAGCGAAGTTGATAGGGGGTGTTGTAGAGGAAGGAGATGATCCAGGATCGAATAATCAAATTTCCTTGTCATTGTTAGGGAAATTATGGACCTCAAAACCTTTCAATGCTAAAGCTATGAAACGAACCTTGACGAATGTGTGGCGTCTGCAGGGTAATGTAGTAATTAAAATGATAGAGATGAATTTGTTTGCCTTCCAATTCTTTAATGAAGATGACAAGGAGAAGGTAATGCAGGGATGCCCGTGGTTCTTTGATGATAAGCTGTTGGTTTTAAAGGAGATTTCCGGCAATGAGCAACCATCGGAGGTGGAGTTTAACTCTTCGCCTATATGGGTTAGGCTGCTTGATGTTCCGTTTAACAAGCGAAATATAAATATGATGAAGGAGATTGGGGATTATCTTGGAGGATTTATCGAGTTTGATGAGTTTGATCCTCTGGGATGGGGGGAGTTTATGTGGATTAAGGTTAATATTGATATTAACAAACCTTTGCGTAGGGGTTTGTTCTTGGCTAATGGCAACCAAGCCTCGAAGTGGATTTCTCTGAAATACGAACGCCTAGCGGATTTTTTCTTCTTTTGCGGGCGCTTGGAACATACTGAAAGTGGATGCCCTCACAAGGAAGATGCTAGAGAAGCGTAGTCTTCCAGTATGGTCCTTGGCTTAGAGCTTCACCCAAGAAAATTTCTCGCAAAACTTATGCTGAAATTGAGAAGGAGAGGCTACTGAAAGAGGGACTGTTATCATCAAAGAAAAGCAGAGCTACAAGGTATTTTGATGCAGATGCTATTAGACTTGGCCCTCCAGGAGCTGCGAGAAAATTGTCTTTTAATTCCCCTACTATGAAAGACTTAGGTACTTGTCCTCGTTCTAGGGAGGTTGCTCTTGTGAAAGTGGTGGATGAAATCAGTTCTAAGACTGTTCTCAGACTGAGGGGTTTGACTAATGGAGAAGGGGTAACGGCAGAGAAGAGTAAGACTACTATGAGCAAGCAAACAGTTGCTGACAGTATTAATGAGCAGATGGGAAGTCTTGATGGGGAGGGGCCGATTGTCATGGATCATGATCAACCTGAAGACAAAGGTGGGGCTGTAAGGATTAAGAGGAGATTTAAGAGTCAGAGACAGAATGTTGTACTATTCTGATGATGTTCTGTCAAAGGTACAACCCGATTTAGCTTTAGTTGGGAAGTCTCGAAAGAGAGATTTGGATGGTACTTTGACTCACGAAGAGAATTTGATTACTGAAGTTTCTCTCAAAAAATAGAAACTTTCTTGTGACCTTATTGCCCGAGACGGGGTAAATCGAGTAGAGGGTGTTGGAGATTACCAACCCCTCGAAGGACAATGAAACTATTGTGTTGGAACTGTCGGGGTGCGGGCAACCCCCCAACAGTTCGTGCGCTCCGATTTTGGAGTAATAAAATTTGTCCGGACTTTTTTTTTCTTTCGGAAACAATGATTGATGGTAAACATTCTGAAAAATTAAAAAAAGAGCTTGGTCATTTTAGTGCTATGGGAGTTGACAGCAGAGGAAAATCGGGTGGGTTGTGCATTTTTTGGAAGGAGGGAGTTGATTTCTCTATTGTCTCGTACTCTGATCATCACATTTGTGGATATGTGAAAGATATTGGTGGTCGGAGCTGGAGGTTTGTTGGCATGTACGGATGGGCAGACACGGCTTCAAAAGAAAAAACTTGGGCTCTTCTCAAAGACCTCTATTTGGATTCTCCCTACCCCTTTATTGTTGAGGGTGATTTGAATGTAATTCTGAGCAACGATGAAAAATCCGGAGGGGTACCTAGAGAACCGAGACTTATATATAACTTTCGGAGGGTGCTTGATGAATGTAATTTGAAGGATCTTAGTCATGATGGCTCGTGGGTTACATGGGAAAGGGGAAATTCGCCAGAGAAGTTAGTCCGAGAGAGACTTGACAGGTTTGTAGCTTGTACGGGGTGGTGTTCATGGTTCAAAGAAGCTCATGTGCAACATTTGACAAAATATAAATCCGATCATGTGGCTATTTTGCTCGACACTGATGCTAAGAGGAAGGTCCCAAAAAAACCGAGAAAAAAACGCTTTATGTTCGAAACCTGCTGGCTTTTGAAGGAAGGGGTTGAGGATGTTATAAAGCAAGCTTGGGGCTCCTCAAATCATCTACATATGGCTCACAGACTTCAGACAGTTGCAAATTACTTGACGAAATGGAGTAGTGATGCTTATGACAATTTGGGCGTTAAAATAGCCGAGGTAGAGGAGGCTCTAATAATCGCACAGAACACTCGGGGTTCCCATCCAAACTTCTCGGAGTGCTCTCGATTGGAAGCTTTGCTTGATGACTTGCATGAGAAAAATGAGGCTTATTGGTATCTTCGTTCCCATGTTGCGGAGATCAAAGACGGTGATAAGACACCAAGTATTTCCACCATAAAGCATCTCAACGGAAGAGCAAGAATTATATTAAGGGGCTTGAAGATAATAATAGGGTTTGGCAATCTGGAGAAAAAGAAATTGAGAACATTATTATGAGTTTCTATGGTTCTCTATTTTCGGCAGGGGAAGTGGATAATCAATTAATTGATAAAGTTCTTGAAAGTGTGCCTCATATGATCACAGAAGGTATGAATTCCACTTTATGCCGTTCTTTTTCAAAAGATGAAATATTTGTTGCCCTGTCTCAAATGGCTCCTTGTAAAGCTCCTGGCCCCGATGGTTTACATGCTATTTTTTATCAGAAATTTTTGGCATATTGTTGGTGATGATGTGACTATTTTTGTGAACAATATTATTTATGGTAATACATGCTAAGGAGATTAATAGGACAGATGTGGCTCTTATTCCGAAGGTGAAAGATCCTACTAGTATTGCTCAATTTCGGGAGTACTACTAGTTTTGCTTATATAAATTGGCCTCAAAATCTGTGGTAAATAGACTTAAACCTCTACTTCAGAGTACTGTTACTGAAAATCAGAGTGCTTTTGTTCCGAAGAAACTGATCACAGATAATGCCCTTATTGCTCTAGAATTATTTCATACTATGAAGTATAGGGCAAAAGGGAAACGGGGTTATGCAGCTATGAAGTTAGACATGAGCAAGGCCTATGATCGGGTGGAGTGGGAATTTCTGAGGAGATTACTAACTAAGCTTGGCTTTGCCAGAGCTTGGGTGGACACCATTATGAAATTTGTGTCTACAGTGGAGTACTCTTTCATAATAAATGGAGTCCCCTCGAAATCTCTTACCCCGTCGAGAGGACTTCGGCAAGGTGATCCTATCTCACCTTACCTTTTTTATTTTGGTTGCGGATGTGTTATTTAGAATGTTGCAGTTGGCTTCGGAAAGAAAGTTTATCCATGGTGTTCGGCTAGCAAAAATGGCCCGGAAATCTCTCATCTGTTCTTTGCGGATGATAGTTTATTATTTACTAGAGCGACCTAGCAGGAATGTTCGATCATTGTTGATATTCTCAAAAAATATGAAGCAACTTCCGGCCAAAAAATTAATTTGGAGAAGTCGAAGGTCTCTTTTAGTAAAGGTGTAGCTTTCCATTCGAAGGTGTCTCTTAGCTCAATTCTTGGCATGGAGTTGGTTGACAATCATGTGAAGTATCTTGGGTTACCGACTGTGGTTGGGAGGTCGAAAAAAGCTGTGTTTTCTTTTGTGAAGGACCGGATATGGAAGAAGATTCAAGGGTGGAAGGAAAGATTACTATCTAGAGCCGGAAAAGAAGTTCTCTTGAAATCGGTTATTCAAGCGATTCCAACGTATCTTATGGGGGTATATAAATTCCCTTCCTCTCTCATTGCTGAAATTCATTCAATGATGGCCCGATTTTGGTGGGGATCAAACTATAAAGAGAGGAAAATTCATTGGAAGAGTTGAGATTTTTTGTGTCAACCCAAATGGCTTGGGGGATTGGGTTTTCGTGACTTGGGGGTTTTCAACGATGCACTCTTAGGAAAACAGATCTGGCGGCTTGCGTGCAACGAGAGCTCCCTGCTCAGTCGTGTTTTTAAGGCAAAATACTACCCTCACTCGTTGGTTTTTGAAGCGGCTTTGGGTCCCAGCTCAAGCTTTTCTTGGCGTAGTATTTAGGGATCAAAATATCTTGTTCTTGAAGGCCTTTTGTGGAGAGTTGGGAATGGGCAAAAGATTAGAGTGTGGGAAGATCCTTGGCTCTTAGATGATGAAGGGCGATTTGTCACAAGTGATAGCAATAATCAGCATTGCCTTTTAGTGGTTGACTTGATTTCGGTTTCTGAAAAAAGATGGAATTTCGAGAAGGTTGGGAGGATTTTTAATGATCGTGACAAGCAACTAATCTATGCTACTGCAATTAGTGACAGATTGCCTGCATACACTCCCTCCTGGGCTTGGTCTAGAAATGGTGATTATGAAGTGAAGACTGCCTATCTCTTAGGCAAATCTTGTAGGCTCGAAAACTTTGAAAAATATTGGATAGAAATTTGGAAAGCAAAGGTCACGCCAAAGGTGAGGCATTTCTTGTGGAGGTGCAGCACAAACACTCTCCCTACTCGTGGCTTACTTCATTACAGGCACTTAATTGCAGATCCCAGATGCCCTTGCTGTGGGTTCAGTTGTGAAACTACTGTCCATGTCCTCATCTCTTGTCCCTCCATTCGTTCTTTATAGGAGAGGTCTGGTTGCATTGCTGCCCTCGATATAGGGACTCTTTCTTCCTTTGGTGATATAATTCTGCTATGGCTTGAGAAGTTGGATGAAGATACGTTCCAGAAGGCTTTGTTTCTTGTCTGGCAATTTTGGAGTAGGTACAACAATTGGGTTTTTGAGAACACTTGTGAAGCTGAGGAGATGTTTCTTCATCGCCATAGCAGGTGGGTTGTTGATTTCAACCTCTACAATGAGAAGATATATGGTGTCTCAAATCCCTCTCAATCGGCCAGCAGAGGTGTGTGGTTTCCTCCTCCCCTGGATGTGATTAAATTAAATGTAGATGCTTCGACCAAGGACGAGGGATGGATTGGTTTGGGTGTGGTGGCTCGTAACAGCTTGGGGCAAGTTCTTTTTGCTGCTGTTAGGAGAGTCAAGGCTAGGTGAGATCCTCTTGTGGCCGAATGCAAAGCTGAGCGTTTGGTTTAAGGAAGGCAAGGGAGCTTGGCTTTGCAGACTTGATCTTGGAATCGGATTCACAGCTTATGGTTTTGAAGCTCAAGAAGAACTCCTTCAACTTGTCCTCGGTGGACAGAATTCTAGAAGACATAATTGTATCTAGTTCTAGTTTTACTTCTATTATTTGGTCTCATGTTAAGAGGGATGGTAATTATGTAGCTCACCATCTTGCAAGATTAGTTCCGGTAGGTGTAGAGCAATGTTGGGTAAATCATGTCCCTAGGGAGATTGCCCCGTATGTTCTAGTTGATACTCTTTCCTTTAATTAATAATATGCTCTAACCGGTTTTCAAAAAAAAAAAAAGAATGTGTGTATATATATATACTTCCTCCGTTCTTTTATTATTGCACCACTTGTCTTTTTAGGAAGTTTCACAAATATTTCACCATATCCTCTTTAGGAAAAAAATTATTTGCGTTCATACTACAAATACCCAACATGCCCTTGCCTTTTCATACTTATTTTTTAATTTATCAATATGTCACATGGGCAATTTTGTATTTTTACCTTTCTCTCTCTTACTTTTTTTCACTACCAAAATTTTTGTACCCAACCCTTGTGGTGCAATAATAAAAAAACGAAGTATATAAAAAAAATAAAAAAAAAATATATATATATAGGCCGGCCCGGAGGGGTAGGCCTCGAATGCGACCGCCTAGGGCCCACGTCAGAAAGGGGCCCAAAAATTCAAAAAAAAAAAACCAATTTGCATAGCTGTAGAATTTAAACTGTCTAAACTGTAGTTTTTACTCGTTAAAAAATAAGCTACTTTTAAAAAAGATAATAAATGCATTTAGTTAGCAATTAATATTAAATTACTTAGATGTCAATTAGGTGGAGATAATTATGCAATATAACCTCTTCTTCTTCTAATCTTCCGATTTTATGAGTATCTGTTTCAAAATATTAATCTTTTCAATTACACCGTTTCATATTTATTCAATTACTGAAATATTATGCAAAGTTATTACTCCAGTATTGTGTATGAAGACTTATTATTCAAATAATTTAAGTTATTTTCATTGTCTTATATTTAAAGCTATTGCGTGTAAAAAAATTTGTTTACGTAAGGGGCCCTTTTCTTACATTATGCCTAGGGCCCATAAATTTCTAGGAACGGGGCTGATATATATATACAGAAAGTACTACTCGGTTTTTAATTAGATAACATATTTCTATAATTTTTAACTTGTCAATTTTTTATTTTTTTTTTGTCTTTATAAATTTATAAAAGTAAATACCTCTAACAAATAAGTGAAAATTATAAAAATAAAAAATTTAATTTGTAATAATCAATAATTCATGAATAGTGTTAAAACATAAAAGTCAGAACGTTGGCTATATATCACTTCAAAACCTTTGAAGTGATTACGTACTTTTAATTGTAACTAGTGAAACTATGGTCCATTTTTATTTTCTCAAGTCGCAACTTGCTACTCCGTATGATATATCTTAACAGGATATAAATAGGAACATTAGACAACTGGCCGACGTAATAGACTATTTGTTATTGTATAGATATGGTGGGCTCAGGTACGTAATTCATTGGTGTAAATGTGTGATAATAGAGGAGGTATAAATGAAGTGTCGTGAGACATGGTGAAATGTCTCACAACTATTAAAATAACATAAAAGTATGAGGAAGAGAAAGAAAGGAGGAGAGAGATAGAAAGAGTGAAAAAGGTGATGTGGGCCCATTAAAACATTTTAGACATGTATCACGTCCAAAAACAGACAAAAATTTATGGGGACCACTACCACTAAGTTTATATTTTGTTCCATTAAAACTACCGTGGAGCTTTTTGAAATACCACTGAGACAATATTTTGTATCATTGAGAGTGTATTTTGTACCATTGAAATTCCAGTAATATTATTTGATAACTCAATGAGACAACTTTAAACTGAGGCCTGAAATACCTACATTACTCTTGTGAGACATGACTTTATTGTCTCACAACTCTCCTTTTGGAAGCCCTCGTAATAATAGGATATTTTTGTTTTACACGTGGATAATTAACATACAAGATTACAACTACAAAGACAACAAACAAACAAAAAAAGGCTAAATTTCCCATTCAATTTATTTATTTATTTTTGTCTCATTTAATTTTTTGAGGGCAATAGTCCCATTTAATTTATTTAAGCAAATATTTTATTTACTTTTTTTATCAAAAATAATTAGCAAGTTAAGCCATGAAGGCTATGTTTGAGAGTAGGAGTGTTAAAAACTTGTTTTTGAACTGGTTGAACCTGATAATTTTTAATTCGAATTTGATCTAGAGTCAATCCGAACTTAAACTTGTAGGTAATTAGGTATTATATTGCGGAATTTTACAAATCATATTCGTTTGCACCTAAATAAGGATCAACATTGTATAACACATAAGAAAACACATAATCATACCTTTGATGCGTGATTTCCACATGCGATCAATTACGAAATCTAGGAGAATTGAACCTCAAGCGCGATTCCTCTACTTGGTCCACGGGCAGTGTAGGCGTCACTCGAAGTGTGCCTACGTTAAAGCATGTTGTGAATATGTTTGGCACTCTTAGGAAGTAGGAATTGACATAATACAATTAGGGACAAGGAAAGTAGGGAGCCGCCAACAAGTTTTTAAGGAACTTGTAAACCGTTCACGGATCATAAAAGGCAACCATGATAAAGGGACAACGATAGGCAACAACGATTGACCCGTGAAGGTTACACCGCATTCATAATTCATTAGATTACTAACTCCATATGGTTCGGAACCACGAAAGGAGGATCGGGGATGATGGTACGAAGTGAGTCTGGAGTCACATTCGCCCGTATTGTCCTCTACTCGATTCTTATAGTGAAAAGTGATTCTTGCGATCTCAAAGGCATACAAACAAAATATTCAATTTGCTCCAAACTATTATTAAGCTAAATTGGTTAAATATTAATGCAACATATAATTCTATAAAATTTATGATCACTTAATTAAACAATAAGATTAAAAAGGAACCTAAACCGGTCGTCCAAATTATCTTATTAGGCGTGATTTTCAATTACATATTCCCTTTAAACATGCAATATGGTGATCAATAAAAATAATAGAATAAACATTAATATTGGAATCAATTCAACAATAATAGCGTTAGTCAAATTAAATATGAAATAACCTAATCATGATACTAGCAATATAAAAATAAAATAAGAGTAATTAAATTAATTAATTACCCACATTCTGCGCGTTCCTTTAAATTGCTACATCATGAATAAACTGTTAGTAACTTCAATAAAAATATAAAGCAAATAAAAATTAAATTAAATAAATATTAGATTTGATTTGGTCCAAACTCTCAGTTAATTCTACCTTTTCACACCTTGGTTTTAAGTATAAAAGTTTGGGTATTGTATGAGCTCCTTGGAGTGCTTAAGGGAAGGAATGAAAGAATAGGGAGGCTAGTGTTTAGGCTAGAGAGGGAGAAGAGAATTATTTGATGATCAAGCTTGTTGATGTTTGAAAAAGAGAGATATGACCTCTATTTATAGAGAAAAAAGAGGGGTCGAAAAATTAAGATAAGATCCGAATTAAATCGGAATAAAAGTCTGCGATAGACAACAATTTTTGCGGTTTTTGTTTTTATCATATCTTTTGATCTAAAAATCGGAATAAGATAATAAGATATATTTGGAAAGATCTTGAAGTCTAAATTCTAACCCAATTAGATTCAGATTAAAATATTTTGTAGAATAAAAGATATAGCCGAAATAGTTAGACGGTGTCAGTTTTGGATAGAGTTTGATATTTTATTCATATCTTTTCCGTTATAGCTTGGAATTGATATTATAATATATCATTGGAAAGATAATTTCAAGGGCTATCCAATCATATAAAATTTGGATAAAAACTATGAGGCACGAAAATAATATCTGTCTATCTTTGAACATCTTTCAATTCGGCTAGAAATAGGATTTTCAAAAAAAAAAGTTTTATTCAATTTCAAACTCTTTAATCTTATCTTTTCAAAAAAGATAATTAAGATCTTTTAGAAACTTATAGAAGCTTCCAATTAAACCTAATTGGTTTAGGAATGGGATTAAATAATTTGGACCCTCCACATGATCATTGGGTCGTTGGTAAGGTGGGCTTAGGTTCGGTTTGGGCTCAGTTTAATATTTTTGCCATAACTTATTCGTTATAACTCGGATTTGGGCTTATAAATATCGTTGGAAAGATCTTTTAAAGCCCCATCCAATTATTAAATCATTGGACTCATATTATGAACCAAAATAAACTGGATTAAACGTTTTATAAAAAGGACACGAAATGAATGATTTTAAAGGACACGAAATGAATTATTTTGGGTTTAAAGGCACGAAAAGAGGAAAATAAGTTATGGTTTGGGGAAATGGGCTAGAAGTTGGATTTTTTTATGAAATGGAAATATGGATTTAATCACTCCAAGATTTAATACTCAATCCGACCAATAATGGCGGTGAAGGGTTGTTCATCATCGGGTTTGGTTTTGGGGAGACATTTTTAGGTGTCTACAGGTAGTTAGTTGGGCATAAACACCTTCGAACCACCTTCTACATAGAGGGGAGGAGAAAACCGTCCACGAGCACCACCACAAACCACCACTGTGCACCACCTTGTGTGGGTGGAAAGGAGAAAGGGCGTAACAGAGTTAGGGTTAGGTTGCTTGCTTCACAATTAATAGTGTGTTGTATTGTAAAACCTAGGCAAGGCCTCTATTTATATATCACATATATAACTATAGTCCTAACCAAGCCCAAACTCCTAACCAAGCCTAAACTACTCCCTCCTTATTACTCCATATGGCCGCCCATTTAATGAGGCTTATTAATGGGCTTCTTTCTTTGTTCAATCCAACACCACAAAAGTATGACCTCATAGGATCCATTATATTGGGTCTTGGAATATTTTATTAGCCCAAGGATTATTTATCACATCTAACAACAAGCAACAATGACCTAAAAAAATGAACTTATTATCTCCATAATATTAATCCAATAATATATCTAGTAATTGCACTAAGTTTGACGAAGACATAAGCCCTACAATCTCCCACTTGTCTTAGACAATTGTGCAATATTCAAATTCCTTAAGTCGATAGTGTCTGATTTGAAAATATGCTTGCATCACATGTCAAGATCATATTAATCTACAAATCATTTTTGAAATCTGAGTTAGATTTGCAAAAAAAAATTATTATTGAGTAATCTATTTGAGCACGACCATGCATTTCTCTATTCTCCTTATTCAATGGGCCATGACACTTATCCATTAAGGATGACTCAATCCAATCTTGTGGAAACTAAGACTCTCACTCAACTTTTAGAATAACCGAAATGTACCCTGTATAGTTACCTTTTACGACATGATAGTGGAGTACAATCATAGTTAAACCAATCATCAAACAAGAATAGTGTTCCACTCATGTCAAAGGAATACAATAATATATTCAAAAGTTCTATACATGAACTTCAAGGTAGGTTAAATTAAAGCTCAATCATGTATCATTCATGCATATTCATGTGATTGACTGAACATCTCTATGTCCCTATAGCGCATGAAACTGCGCTATCAATCAATCTTACATGCTAGTTCATTTATGGAAATCATTTATGTCCAACTTAATGATTTCGAACTAGGAACTTATAAATAATTTATGATTCAGTTCATTTATGGGGTTTCATTTACCAAATCACGTATTTGATAATTCCATCAAATTCACAATTCTTTCTAGACATTTTATTTAGTATCAAATCCCAATTAAATAAGTGAAATAAAATTTCATACTTTCTCCGTTCTTTTAATATTGCACCACTTGTCTTTTAAAAAAGTTTCACAAATAATGCACCATTTTTATTTTAGGACAAAAATTATATGTGTTAACACTGCAAATACCCAACATGTCCTTACTTTTTCACACTTATTCTTTAGTTTATGCTTACATCACATGGGCAATTTTGAATTTTTATCTTTCTCTCTTGGCCACCAAAATTATTGTGCCTAACCTATATGGTGCAATAATAAAAAAAAATGGAGGAAGTATTGAACATAAAATGCAAGTCCATGTATAACTTTTGCAATTATTAAGTTTTCTCAAAACATATACAACTTTTATTCCATTCAAGCACTTGCTTCAATCATGTAGCTCTACTTTGACTCTCATGCTTGGACTGTGGAAGGGGTTTGGTAAGAGGATCAGCGATATTCTCATCCATATGAACTTTGTAAATCTTGACATCCCACTTGCCAACAATCACCCGAATGAGACCATACTTTCTTATTACATGTTTGGATTTGTAATGTGTCCTTGGTTCCTTTGATTGGGGAACGACACCATATAGTTGCACAAAACAACTCAATTCCTGACTCTAAGCAAATGGGATAAGGCTAAAAGAACAATCCAAGGTGGTTGAGTCAACACTTCTGATTCCAACTTCTCATAGTCTGTTGACTCGAATGAACAATACAAGAGAGGGGGGGTGAATTGTATTGTAGAGGAACTAGGGTAATTTTTGCGGAATTTATAAAGGAACTCAAACCAAAACTAAAAGTGCAAAGAGAGATTTTACGTGGAAAACTTCTTGGCCCTAATCAAGAAGAAAAACCACGATCACAAGGGATTTTAAACTCAACTCTTAATAATAATAGGGAAAACAACCTATTACAAATTAAGACTCTAAACTCAAGTTTCTCTATGAACTTAAGCTCCGTTCAACTGATCCCTCAATCAGTCGAACTCTCAAACTCTCTCTCTTTCTCCTTGCTTCACTCAAAGCAATAAAACACTCTTAGAGTTTCCCCAAACTCTAACCCAATACAACTCAAAGATTAAACTCTAAATTGCTAAGTACAAAGACACTCAAGGACTTAAGTGGATTATGACTCTTTTTCAAAAGCTAAAAGACTGTAATGCTCAAGTGTATTTTGTCAACAGAAAACAGATCCTATTTATAGGAGAAAAGGGAAGTTTAAAACTTTTCCGTTTGCCTCAACTTCCACTAAGCCACAACCTCCATGAAACTAGGAATTGCAGCTCGTGGGAGCTTGGGCAGAAAGTCAAACGATTTATCAGGAAGTCTGCTTTTCCAAATAACGAGATAGAATTAAAATAGAAAATCTTTTTAACAAAAAAAGATAATTTAACTCAAAAAGATATTTTTCGAAAATAACTGAGTTAAAATATGGAAAATAAAATCTTTAATAAATAAAATCAAATCCACTTAAACCCCATCAACTAGCCATGTACTTAACATATATACAAGAAGCCTAAAATAAACAGTAAAGATACATTAGACTCCTTGACACACTGTGAAGCTTCGACTCTGAAGATTCAGTTCCTCACTCAAGGAACTTGGCTTCTGATTGTCTTCTATGCTCACCCATAGCTCATCCTTAGACCTTGTTTCATGCTCCATTCTGACTCTAGAACTTCGTTGCATATAAAACCTGTCAATACATCAAAGCTAATAGACAAAAGTTAAAGCTCCTATGGGTTTTCTTAGGTTTCTTGAGTCATCATCAAAACTTAAGATCAACACTATTCCCCCTTTTTGATGAATGACAAACCTAAGCAAACTCACAAAGTAAAATTAAAAGACAATCAGAATAGAAAAAGAAAAACTTAAAACGAAAATGAACTAGCTAAAGTTAAACAAGGAACTGAAGTTAAATTTTATACCTTATATACCTTAGTGACAGAGGGATGGATGATACCAATTGTTTTATCCAAAGTACTTGAGAACAACATGCAGCGGCTGCCACATATTCAGCTTCAGCAGTTGACAAGGCCACTGTGTTCTGTTTCTTGGATCCCCAAGAAACTAGGCATGGTCCGAGAAACTGAATCATTCCTGAAGTACTCTTCCTATTCACCAAATCTCCTGCATAGTCAGCATCTGCAAAACCTTTTAAATCAAAAGTATCACTTCTAGGATAGAAGAGACAAAGATGGTCAGTTCCTTTGAGATATCGTAGGATCCTTTTTACTGCTGTAAGATGTGACTCCTTAGGATTAGATTGAAACCTTGCACATAAACCAACACTAAATGCAATATCAGGTCTGCTAGCAGTTAAGTATAAAAGGGATCCAATCATACCTCTGTATTTGGTTTGATCTACACTGGTTCCTTGTAGATCTTCATCTAACCTTGTGCCTATTCCCATTGGAGTATGGTTGGTCTTTGCCTGGTCAAGGTTGTATTTCTTCAGTAGTTCCTTGACATACTTTTGTTGGTGAATTGCAATACATCTTTCCGTTTGTTTGATTTGTAGTCCAAGAAAGAAGTTGAGTTCCCCCATCATGCTCATCTCAAATTCACCACTCATTAGCTCAGCAAAGTACTTGCACAAGTTTTCGTTAGTTGCTCCAAAAATAATATCATCAACATATATTTGAACAACTAGTAAGTCAGTTCCTTCAGATTTTAAAAACAAAGTTTTATCTACTTTACCTCTTTTAAAATAATTTTGAAGAAGGAACTTAGAGAGCCTTTCATACCAAGCTCTAGGTGCTTGTTTCAGCCCATAAAGAGCTTTATCAAGCTTAAAGACATGATTAGGAAATTGGGGATTTTCAAAACCAGGAGGTTGTTCCACGAACACCTCTTCTTCAAGAAAACCATTTAAGAAAGCACACTTAACATCCATTTATAGTTTGAAACCCATAAAAGAGGCAAAAGCAATTAAAATTCTAATAGCTTCTAATCTAGCAACAGGAGCAAAAGTTTCTTCAAAGTCAATACCTTCTTGCTGATTGTATCCCTTCACAACAAGTCTTGCCTTGTTTCTTACAATTATTCCATATTCATCCAGCTTGTTCCTGAATACCCACTTGATCCCTATAACCTTTTTGTGTCCAGGTTTCTCTTCAAGATGCCAGACCTTGTTCCTCTCGAACTCATTGAGTTCATCTTGCATGGAAATCATCCAGTCAGCATCCTTCAGTGCTTCATCATGATTTCTTGGCTCAAAAATGGATAGGAAGGCTTGAAAGGCACATAAGTTCCTCATCTGTGATCTGGTCTGAGTTCCTCTACCAATATCACTTATAATACGGTTTGTTGGATGAGAGCCTTGATATTTGAATGGCTTTGGTTGAAACTCTCTGGCAGGAACTCCTATTTGAGGCACTTCTTCTTCAGTTTCTTCTGCATTTTCCTCATTGCCAGATTCTCCATGATCTTGTTCCTCCGGGGTTTCTTGATTAGGAACTTCAGCATTTTCTTGATGTTCTTGCTCTGGTTCTTCTCTTACTTCCTTGGTTTGCTTGGAGGTTTCTTCCTCTTCTTCCCTGTCTCTAATCATACCAATTTCATAATTATTGTCTTGTTCCTGCACATTAATAAACATATTAGATTCATCAAATATCACATGAATGCTTTTTTCTACACATAATGTATTTTTATTGTAAACTATGTAAGTTTTGCTATTTGATGCATAGCCAAGGAACACAACTTCATCACTTCTTTCATCAAATTTTCTTATGTTCCTTTTCCCATTATTATGAACAAAGCACCTGCATCCAAAAGCTCAAAAGTGAGAAATATTGGGTTTCCTGCCCTTAAACAGTTCATAAGGAGTCTTATTGATGATTGGTCTCATCATAACTCTATTAATAATATAGCAAACAGTATTAATAGCTTTAGCCCAGAAGTTCCTTGGAAGACCACTTGCTATGAGCATAGTTCTTGCCATGTCTTCTAGAGTCCTGTTCTTCCTTTCAACAACTCCGTTCTGTTGAGGAGTTCTTGGGGCTGAAAAGTTATGATTCATGCCATTTTCTTTGCAAAAGTCATCGAATCTTGAATTCTAAAACTCAGTTCCATGATCTGATCGAATGTGGATAATTTGATTTCCACTTGTCTTTTGTACTCTTTTGGCAAAGGACACAAATTCATCAAAAGTTTCATCTTTGCTAGACAAAAAAATCACCCAAGTAAATCTAGAAAAATCATCAATAATACTAAAACATATTTCTTTCCACTTCTACTTTGAACACGCATGGGACCACACAAATCCATATGAATTAGCTCCAATGGCTTTGTGGTGCTGACCATGTTTTTGCTTTTAAAAGAAGACCTGACTTGCTTGCCTCTCACACATGCATCACAGATATGTTGTATGAGGAACTTGACTGAGGGAAGCACTATAACCAAGTTCCTTGCTCTAAGTTTATCCATCAGTGAGAAGCTAGCATGTCCAAAACGTCTATGCCATAATAAAGGATCATCATTAATGGCACTCAGGCAGGTAAGGTTGTTCCTTGGAACAAAATTTAGTTCCACAATCTATGTGTTCCCTTTTCTAGTTCCTTCAAGAACAACCCTTCCTTTCTTATCATTAATGATGTTGCATGAATCAGAGGTAAAACTTACAGAGTTTCCTTTATCACAAAATTGTGATATGCTCAGCAAATTGTGCATCAAACCCTCGACCAAAAGTACATTTTCTATTGAATGAGAACCGAACCTTCCTACTTTTCCTTTAGCAATTACTTACCCTTTTTGTTGTCTCCAAAGGTCACGGTTCCTCCTGGATAGGCCTCTAGTGAGAGAAACTTTGATTTATCTCCTGTCATATGCTTTGAACAACCACTGTCGAGGTACCACGTGTTGTTCCCCCTCACTAGGACCTGCAAAAGAACTTATTGGTTAGATTCAGGAACCCAGGTTTCCTTGGGTTCTTTGGACGTTGAAGCAATATCAAATTTCTTTACCCAAACTTGCCTAACATTCTTGCTAACAGACTGTTCCTTCTTGTTACAAGTAGCAACAAGATGACCAGTTTTACCACGGAAAGTACATACTTTATAGCTAGGCATGTCTACATATTTTTTCTTGCCATTATGCTTGGAACGTATGAATCCTAGACCTTCAGTTCTTTTGGTTTGAGCATTCTCAATCCACTTAGGAATTCCAAACTGACTAATGCTTCTTTCTTTTCGAAGCTCAAGTTCCTTCTCCAATTTTTCCTTTTCAATTCTTAACTCGTCAAGATCATATTTTAATTTTTCAAAATCCTCATTAAATTTTGGCAAAGATTCAGAGGAGGAACTTGGAGACACTTCAGCATTAGCAAGTTTGTATTGAGTCAGTTCTACATTAACCATGATATTTTCAAACTTGAGTTTCTCATTCATTTCTTTTAAGAGAAGATTCTTGCGAAAAAGTTCAAAAAATCTACTTTGAACATCAGTTCGTTGATTCTCAATCCACGTACTGTGTTCCTTGCAGACTTTGAAAGCTCTTTGACATTCACCTAGACGAATACTAGTGTGAGTCCACTCATCTTCCATTTCAAACACTAAATCAATGAGAGCATCTTTAGTATAAGTCTTAAGCACATTAGGATCAAGGAATACCTCTTTAGCATGCTCATCATTGTAAGCCTTTTCATCGCGTTTGGCCATCAGACACAAATGAGCTTTTTCTTCTTCAGGTTGTTCCTCTTCATCCTCACTTTCTGAATCTCCCCAGGCAGCAATCATAGCCTTCCTAATGTCTGTTTTGTTGAAAGGAGTTTTGTTGTAGTTGCTCTTAACTTGTTCCTTTGCCTTCCCTTTACCTTTCTCTGTATCCCAAAGTGGACACTCACGAATGAAGTGTTCTAGAGATCCATATTTGTGACAACCAGAGTCAGTCTTTGAAGTAGAGGGTTTCTTGGTGAAGTTCCTTGACCTGTTGTTTCGATTGAACATTCGTTTGAACCTTCTCACCAGCATAGCAGCCTCTTCTATATCGACTTCAGAGTCTTCTTGATCTCCAGCTTTGAGAGCCAAGCCTTTTCCTCGGTTTCCTTCACTGTTGCTTGTTCCTAGGTGCAACTCATGAGTCATGAGGGAACCAACAAGTTGCTCAACATTGAACTTTGTGAAGTCTTTTGTTTCTTGTAAGGCTGTTACCTTGGCTCTCCATCTCTCATCTTGAGGGAGGCTTCTTAGAACTTTTCTGACCTGCTCATCAATAGGGATTTGCTTTCCAAGAGAAACAAGCTCATTAATAATGTTAGTAAATCTAGTTAACATTTCCTGAATTGATTCTTTTGGTTGCATTTCAAACCGTTCATATTTTGACATAAGCAAGTCAATTTTAGAGCGTTTCACTTCGTTAGTTCCATCGTGAGTAACTTGAAGTAAATCCCAAATTTCTTTAGCATTTTTACAACCCATAACACGGTTGTGTTCATGGGGTCCAAGACCACAATGAAGTAATTTAACAACAAGTGCGTTAATTTCCATTTTCTCAAAATCTTCCTTATCAAACTCAGACAAAGGTTTAGGTACTACCTCATTTTCACCAGTAGTTTTGGTAATTTCGAAATCACCAACTTCGATTACTCTCCAAACCTGGTAGTTGTCGGCTTTGATAAAAATCTCCATCCTGTTCTTTCAATAGGTGTAGAATTTCCCATTGAACATAGGAGGACGTTGTGTAGAGTAACCTTCTTCCAATTTCTCGTGATTGTTCATCTTGATTCCAGCAACTTAACTCGTTAGGGTTTCCTGATTTCTTTGAGGAACAGGCTCTGATACCAATTGTTGTCTCAAATGAACAATACAAGAGGGGGGGTGAATTGTATTGTAGAGGAACTAGGGTAATTTTTGCGGAATTTATAAAGGAACTCAAACCAAAACTAAAAGTGCAAAGAGAGATTTTACGTGGAAAACTTCTTGGCCCTAATCAAGAAGAAAAACCACGACCACAAGGGATTTTAAACTCAACTCTTAATAATAATAGGGCAAACAACCTATTACAAATTAAGACTCTAAACTCAAGTTCCTCTATGAACTTAAGCTCCCTTCAACTGATCCCTCAATTAGTCGAACTCTCAAACTCTCTCTCTTTCTCCTTGCTTCACTCAAAGCAATAAAACACTCTTAGAGTTTCCCCAAACTCTAACCCAATACAACTCAAAGATTAAACTCTAAATTGCTAAGTACAAAGACACTCAAGGACTTAAGTGGATTATGACTCTTTTTCAAAAGCTAAAAGACTGTAATGCTTAATTGTATTTTGTCAACAGAAAACTGATCCTATTTATAGGAGAAAAGGGAAGTTTAAAACTTTTTCGTTTGCCTCAACTTCCACTAAGCCACAACCTCCATGAAACTAGGAAGTGCAGTTCGTGGGAGCTTGGGCAGCAAGTCAAAAGATTTATCAGGAAGTGTTTTGCCGGCTTCCTAATTTTTCTCAACTTCCTTTGACAAAGTAAACCACACTTTTGAAAGATTAGTCTCCAAGTCAGATTTTCCAAATAATGAGATAGAATTAAAATAGAAAATCTTTTTAACAAAAAAAGAAAATTTAACTCAAAAAGATATTTTTCGAAAATAACTGAGTTAAAATATGGAAAATAAAATCTTTAATAAATAAAATTAAATCCACTTAAACCCTATCAACTATCCATGTACTTAACATATATACAAGAAGCCTAAAATAAACATTAAAGATACATTAGACTCCTTGACACACTGTGAAGCTTCGACTCTGAAGCTTCAGTTCCTCACTCAAGGAACTTGGCTTCTGATTGTCTTCTATGCTCGTCCATAGCTCATCCTTAGACCTTGTTTCATGCTCCATTCTGACTCTAGAACTTCGTTGCATATAAAACCTGTCAATACATCAAAGCTAATAGACAAAAGTTAAAGCTCCTATGGGTTTGCTTAGGTTCCTTGAGTCATCATCAAAACTTAAGATCAACATAGTCGGTTAAAGCCAAAATAACTATATTAGTTAGAAACTCACTAACACCGTAAAACTGACACCCATCATCTTTTAAATAGTGCAAAACTAAAGAAGTTCTTTCTCATTTAATCAATCATTTCCATATGTTCACATACACACGCAATTAACTAAATTTAAATATGTTATTCATTGGATTATCTTTTATGTGAAAATATTTTCTTTTTAAAGATAATTTAAATCCTAAATCACTATTCGTCGTTTTTACATTTAAAATGTAAATTCTCAAATCTCATTCGTTAATTTTGCTTGCATGGCGTTTATATTTTTTTTAATTCTAAAATAGAATACAAATCTCTTTTATCATTGGTTAAAATAACCCTTTGCTTATACATATAATTTTAATAATAAAATATAATAATGATATTAATTATTAATGGGAAATTTTGACATTTGCTACCAGGGAAAACACCTCGCTTCACATTTGCTACCGGTTAATTTTGTTTTTTTTACTTTGCTACCACCTAAATCAGAGTTTGTTAAAAATCACTACTTGATGTCTTACACCGATATTTTTTCCATTAGTGGCGCCCAACCACCGTCCAGCCACCACTCCTTCCCCAACCACCTCACTGCCACCTTCAGCCACCTCCGTTTTCCCCCATCCCCACCCTCGGCAAGCACCCTAGACACCCTAAGTCGCGTCAGCTGACCCACCTCATCCTACTCCCTCCACCCCTATTCTCTCCCTTCCCCCAAACTGACACCCAATCATGCCGGAAACGACCAGAAATTTCAACCTGCAACAACCTAACGTCGTCGCTACCCTCTTCACGAGTCCTCATTGCCACACACGAACCGCCCATCAGCCTCACGCCTACTAATCAGCCACCATAGCACCTCTCTTCATCGTAATAGAGTAGTCCGCAAATTGAAATCGTGGTTTAGGGGCTAGGGGAGAAGAGCGGGGCCGCGTAAAGGAGTTCCCAAGCCACCCTAAACCACCATAAGTAAAACTCTAGAACCCATTTAAGGTGGTTACGGGCTGGTGGTTTAGGGTTAGGGGTGTCGGTTTTTGGGTAAGGGAAGGGGAGGGGTTCGATTTCAGTGGGGTCACCGATGGCAGTCGTAGCTTTGGGCACCGGCCGCCGGCAGGGAGAGGAGGAGGATGGCAGACGGGAGGGGCTGGGCTTTTTTAAGGGTGGATGGTTTTTTTTTCAATAAACTTAATTGTTGATGCTTAAAGGTTTTGATGATGAAGAACCTAAACTAAAGAAAACTCAACTAATAAAGGTTTATAAGTGTTTGATTAGTACAGGTGAAATAGATCTTGGTGATGGAAGAGTAGCTTAAGCTAAGAAGACTTGAAGAAGCCTTTCAGGAGAAAGTTAAACAGAGAAGAAGAAGAGTTCTCTAACAAGAACTTAGTTACCTAACAAGAACGTTCCCTAACAGGAACTTAGTCTGCGTGAAGCCCAAGTAACCTACCCGTACAGGAGCGCGGCGCAACAATATGGTTTATTTAAGATTTTATCTTCTAGATTTATTGTTAAATATGCTAAGTAGGTTATGCACGAAATTTATTAGAAGCGTGGAAAGTTAGCTTGGATAATTAATTAAAAGGGAAAAGATAAAAGATAGATTTTAAGAAAAGATTTTCTAAAAAGTTTAATTTCTTAAAATTAGTTTGTTAAAAAGATATTATTCTTTTTAACATAATCTTCCTTTATCTTATTTTCAGAAAAAGATTTTCTCTAAAATGATTTAATTAAAACCGTGTGTTTTGAGATAAGGAAAATTAACATCTTTATCTTTTGGAAAACCTACTTGCTATACGAGTGATACTTGTATAAATAGTAGCGATCTAATTTCATTAGGTTTTTGTGAGTTTATGCGTGGAAAAATCATAGAGCTTTAATTGTGTAAGTTTGCCAAGCTAATAATCTTGTCATATTAGTTTTGGGTTTCATGCATAGCTTACCTATCATATACTAGGTGTCATTACTTGTATTTGGTTGGGTTATTTGGGTGAGTGTGTTAAATATACTTTGCATACAGTTGAGAGAGCTTCTAGTGTGAAGCCGTGAAGAATTATACTTTGGGAGTACGAGTGAATCTAAGTGTGGGACTTAGATTGGGTAGGATAGGGTCCTATTGTGTAGCAAGTTCATTCTGGAACTTGTGAGTAAAGGTCTGAGTATAATGGGTTGTAATTTGGTGTTTTCCCTATAATAGTGAAGTGGTTTGTGTTTGAAATCCCTAAGGTAAGGTTGAGGTTGTACTTCCAGTTGGGACCTAGAAGGTTTCCTCGTAAAATCATGTGTGCATTGCAAGTTCCTATTTCATTCTGTTTATATTTCGCAAAAGTAGTCACTAAGAACTCACATGTTCGTCTCAACTAACAATTGGTATCAGAGCAAGGTTCTCACATGCAAGTAGATAACTTTGTTGAGTAAGTTCCTGGAGAGATGAATTACAAGGAGAAACTTGAAGAAGGGTTCTCTTCCCAACGTCCACCTATGTTCAATGGTAAGTTCTATACTTACTGGAAGAACAGGATGGAGATTTTCATCAAGGCTGAAAATTACCAGGTTTGGCGTGTAATTGAATCTAGTGATTTTGAAATAACCGCAACCAATGACAAACATGAGGTAGTTCCTAAACTTATTTCTGATTATGATAAAGAAGACTATTGAGTTAAATGCTTTAGCTATAAAGTATTTGCATTGTGGACTTGGACCTCATGAACATAATCATATCATGGGATGCAAGTCTGCAAAACAGATTTGGGATCTACTAGAGGTAACTCATGAAGGTACAAATGAGGTAAAACGTTCTAAAATTGACTAATTGATGTCTAGATATGAAAGGTTTGAAATGCAATCTAAGGATACCATAGAGGAAATGTTTACTAGATTAAATGATATTATTAATGAACTAAACTCCCTTGGCAGGCACATTCCTATTGATGAACAGGCTAGGAAGATCTTAAGAAGCCTACCACAAGATGAACGCTGGAGATCCAAGGTTACTGCCATGCAGGAAGCTAAGGACTTCACCAAGTTCAACATGGAACAACTAGTTGGATCATTGATTATTCATGAACTTCACCTGAGTTCCAACACTGAAAATTCCAAGAACAAGAGTCTTGCTCTTAAGGATCAAGACTCAGAGGAATCAGAAGTTGATGAGGAAGAGATGGCAATGCTAGTAATAAGGTTTAAAAGGATGATGAACAACAAGAAGTTCGATAGGAACAAGAAGTACACAAGTTCCAGAAACACAACTTGTTTCAAGTGTGGGTCTAAAGATCATTTTATTAAGGATTGTCTAGTACCGGATGGTGATAAAGGATAGACAAAATGCAAGGAGAAATCTAAGGAGTCAAGAGTCTATAAACCTTACTTCACCAAGGAAAATGTGAAGATAGCTATGTTGGCTACCTGGGGAGATACAGATTCAGAAGAAGAGGAGGACCAAACATTGGAATAACCTGCTCATTTATGTCTAATGGCCAAAACTGATGAAGATGCCAAACCAAAGGCACTCGAATCTTAGGTATGGTTCTCTTACAAAGAATTAAAACATTTCTCTAAAGAAAATCTAATACATGTTTTGGAAATTCAAGAAGATTTGAAGGAATTACATATATCCAACAGCAAAGTGACAAAGCTTTAATAACTTACAAAGAAAACAGTGAGTGGGTTGATAACATGAAGTTTAGTGTTGATACTCCTAACTCTGAAGTTCCTCCACTTGCTGAATATCCGAATTTTGAAAAACTAAAATCTGATTTGGAAGATCTAAAAACGGATAAGGCACGTCTTAAGGGGGAACTTGAGAGAGCTAGGAAAGGTAAAAAACCTATAGAGTATAGAGTTCCAGACTGGATAACTAATGCTCAAACCAAGAGAACTGAAGGTTTAGGTTTTAAAAAGAAGTTCTGGAAAAAAAAGAAGTATGTTAATTTGCCTAGTAGTATTGTCTATTATTTCTTTGGTAATACAGGACATAAGCAGGTTAATTGTCCTAAGAAAGAAAAGAGTACACAGAAAAATGAAAAACATGTAGAACAAATTTGGTTCAATAAAGATGAACCAACTCCTGTTACATAGGAACCCAAGGAAACCTGGGTTCCTGATACTAACGTTTGATTCTTCATGCAGGTTCCAGTGAGGGGGAACAACAGTTGGTACCTCGACAATGGTTGTTCTAAGCACATGACTGGAGATAAATCTAGATTTCTCTCACTGGATGCCTACTACGGTGGAACTGTGACCTTTGGAGATAATATGAAAGGTGATATAGTTGTTATTGGAAAAGTAGGAAGGTCACGTTCCCATGCTATTGATAATGTATTTTTTTTCGAGGGTCTCAAACACAACTTGTTAAGTATTTTACAATTTTTTGACAAAGGTAACTCTGTTAGGTTTACTTCTAATAAGTGTAGAATCATCCACAATGACACTGGGAACATTATATTAGAAGGAACTCGTAAAGGGAACACATATGTTGTGGGTCTTAACGAGGTTCCTAATAGTAGTTTAACATGTCTTAGTGTTATTGATGATGATCATCTTTTATGGCACAAGAGATTTGGCCATGCAAGCTTTACTTTACTTGATAAAATAAGATCTAAGGAATTAGTGGAAGGACTTCCTTGCATTAAGTTCCTGTATGACAAAGCGTGTGATGCTTGTGTTAGAGGAAAACAGACTTGAATTTCTTTTAAGTCCAAGAAGATGGTAAGCACCAAAAGGCCTTTGGAACTTATTCATATGGATCTTTGTGGTCCAATGAGAATCCAAAGTAGAAGTGGTAAGAAATATGTAATGGTTATTGTTGATGACTTTTCAAGGTTTACTTGGGTTTTATTTCTTGTAAGCAAGGATGAAACCTTTGATGAGTTTGTTGCTTTTGTGAAGAAAGAACAGAGAAGAACAAGTAATCAAATGATACATCTTAGATCAGATCATGGAACTGAATTTGAAAATTCCAAATTTGATGAATTCTGTACTGAGCATGGTATGGATCACAACTTCTCTGCCCCAAGAACACCATAATAGAATGGAGTTGTGGAACGCAAGAATAGAAGCCTTGAAGACATGACCAGAACTATGCTAATTTCAAGTAGACTGCCTAGGAACTTCTAGGCTGAAGTAGTGAATACATCATTCTATATTCTTAACAGAGTATCTGTTAGAGCCATCACCAACAAAACTCCCTATGAATTCATTAAAGGGTGAAAGCCTAATATTTCATACTTTAGATCTTTTGGTTGTAAATGCTTTGTTCATAAAAATGGTAAAAGAAACTTGGGAAAGTTTGATGAACGTAGTGATGAGGCAGTATTCTTAGGATATGCCTCAAACAGTAAAGCTTATAGAGTTTATAATAAGAGAACAATGTGTGTTGAGGAGTCTGTACATGTTATATTTGATGAAACTAAACAGTTGATTGATGTACAGGTTTGTGATGATGATTTTGAAATTGGACTTGTGCGCAGGCAGGATCCAGATGAGGAATCAGCATCACTCCAAAAGCAGCAAGTTGAAATTGTAGGAGAAACGAATCCTGAAGCAAATGTTGAACCTGAAATGGAGAATGCACCAGGAACTCCACCTCAAGAACAAACTCATGAACAAAATGAAGATCAGAATGAGGAAACTCCTAATGAAGTGCAAACTAAGATCCAAGATCAAGTTCCAAAGAAGAACCAGTCAACAACAATGAAGAAAGATTGTATCCGATCAAGGACTTTACACCAAAGCCCTGGAAACATCAGAAATCACATCCAATTGATGCAATTATGAGTGATATCACAAAAGGAACTCAAACCAGATCTAAGCTCAGGAACTTCTGTGCATTCAATGCATTCTTTTCCTCCATGGAACCTAAGAACTATGTTGAAGCTTTAACTGTACTGACGCTGACTGGATTAATGCTATGCAAGCTGAACTAAATGAGTTTGAAAGAAACAAAGTTTGGCATCTGGAACCTAGACCTAAAGACAAGAAGACAATTGGGTTAAAATGGGTGTTCAGAAACAAACTAGATGAACATGGTATTATTGTCAGGAACAAGGCAAGACTTGTTGTACAAGGTTTCAATCAACATGAAGGAATCGATTATGAAGAAACATTTGCACTAGTAGCCAGGTTAGAGGCTATTCGTATACTTATTACTTTTGCTGCTTATATGGGATTTACGCTGTACCAGATGGATGTTAAATGTGCTTTCTGAAGGAGTTATGTCTTCGTCGTGTGCAATTACTAGATATATAAATGGATCAAATTATGGAGATAATTAAGTCCGAACATTTGGGTCGTCGTTTTGCCATAGCTAGAGGTACTAACGATCTTTGGGCTAGTAAAATAGGCCAAAGCCCAATTGGACGGATCATATAAGGTCACACAAAGGGGCTAAATTGAGCATTAGAGGAAAAGGCCCATCATGGGCCTCATCACTCTAGGTGGTCGGCCATGTAGGGGATTAAGAGAGGTTTTGGGCTTCGTGCCCTAGTCTAATTATAATGAGATTATAAATAGACTAGGTGCCTAGGTTTGCAAGCAAGCAGTTTACTGATCTTTTGATCAAACCCGAATTAGCAAACACGAAACCCAACCCCTCTCGAAGTCCCCTCTCTCTCACGACTCTCTCCTCCTCCTTGGCGCTGATGGTGTCTCGTGGTGGTGGTGGTTCGTGCGGTGGTCGGTTGTTCGTAAAGGTGGTGATCGCGGTTTTCCTCAATCACTCGACCAATCTAGTATTGGTGGACGACTCGTTCGAATCTCGTGGACTAAGTAGAGGAGCAACACTTGGGGCTCTATTCTCTCCCTGATTTTCCTGTCGAATAGCTACGTGGAATTCACGCTTCAAAGTTATGATTATGTGTCTTGTGTGTTATGCATGTGATTCTTGGGATTAGGTGCTTAATTGTATATGATTCATGTTATTTCCGCTGCGTAGTACCTATAAACTCCTACACTTTCTTAAATGGATTTCTAAATGAGGAAGTCTATGTGGAACAACCTCCTGGATTCGAAAATCCAGAGTTCCCAAACCATGTCTATAAGCTTGACAAAGCTCTTTATGGGCTGAAGAAAGCTCCTAGAGCATGGTATGAAAGACTATCTAAGTTCCTTTTGAACAGTGGTTTTAAATGTGGTAAAATTGATAAAACTTTGTTTTTAAAGTCAAATGGAACTGATATCTTAGTTGTACAGATTTATGTTGATGATATTTTATTTGGTGCAACTAACGAATCTTTGTGCAAGTATTTTGCTGACCTTATGAGTGGAGAATTTGAAATGAGTATGACTGGAGAATTAAATATCTTCCTCCGATTGAAAATCAAGAAAAATGAAGAGGGAATCATGATCCATCAACAAAAATATATCAAGGAACTGATCAAGAAATACAAGTTAGAAAATTCCAAGACCAATAATACTCCAATGGGAATTGCTACTAGATTGGATGAAGATCCATATTGAACTTGTATAGATCAATCTATGTATCGAGGTATGATAGGCTCTCTACTTTACTTAACAGCTAGTAGACCTGACATATCTTTTAGTGTAGGTCTATGTGCCAGGTTCCAAGCAAATCCAAAAGAGTCTCACTTGGTAGCAGTAAAGAGAATCCTTCGATACTTGAAAGGAACTGATGACTTGAGTCTCTTCTATCCCAGAAGTGATTCTTTTGATTTAGATAGCTTTACTGATGCTGACTATGCAGGTGATTTGGTTAATAGAAAAAGCACTTTAGGTATGGTACAGTTTTTAGGTCCTTGTTTAGTTTCTTAGGGTTCCAAGAAGCAAAACACAGTTGCATTATCTACAGTTGAAGCTGAATATGTGGCAGCAGCAACATGTTGTTCACAAGTTCTCTGGATAAAGCAACAAGTTAGAGATTTTGGTATTATTTTTTGAATGTGTACCTATTTACTGTGATAATACCAGTGCTATATGTATTTCTAAGGATCCATTTCAACACTCAAAGGTAAAACACATCCACATTAGGCATCACTTTCTAAAAGATAATGTGGAGCAAGGGAATATCAAGTTAGAATTTTGTCAAACTGAAAATCAAATTGCAGATATTCTGACCAAGCCCTTGAACAACAGAGAAAGATTTGAGAAATTGAGACTGGAACTTGGGATGATCAAGTTGAATTGATTGCTTCTGAAGTTCCAAGATATGGTAAAGTCAAAAATAATGTAAATAGAGCAAAAAGAGCATTTAGCACAATTATGGTGTGCTAAACATAGCTAAAGTGTCACCGTTGTTGATCACTACTAGAGGTTAGATCATTAAACACTTAATTAAATTTGCTAGTAGTAATGTACATTGCATGTGTGTAGAAAGCGTGTTCCAATTGCGCGTTTTATTTTTAGAAAGTTGTTTTGAAAATTAAATGAATTTGGAAAGAAAAGGATTTTGGCAAATTCATCCTGTTAATTTAATTTGGAAAATTAATTGAACTTGTTCAATTAAATGACTGAACAGTGCAACCCATTAAATTCCATCACACCACTTCATTAAATATAAAAGCATCTTTCACCCACCACTTTCACCTCACAGTCAAATCACTTTAACCTTCCTTCAGTAAAAACCATCAAAGCTCAAAACCACCATCCAAAACCATGGTCATCATTGCCAAAATCGCCTCATCAGAAAACTCACACAACTCGGAAAAGACTATCCAAGAAGCAACTTCTCCATTAGCCATGGTCAATTACAAGTCTTCTCCAACTTCAATCAAAGAGTCTGAAAACCCTAAACCCTCAATGTCAAAGCACAAAGAAGTGGATAGCAAAAGTGAAAAAGAGGAACCCTCTGTTTTGGAAAGAATCAAAGAATGGAAAGAGAAGAAATTAAGAGGAAAATCACTTGAGGAAAATATAGCAGAGGTTGATGATTTTGCTAGAGGGATAAAATCAGATGATGAAGAAGAAAACGATGGAGAAGAGGAAGAAGGAGAAGATCAAAACGAGTCAGAGGAGAGAGAGGAGGCTGAGGAAGAAAATGATGATGAGCAATCGGAACTTGTTGCAAGTGCTAAGAGGTATGTTGTTGGCCATAGACTTGATTTATCTTGGTGTAAAAAGTCTAGGTTTTTGGAATTTCTTGATTTAATCAAATTTCAAGAGTGGGAGTATTTGTTAACTACTGCTTCAAACAATGTTATGTATCCTGTTGCTATGACTGAATTCTGTGGAAAATTCCAAGTGAAACTAGGAAAAATATCTAGTTTATTTAACAAAAAGAAAATCGAGTTTGATGTTGCAAAATTGGGGAAAATTCTAAAAGTACCAACTGAGGGTTATGAGATGTACATTTAGGGAAAAGGGACTGTGAAAGTAGGTGAGTATCTAGGGGGTGATATTGCTGAAGCCCTAGGAGGAAAAAAGGGGATAACATCATGAGCCACAATGATCTAAGCCCACCGAACAAATAACTGTTCAATTTGGTTCGAAAAACAATTTTGCGTAGAACTCAAAAGAAGAGTGAAGCATGCTTGATGGATATGGCTGTCATCTTCTGCCTCTCTAGAAAAATCAAAGTGAACTTTCCTTCACTGATGTATCAACATCTAGCACATTGTGTTCCTAGAAAGAATAAAGTGGGCTATGGAGCTGTATTGTCAACCGTTTTTAAATCACTTGGTGTGAAATTAAAAGAGGTTTATGAAGGCTTAGAGGAAAAACCTGAGAATGTGATTAATGGTGAGACACTACGGGGTATTAGTTTGGAAGTAGTGAATGGGAAAGTGAGGAGAGTAGAAGAGAATAAGAGTGCATGAGGAAAAAGAAAAGGGAAAGAGGTTCCAGAGCAGCCTCTAAGGAAGAGTAGAAGATTGTCTACCAGTTCTGTTCCTAAGACAAGCATGGAGGAACCACTAGAGATAGATGTTGAAGAAGATAATGTACTGGATGGATAGGTGTTCGAGCTTACTGATCAAATTGAGATTGCTGAGAAGTAGCTCAAGGTAGCCACAGGGGAGCTTAAGGTAGCCACAAGGCAGGTGCAACAACTGGAGAAAACTGTGCAGAAACTTGAGAACAATCTCAGGTCTTAGAAGGCAGAGTTCCAGATGGCTATCAAACGCCTAGAAGATAAGTTGGAAGCTTCTGTGCAGCAAACCAAGGAGGACAACAAGAAGATTCTTGAGTTCCTTCAGACCTGATCTACCTAAGCCAAACCTGTTTAGCCTATCCTAGCCTTTCCCTATTTCAGTCATGAACAAGTTTAGTTTGTGTTTTTAGTTTTTGAACATTTTTTTTTTGTATTATTTTTAACATTGTTCAACTGGATGTTTAATATTTTGGTTTGATGAATGCTTTTGGAACTGCCTATACATGTGTGTATTTGTATGTTATGAATGCTTATGCAGAAGAGTGGAACTAACTTAAAGGAAGTTAGCAGCGCTGCCTTCAGTTTCCCACACTCGATGAATTGCTTGGGGGGTTGTGGCTAGGTGCTTAATATACTTGAAAAAGAAAGACTTTTTGATAATGCCAAAAGGGGGAAAAGAAAAGGAAAACTTGGAGGCTGAAGTTGTTCTAGGTTCCAGTTAAGAAAGTATCAGAAATTTCTTCTGATATGATGCTGATAGTTTAGTTTACTTTCCGTCTTGTTTATTTTTGCCTTTTATTTCTGTTTTTATTTCAGTTGTGTGTTTACTTTCTATCAATAAACCAAAAATACAAAAATACGACCTTCTATTTTGTTTTAACTTTCTCAAGAGTTTGCTTAAGTTTGTCATCATCAAAAAGGGGGAAATTATTGATGCTTAAAGGTTTTGATGATGAGGAACTTATGAAGGAGTTATGTCTTCGATAACTGCAATTACTAGATACATCAAGGACCACAGTTATGGAGATAATTAGTTCATTCTATAAGGTCGCCAATGTTTAGTGCTAGATGTGACATTTGGTCTTTGGGCTTGTTAAATGGCCCAAAGCCTTATAGAATGAATCCTACAAGGTCACACACAAGAGTATTGGATTAAATAAGTTGGAGGCCCATTATTGGGCCTCATGAGTTGATAGGTTGTCATACACCTGTCAAAAATAAATTTCTAACAAAACCAACTAATAATGTAGTAGGGTAAGTAGGGTTGAATCCACAAAGAGATGACTATTCAATCTAGCTTTCAAGGCATGGAGAAACTAAACTATGTCGCGAAATTAGGATGAAAATATAGTCTAAATTAAAAGAGGGAAAAAATAATTAATAAAAAGACCTAGGGTTATGGTTCACCATGTTTATAGTTCTAAATCTATCAAATATCAATAACAATTCAATCAATCAATAATCTAGAGCAATTTCTAAGCCTACGGTCGAGTCTTAACGCTCTCAATTCAACATATGTAGTTCGGTCGCTAACATAATCAGAATTGCTAATTGTAGGGAAGCCTCTAAAAGTAAGATCTTTCAATTCAAACTCTTATTAACATGAATTAATCAAACAATTGATCAGGTTGCAAGATTAACAATAAAACACTATCAATTAGAGAAATTAATAATCAAAATATTAAAAACATCAATCAAGATTCATTGTATAAACATGGATTCCCAAACCCTAGAAATAAAATACTCTAGCATGAAATAAATGATAAAAACTAAATCTAATGAAGAAAGCATAATTAAAAGCAAGAAAATAGAAATAAAATACCTCAATGAATTAAAATAGTAAACCCAAGAATCATCCATGGAAGAATCCATGCATGAAGATGCCATAAGAAACTAGGGTTCAAAAGAGAAAACTCAAAAGAACGTAAAATAATAAAAGATATAAAAGGCATAAGGGAAAAATAATATTCCTTGGAGTATTTATATTATCCTAAAACTAATCTAAAGATAAATAAAGAAAATAAAATAAGAAAATAAAAAATACATAAGCTGCATTACTATTGGACCATAGATGATGACATGGCACGAAGATGATCGGTGCAAAAGGGATGAGTGAATACGTGACAGCGACAAAGCCTCGTGGCTGCTGTTCACTCGCCAAAACCTGCGGGCACAGGTCCGCCCCGCGCCCTGGCAGTAGCTACGGAGCCTCGATTGGCACGGGGTATGGTCGCAGGCTACCTAGCTCGGATTAAAACGGCCATAACTTCTGTTCTAGGAGGCTTATCTGGTCATGTGACCTATCATTGGAAATCTCTTTAAGTCTAGTTTCCAACGCAATTTGAATCGCATCAATCCGATCTGTAAAACTCAATTTATGATCAAAAGAGTGGATAAAGGTCAGTTTTGCCACTTTGTAAAATATCGTTTAACTTTGTTTCTAACATAAATTCAATTCCGAAAAGTTCATTACAACCCTTGAGGATGCTATATTCATTCCTCAAGCATATAAATCTCAAAATAAACATCCACGAATGTGGGATCTACGGTTAATAAGCTCGATTCGTCGGCTTCCATCTAAATATCACCCGAATTAACTTCAAACACTTCGAAAGCGTCCAAATGACTATAAAATCACCTGAAACTTCAAGACAAACACAAATGGAGCGTAATAGAGTACAAAACAAACAACTTATGCATTTGCATCCTAAAAAGCAACAAAAGACCTAAAAAGCTACTATAAACTTAACATAAACATGCCTATTAACTCTATATAAATATGACTCATCACGAGTATATGACACACTATGTTGATTTGGGATTGGATAGTTAATAGAGTCTAATTAGGATTTAGACTTGACATGGTTTTATTTCTAGATATGATCTATAAATATAAACCATGCCTAGGGTTGCATGATATAACAATTAACACACTGTGAATTAGACAAGCAACCAAAATCCCAAACCCTAATTCTCTCTCTCCACTCATCCCCCCCTCTCCTCCCCTTGACCGTACAGCCCTCCTCCCTGGGTGGCGCGTGTGGTGGCGTGTGGGTGGTGTTGTGGTGTGCTCGTGACTCCAATCTCCGTAGAAGGTTGATTGAAGTGTTCGGTCACAACTAACTAGCATTAGTGGAGGTTTAATCCGTGCTCGTGGACTTAGTAGAGGAATCACACGTGGGGTTCTTTGTCTCCCTTGTTCTTGCTCGATCACTAGTGGAATCACGCTTCAAAGGTATAATTCTTACTTCTTTATGTGGTGTGCATGAGATCCTTGGTTTGGTGCTATATGAATATGATTCATGTTTATTCCGCAACTAGTACCTATAATCTCCTACAGTGGTATCAGTTAGCCTCTTGCAATTACATATATTGAGTAATAATTCTTTGATAATCCACAATTTTAATTCAATTAGGAGGGAGAATAATTTAATTATGGGTCAATTATTATTTTAAATATGATTTAACAATATAGAATCATTAAAGTTATTTAATTTGCTCCGAATTAGCCTTGGATTGATCCAAAAAAATTTCCCTAAGAAATTCGAAAAATTCGAACCCCATAACCCTAATTTTCGAAAATTTCGAAACCATAAACCTTAATTTGTGAAATTTTATGTTTTAATTTTGCTTTAATTCGATAGTTATATGTTTAAAAGAATTTAATCTATTTGATTACATGTTAAATTATGAATTTTCTTGATCAAATTATTTAATTTAAGTGTTAAATAAAATTAGGGATTAGTTTCATTAAGAACCCTAATTTCAAGATTGAATATGATTTGATTTTGGAATTAATTGGACCACATTAAGTTCAATTTAATCTAACAAAAATATGTTTTGTTTTATTTAAATTAAAAATAAAAAAAAGGTATTTCATCAGCAGCAACCGCTACTGGTGGTCCGGAGGGAGGGGCGGGAAGGGGCAGCAACTCGGGTCAGAGAGTGCAGCAACCGCAGCACCGTGCAACAGTTACGCAGCACTGCTGCTGCTGTCAGCGTCGCTGCTGTGTAGCGTACACCGCAAGGTGTACGACCACCGTGGCTGGCTTTGGCTAGCCACACCACAGTGGATGGCGCACGGTTTTAATAAATAATTTTTTTTTTTGGATAAAATCAGTTTTCAAATTTTAAAAGGATAAGTTTTGATTTTGAAAAGATAATTACCAAAGTTAAAGTTGTTAATTTTGTTAAGTTTGGATAATTATGGAGCAAAAGATTCTATTTGGATAATAATTGATTAAATAATGTGATTATCCCATAATTATTTATGGATATTAATTGATTTAAAATATGTGACTGGTTAGTAATTAGGATAGAATCTCCTAAATTGGTTAGGATAATCATGGAAAATAAATATGATTTATCTTCCATAATTAAAATAAGATTTGATTCTATCTCATACCTAAATTAAAATATATGATATTTTATGGTTGGTTATGAATAATATATGATATTGTCTAAGTACAGTAAATAATTAAAATATGAGATATTTAGGAGCCATGTTTCCTTTATTGTGAACATTTGATGTTGTAGTTTAGGAAAGAATGATGAGTGATTTATTATATGGCACTTTATAATATATGATATTGTTTATTGCTGTATATATAGACTACTATAACCCATAGATTCTAAATACGATCTGCGCATCGTGATGTATTTTTGTAATCTAAATACAGTATGCGTACCGTTAAGTATTTTGTAATTTATTTTATTTTATTTAAGTAAGTAGATAGCATAGAATAGTATTACAAATTGCATTTGATCCAAAAGCCAATGGAGTGAAGGCCCAAAGGAGAAAGATAGATGAGATCCATGAAGGTTCAAGTGGGAGCTTTTTGCTTTATTAGTTTTTCTTAAGATTAAGGGGCCATACTATGTCATGTTTTATTTATGCATTAGTAGATAATGCATGTTAGATTTTATTTATGTTTCTTGATGATGCGCTAGAGTTCACTAAATAATCACAACATAATAAATCTAGGTCCCGGTAATATTGTAACACCCTAGAAATTCCTTTCCTTAAAATACTTCTTTTACCCTTTTAAAAAAATACGGAATAGGAATATCTAAGACATTACCGCCACCGTGAAAACGGCTAAGACAACTATCAAAGATTCACAGCGGAAGACTTAAAATCAAAACCATTCAAAATAAATCAACTTAAAAGTCAACAAACTAAAGTAAAGTTTAAAACCAAAACAAACGAAGTCAATTAAAATCAAACTACAACTTGGAACCATTAAAGGCCCTTATTCAAACCAAACCAAATCCAAATCCTTGCGTTAATCCACCTATAAAATAACACCATGAATATTCAATGCATAAAACACATCGTAAACTAATGTAAACTGGCATGATTCGCTCTTCACTCATGCCCCGTCATGAATATGCTTCAATATCTAAAAATCTTATCTCTACTTGCTTCCACTACTCTCCATTAAAAATGGGTTATCATAGGGCCAAGATAAAGACATGGCGGCCAAAACAGACAAACATACACAATCAGCAAAGCTGAGTACATAAGCGTAATTAAACACACTAACATGCTTTCACCTATCAACACACACACTTACTTCCATGCACCTGTTTACAAGCACACATAAAATTCAATAAGATTCATTATCTAGACATTAAATAATTTATTTAGCGTTGATTACGCATCGAACGGGTTTCCAACTCTACCTCCCCCAAATAAATTGAGGTTAACTGACATGGGAGCTAACCGTGCCAGCGACAAAACCACACATAGGTGGCGGAATTCCTGCGCATAATAATAAATAAAAAGGAATGTACAGCGTCCTGTACTCCATTAGAAGTTATGGTTAAATGGAAAACCCCGTAACTCCCCCCATATGTTCATAATCAAGGTATATACGTTCCAAGAGTTTTGGTGCGTAATCTCTTTCACTTTACGTTATTTACATATTATTAGACTTGGTGATGACTCTCAAAGCATAATGATTCAATCAAACAAACATACCAAATTAATTCGTGAATATTTAGTGACCACATAATATTTAATGTTGAACCCTTTTTAATTCAACCTCAGTGTCAAAGACACCTTAAACGCATAAAGCGCCAAAAATCCTATCCCTCGGTGTTAAAAACACCTTAAGTGCACAAAGGCACCAACATACAATCCTCGTGTACATAGACACTTATATAGCTCATTTCCCATGCTTAAAGCATCAATAAAAATTATATGAACCATAATAAAATTCCTTTTCAATATTCCAAGCCAAATTAAACATGTAGTTTAATTAAACATGCATTCTAACATGCCATAAATAAAAGTATGGTCCATATCATCATGCCAAAACATAATTTTCCAATCCATAAATCATCACAAATAAATCATGCTTCACATTTCAATCACCAACACCAATAATTCACAATTCCAAACATAGACCTTAGCATGATACTACTTGTTATTGATTTAAATCAAGTCTAGCATGATACTAAATCACCAAAATATGATAAGTACGCGAACGTACCTCAAATAAGATCTTAAAATAACCAAGTACTCTACAACAATTCTCGAACCAAGTCTCCTACATAAAGGGACAATAATACTATATTAATTACCCTTGTATACACAATTTTCAACAACTTAAACTCACTTTAAATAACTTATAATAATCTGAAAATTATTTAAAAACCCCTACTTAAACTCCTTTTTTAATGGGTAATCACACCCTTTTATTAAAAATCACAATTATACTACTTTAAATAAAATTCCAACATTTTAAACTAATCAAAAATCCTTTAAAACTTCATCAAAATACATCTTTATACTTAAATTATCCATAGAAACATTAAATTATCTCTTACCCTTTAAACTCAAGGATAAAATTTAAACCATAAAAAAAACTTCGTTAAAAATCAAAAACTGCCCGAAAATCATATTTAGGGGCTGAATTTGGTTACGAGGGTGGTCTTCACTACCAAAATTAGTGAATCTTTCTTAAAACATTGTTTCCACACGAAAAACACTACTTTTTAATCAAAATTGGAGGAGTTCAAAACCTAATCGGGATTTAAACGGGATTAATATTAACGAACGAAAATCTAATAATTAAAACATGAATTTACGTGTTCAAAATAATCTGGAATTAAGTTAAATTAATAAGTAATTATAATCACCAAAATTTCAAAACATCATTACTATAAAATCCCTAAATCAATTATTCATAAATACCTTAAAATCATGATTTTCAAAAATTAAAAACCCTAGGTTATAAAATTTACAAAATCTGAAAATTACAAAGTTTAATCATCAAAAATACAATTTGATACTAATCAAATTAATTTCAAACAATAAAATCAAAACCCTTAAATCAATAATTATAATTACACAAATTAATAAAACAAAGGAGAAAGCAAATAAGACTAACCTTTTTGTGTGGGAAATTTTGGGGATTCATGGGGTATTTATACAGTAGAGAGTGTAGGGTTAAATTTGGGCTTATAAAAATGTGGGCTTAATTTATGGGTTTTGGAATGGGTTATTCCAATAAGAGTATGTAGGAATAATTTACATTGCCCAATAATTGATAAACGTTTGGCCCAAAATATATTTTACTTTTATAAAACCTTATATTTAAAATATTTTACCCTTTAAAATATTTAATTAAATTAATTGAGCCCTTAACAATACATTTTATTAATACTTAAATACTTTATAAAAATACATAAAAATATGGGTATTACAAATATTGAGGCAGCTTTTCCAATTAAAAACCCGATGAAACCTTCGATCTTTTATGATGGGTCAGCCTTAGCAGAGTGTCATATTATATCTTGGGGAAGTGGGGGTAAATCACGTTTTACACTTTTAATTGGTTATACTCAACAAGGTTACCTAAAGAGTTTAGAACCTTGAAGTTAAGGGTAATAATTAAACATGTGATGGATACTTATTCAACCAAGAATTACAAAGAGTTGTAATCAGTAAAGTGTTTACTCACCTTGAAAATGCAACATTTGATGGTAGGGCCTCAGTCCGGTCAATTATTGCACAAATAAAGGATCTTGGAATCATTTTATTCAATAGGGATCATTTAAAATTGAATAAATGCTTTAAAGTTACCAATTTTGAAATTGCTTATGGTACTTTAAATTTATTAAACATAATTATTAAATTTTGCCTCGTTTTTGTTTTTGTTTGTAGATGAATAACTTATATGACAACACAGATTTACCAATGAAACTTAATTTAAGGCTGAATCTCATAAACTTCAGGGAATGGGAGGACGAGCTGAGAAATGTTCTCACAAGCCACAAGCTTGAAGCTCGTCTATATGTGCCCGTTGAGAGCAAGTGTGCTCAAGGTCAAGATCCTGAAAGGCATGCGAAAATGGTTTCGGATGCAGAGAAAATCAGGAATATCATATTAGAATCTATTCCAAACAGTTGGAAAAGAAGGTTCAGGCGTTATGAATTGACCAACTTGCATGAATATCTTCGTGCCATCTGTCGAGGTGGCATAGGGGGAATTAGGTAGTTGAGGCGTCAATGATCCAAATGTAAGAGAGATCGTGAATTCGATCCCTCAGATTTACTATTATTGGGCTGACAGTGTAAGGTATGAGTCTTACAAGATTTATTGTAAGATAATGACAAAGAAACTCATGCCTGGTCAGTTAGTGAGGGCCCATGTCAATGAACTGATTGATTTATTCAATCAGATGGATGTCCTTGGGAAACCATTTGATGATGACTCCACGCATGATATTATCTTGTTCTCGCTCCATGATGGTTTTGATATAGTAAGACTAACTCATAATAATGAGGGGTCATCGGTCAATTTGATCAACATCTTACTTAACCATGATGAGGAGTTACCACTTGAGACTTCCCTCTGGACTTATTTTGGTTCTTAATAACTGTTATTATGTACCAAGTATTACTAGAAACATTATTTCAGTTCTTGTTTATGATACTGAAGGACTTTCATTTGAAATAAGAGACAAGCGTTGTTCTATTTCCAAAGAAAATATGTTATATGCTAATGCTAAGTTAATTAATGGCTTGTATGTCTTAGAATATGCAACTCATGTCTACAACATAGATCATAAAAAGCAGAAAATGGATGGTTCAAACCCAACTTACCTATGGCATTGTAAGCTTGGTCATATTAACCAAAATCGTCCAAAAATTACATAAGGATGGACTCCTTTCTTCTTTTGATTATGAATCATTTGAAAATTGTGAGTCATGCTTGCTTGGAAAAATGACTAAGTCACCCTTCACGGGTATAGGTGAAAGAGCTAGTGATCTTTTGGGACTCATACATACAGATGTGTGTGGACCTATGAGTTCAAAAGCTAGGGGTGGATTTAATTACTCCATTACTTTTATTACTGATGATTTAAGTAGATTTGGTTACATTTACTTAATGAAGAACAAGTCGGAAGACTTTGAAAAGTTCAAAGAATTCCAGAATGAAGTACAAAACCAACTTGGGAAAACAATTAAAGCATTGCGATCTGATCGTGGTGGTGAATATTTGACCCAAGAATTTGATGAACATCTGATTAATTGTGGAATACTTTCACAATTAACCCCTCCATGGACACCTCGGTTAAATGGTGTGTCAGAAAGAAGGAATAGGACTCTACTAGATATGGTTCGGTCCATGATTAGCTTTACTGATCTTCACATATCATTTTGGGGATACGCATTAGAAGCAGCTACCATAATACTAAACAGAAGCCCATCCAAAGCAGTTGAAAAGACTCCAGATGAGATATGGAATGGAAGAGCTCCAAAGTTGTCTTTTCTCAAGATTTGGGGATGTGAAGCCTATGTAAAACGTTTACAAGGCGATAAATTACACCCTAAATCAGACAAATGTTTCTTTGTGGGTTATCCCAAAGAAACAAAAGGGTATTACTTCTACAATCGCGAAGATAACAAAGTGTTTGTTGCTCGCGATGGTGTCTTTCTAGAAAAGGAATTCCTCTCTAGAAAGCCAAGTGGGAGTAAAGTGGTTCTCGAAGAAATTCGAGATGAGCAACAAATGGATGTGGATAACACCAAATCAGAGGCAAGGGCGCATGAGACGATTAATCATATGTCGGAGCAAGATAATTCGACTAGCGAGACTCCTATCGTCCCACTTGACTCTAATTCATGCAAAAATCTTCAAAGAGTTAGAGAGAAAATTTCTACTATTGCTCCTACCCCACGTAGGTCTATCAGAATCAGAAACAAACAGTTTGTTGAGGTTCTGTTAACTGAGGATTCTAAAATCTTCCTATTGGAGAATGAGGAACCCACAACCTACAAGCAAGCTTTGGTTAGCCCCAACTCAGATAAATGGCTTGAGGCCATGAAATCCGAAATGGAATCAATGTCTTATAATAAAGTGTGGACCCTAGTAGACTTGCCTAATGGGGTAAAACCCATTGGTTGCAAATGGTTCTACAAGATTAAAATAGACAAGGATGGAAATGCCTACTTTTATAAAGCAAGACTGGTTGCAAAAGGGTACAGACAGATTCATGGTATTAACTATGATGAAACTTTTTCTCCAGTAGCAATGCTTAAGTCCATTCGGTTCTTCTAGCGATTGCTGCATTTTTTTATTATAAAATTTGGCATATGGATGTCAAAACCGCCTTCTTGAATGGGTTCTTGACGGAGGAAGTGTATATGACACAACATGAGGGTTTTGAAGATCCTGAAAATCCTAGAAAGGTATGCAAACTTCAGAATTGCATTTATGGATTGAAGCAAGCATCCAGGAGTTGGAATCTTCGTTTTGATGAAGCAATCAAACAGTCTGATTTTCTCAAAAGTGAAGAGGAACCTTGTGTATACAAGAAGTCTAGTGGGAGAAGCATAGTCTTCTTAGTCTTGTATGTAGATGACATACTACTCACGGGAACGACATATATACTAATGCTTGAGTCAGTCAAGGAATGGTTGAAGAGTTGTTTCTCCATGAAAGACTTAGGTGAGGCCGAATACATATTGGGGATTAAGATCCATCGAGACAGATCTCGAGGGATGATTGGATTAAGTCAAGAGACATATATTGATAAGGTTCTTGATAGGTTTTCCATGAAAGACTCTAAAAGAGGATTTCTCCCCATGTCTCCAGACAGACAGAGTTGTCTATACAGATGCGATTTTCCAAACAGACAGAGATGACTTTATATCATAATCTAGGTACATTTTCTGTCTGAATGGAGGAGCAGTGAGATGGAAGAGTTCGAAGCAAAGCACTATCGCAGACTCTATGACAGAATCAGAATACATGGCTGCTGTTGAAGCAACTAAGGAAGCAGTTTGGATTAAGAAATTCCTAACAGAGCTGGATATCGTACCAAGTGCTCAAAAGGGAATCGAGTTGTACTGTGACAATAGTGGCGCCATTTCTCAGTCTAAGGAGCCCAGGTCACACTTCAAGTCCAAACATGTAGAGAGGAAGTATTACCTCATTCGAGAGATCGTTGACAGAGGAGATGTCAAGATGTGCAAAATTCATATGGATGAGAACATTGCTGATCCGCTTACTAAACCCCTTCCACTTCCAAAGCATGAGAAACATGCTAATGAAACTAGATTGAGGCGAATGATGTATTTAGAAGTTGTTTTCGTTTTTGGAGAAAAATAAGTTACACATGTAATACATTCATTTGCAAAATTATGTTTAATCAGAAATTCTATTATTTCTCTTATTTAATTGTGGTTTCAATATTAAATAAAATGTCCAAAATAATTATGAATTGATGGGCTCACTAGGTTGATGACCTTTTGAATGAAACCCCACAGGTGAACTCACTAGGCGAAAATATGAATTGGCAACCGGCTCAAAACCCCCCAAGGCCACCGGTATTGAACCGGTGGTCATTTGGGGGGTGGCAATAAACCAAAGCAAGGCCACCGGTTCAAAACCGGTGGCAAAAAGGCTTAAGGCCACCGGTTAATCGGTGGCAATAACACTTCCCGCATTTTTTTTTTGGTATTAGTAAGTATTGCCACCGGTTTTTAGGTGGAACCAGTGGCAATAATGCCCAAAAAATACAAATTTTTTTTTTCACTTAAAAATCAAGAGAAACTTACATATAATCATAATATACATCTTTTTTTCCCTAGAAATTGAGAAATAATCATAATATACATAAATTACATGCATTGTATATTCATCAATGAATAAATAGCTAATTTACAATTTTTTTAAAAAAAATAGCTCTTTGAATTAACCTTGAATATGAAATAATAGATCTGCAAAAAAAACACAAAAAATTAAAACACAATTAAAAATCAAAATAAAAAAAAATCTGCAAAAAAATTAAAAATAAGAAATAATAAACAAAAACTTTAGATATGAAAAATTAAAAATAAAAAAATAAAAAAAAAACCACCAAAACCCACAATCCACCCACAACGCACGAACCACGACCCATAACCAACGACCCACCACCCAACAACCCAGAACCCTCGACCCACCACCCAAAACCAACCACCCACCACCCAGAACCCTCGACCCACCACCCAGATCCAACCACCCACCACCCAGAACCCTCGACCCACCACCCAGCTTCAACGACCCACGACCCACTCCACCACCTACCTAAATCCACCCCACCACCCACCTAAAACCGCCACACCACCCACCTAAAACAACCGCCTTCGAAAATAACAACCTAAAATTAACAAAAACAGAAAAAATCGACCAATCACCCACCACCAAAAAACAGAAAAAATGAAAAAAAAAATTGAAAAAAACACACAAATCTTCATTCGACGACTCTCCATACTTTGAATTAGGTTTACGAGGCCAAATTCGACCATAAAAACTCTAGATCTAGAGTTTTGATGGTCGAATTTGACCTGAAAACCTATGGTTTCATCACGAGGAGAGAGAAAATACGACGATGTTGGTGGTTGCGGTGGTCAGTGGCGATGGTGTGGGAAACTGAAAACTGTTGATGTCGGTCTTGGTGGTTGAGTGGTGACGTTGGCCTTGGAGGGAGATTTAGAGAGGGATAGCGACGAGAGATTTAGAGAGGGAGATTCAGAGAGGGAGATTTACAGAGAGAGAACAGAGATGGAGAGAAGGAGAGAGAGGGGGAGTAAGAACGAAGGAGAGAAGGAGATAGAGAGAAGGAGGAGAGCAGGAGGAGAGGAGGAGAGGCGATAGAGGAGAGAGAAGATTAGGGTTAGGGTATATAAAGGAAGGGGAAAGAGAATGGTGGGCTTTTTTTTATTATTTGATTATTGAACCGGTGGCCTTTATCAATTATGCCACCGGTTCGGTTTGAACCGGTGGCAATGTACATATGCCTAATCCCGCCAATTTTTTAAGCCATCGGTTTACAAAAACCGGTGGCCATTGAGCGGTGCCTTTTTCAATTTTTCTACTAGTGACTAAATTCATATATTATTTAAGTTCCTGGTTTGGAATCATTAAACTGGACATAAATGATTTCTTAAAATTGGACTAGCATGTAAGATTGATTGGATAGTGCAATTTCATGGGCTATAGGAGCATAGTGATGATGCTCAGTCAATCACAGGGATATGCATGAATGATGCATGATCGAACTATAAACCTACTTTGAAGTTCAAGTATAGAAATTCCGGATATATTAGTTGAATCCTTTGACATGAGTGGAACACTGATTCCATTCATTGATTGATTTAACTGTGGTACATTCAAGCGTCTTGTTGTAACTAGAGATTATAAAGGATGTTTCCCGGTTACTTCATGAGTTGAGTGGGAGCTTTGGTTACCGCAAGATTGGATAGAGTCTACCTATTTAATTAGAAATGTGTCCTTTTTGGCCTCTTGAAGAGGGAGAATTCATAAAATGCATGGCCGTGCTCAAATGTGTTACATAATAACCATTTGTTTAGTAATTCTAACTCTGATTTCAAGAAAAGATTTGTAGACTTATATGATCACGACGTGAGATGCAATCATATTATCAAATTGACACACATTGACTTAAGGAATTTGAATATTGTGCACTTGTCTCAAACAAGTGGGAGATTGAAGGAGTTATGTCTTCGATAAGTGCAATTACTAGATATATCAAGGATCACAGTTATGGAGATAATTAGTTCATTCTATAAGGTCGCCAATGTTTATAGTGCTAGATGTGACATTTGGTCTTTGGGCTTGTTAAATGGCCCAAAGCTAGAATGGATCCTACAAGGTCACACACAAGAGTACTGGATTAAACAAGTTGGAGGCCCATTATTGGGCCTCATGAGTATATGACACACTATGTTGATTTGGGCTTGGATAGTTAGTAGAGTCTAATTAGGATTTGGACTTGACATGGTTTTATTTCTAGATATGATCTATAAATATAAACCATGCCTAGGGTTGCATGATATAACAATTAACACACTGTGAATTGTCAGACAAGCAACCAAAATCCCAAACCCTAATTCTCTCTCTCTCCTCCCCTTAACCGTACAACCCTCCTCCCCGGGTGGCGTGTGTGGTGGCGCGTGGGTGGTGTTGTGGTGTGCTCGTGACTCTAATCTCCGTTGAAGGTTGATTGAAGTGTTCGGTCACAACTAACTAGCATTAGTGGAGGTTTAATCCGTGCTCGTGGACTTAGTAGAGGAATCACACGTGGGGTTCTTTGTCTCCCTTGTTCTTGCTCGATCACTGGTGGAATCACGCTTAAAAGGTATAATTCTTACTTCTTTATGTGTTATGCATGAGATCCTTGGTTTGGTGCTATATGAATATGATTCATGTTTATTCCGCAATTAGTACCTATAATCTCCTACAACTTAAACTAAAGCAAACTCAATTATAAAGGTTTATAAGTGTTTGTTTAGTACAGGTGAAATAAATCTTGGTGATGGAAGAGTAGCTTAAGCTAAGAAGAAATGAAGAAGCCTTTAAGGAGAAAGTTAAACAGAGAAGAAGAAGAGTTCTCTAACAAGAACTTAGTTCCCAAACAGGAACTTGAAGACAGCAAGCTGAGGTGTCAACCTGGTCTGCGAATGAGGACAGTAAGTTCCTAAAGGAACTTAGTGTGCGTGAAGCCCAAGTAACCTACCCGTATAGGAGCGCGGCGCAGCAATATGGTTTAGTTAAGATTTTATCTTCTAGATTTATTGCTAAATATGTTAAGTAGGTTATGCACGAGATTTATTAGAAGCGTGGCAAGTTAGCTTGGCAAATTAATTAAAAGGAAAAAGATAAAAGATAGATTTTAAGAAAATATTTTCTAAAAAGTTTTATTTCTTAAAATCAGTTTGTTAAAAAGATATTATTCTTTTTAACATAATCTTCCTTTATCTTATTTTCAGAAAAAGATTTTCTCTAAAATGATTTACTTAAAACCGTGTTTTGAGATAAGGAAAATTAACATCTTTATCTTTTGGAAAACCTACTTGATATACGAGTGATACTTGTATAAATAGAAGCGATCTCATTTCATTAGGTTTTTGTGAGTTTATGCGTGTAGAAATCACAGTGCTTTAATTGTGTAAGTTTGCCAAGCTTATAATCTTGTCACATTAGTTTCGTGTTTCATGCATAGCTTGCCTATCATATACTAGGTGTCATTACTTGTATTTGGTTAGGTTATTTGGGTGAGTGTGTTAAATATACTTTGCATACAGTTGAGAGAGCTTCTAGTGTGAAGCTGTGAAGAATTGTACTTTGGGAGTACGAGTGAATCTAAGTGTGGGACTTAGATTAGGTAGGATAGGGTCCTACTGTGTAGCAAGTTCATTCTGGAACTTGTGAGTAAAAGTCTGAGTATAATAGGTTGTAACTTGGTGTTTGCCCTATTATAGTGAAGTGGTTTGTGTTTGAAATCCCTAAGGTAGGGTCGAGGTTTTACTTCCAGTTGGGCCCTGGAAGGTTTCCTCGTAAAATCGTGTGTGCATTGCAAGTTCCTATTTTATTTTGTTTATATTCCGCAAAATTAGTCACTAGGAGTTCACATACAATTCACCCCCCCTCTTGTAGTGTTCGTCTCAACTAACATTAATGTTAAGTGGTAGTGATTTTGAACAAACTCTGATTTAGGTGGTAGCAAAGTAAAAAATAAATTTAAACCGGTAGTAACTATGAAGCGAGGTGTTTTCCCCGGTAGAAAATGTCAAAAGTTCCTTATTAATGATAAAGACCAGTTTTTTAAATACGATTTTTTAGCAATACTTTATTCAAGTTAAATTTTTTAATACCATAAGCCTACATGACACTTTTTAAAATCATAATTTTATTTTTGAATGTAATAGGGAGGGGTGACTTCATTAAATAATAATAGTCATTTGGCACTTACAATCATCCCTTAAGAGATCTAAATTCTCAATACAAGAATTAATACCCCTAAACTAATGGCATCACTTCTGAACTGCTCCTGGATAATTTTACATTTCTTTGCATCATTCTTGACACAACTCCATTGATGTATAGTCACAAAAGAGATATAACTTGATTGGTCATCAAGATCTGCATATTTGCAAGACGAATCTTCTAAATCTGCACCCCTATACCAACAGACGCGCAATTCCTCAAATTTGCAAGAGGAATCTTCCAAATTTGTATCCCTGCACACACTAAAAACAAACGAATAAACAATACTAAACCCTACATGGAGGGACTTACTATAACCACTATACTGATGGTGATCTTTATTGGCCAAAAAGATTAAATTAGAGAAGAATTTGGGGCTTACCATTGATAAAAATCGATGGAAGCCCCTAAGTTTTAATATGGTGGCTAGGTTTGAAGCGAGAGAACAGAAAAAATTTTAGGGTTTTTTTTAAAAATCATAATATTACGTGGTGCTACGTGGCACTTTTTTTTAAAAAAAAAAATCATAATCTTACGTGAAATCCTATGTGGCGCTCCAAATTCTTGGGAAAAAAAACTTCCCGATGTAGGGTTGAATCCACAGGGAAACAAGTCTTCTTATTCCTAATCATATAACTAATATATAAAGCTAAACTTTTAGCCAGGCGACGAGACAACGACACTTGGCGTTCCAATTTTTCACCAAGTGTCGCGCCACAGAATTCAATTTGTAGGATTAAAAAGTTAGTTTAGAATTTTATTTTCAATCAAATTTGGATAGATTTATTAATTTAAAGTTTTATTTTCGATAAAGTACTAATATTTCATATGTACAAATTGAATTATAATTTTATTTAAAAAATAAGTAGATTTTAACTCTCATATATCATCATACAAATCTTTTTTTATCATAATATTTTTTAAAAGCGAAGGAATTAATTCAAAATATACCACATCCACTATTTATACCTGTTAATCGAGTCGGGTTACGAGTCATTTCGGACAGGGTCATTATTTCAGGTTACGGGTCAAGAAATGTTTTTCACCAATATTATTATTCTTAGTCATTACATGCCTAATATATTATTTAAATCGTCACAAACACATCAATTCCTAACTAATTTTGTATCAATAATTTTATAAATTAAAAATTTATTTAAAAATTCAATAAACAACCCGGGTATCGCACGGGCACAAAATAGTAACTAATATATAAAGCTAAACTTTTAGCCCAGCGACGAGACAACGACACTTGGCATTCTAAATTTTCGCCAAGTGTCACACGCCACGTAGGATAGAGTTATATAGAATTCAATTTGTAAGATAAAAAAGTTAGTTTAGAATTCTATTTTCAATCAAATTTATCGAATTTTAGGATAAAATTGTTAATTTAGAGTTTTACTTTCGATAAAGTACCAATATTTCATATGTACAAATTGAATTATAATTTTATTCAAAAAATTATTAGATTATAACTCTCATAAATTATCATATAAATTTATGTTTTGTATCACAATATTTTTTTTTTGGAGCGGAGGAATTAGTTCAAAATGTACCACATCCATTATTTATAATATATTCTAATCAATTAAAATAATATATTTCACAATCTAATATAATTTTATTACTGCGTGTAGGCCTGTTAATTGGGTCGAGTCACGAGTTATCTCGGATATGGTCATTATTTCATGTTACGGGTCAAAAAATATTTTTCACCAACATTATTATTATTAGGGTTTGTTCACATTTACTGAACTGAGTTGAACTGAACTGAACTGATTGGAGCTGTACGTACTGAACTGAATAGAGCTAAAATGAATATTATATAAGAGAAGGAAATTAATTTAAATCGTCACAAAAACACATCAATTCCTAACTAATTTTGTATCAATGATATGTTTTAAAATTTGACATATAGATTAATTGATTAAAATTTTATCTTAAAATTCAATAAACAACCCGGGCATCGCACTGGCACAAAACTAGTTAATTAATATAATCTAAGTTATTAAGAAACCAAATTGTTGTGAAGGGAATTAAACTAAGGCGAATAAAAGTAGGGAGAAATCAATAAATAAAAGCTTATAGGTTCACCAATAAATAATATTCTAGGGTAAACACAAAAATCAATCACCAATTGCATCAATTAATCAGATCATAAAGGGATTTCGCTACGTATTACAATCACAGAATTAATTTACCAGTATTAAATCGCATCTCTCGAATCTTGACTTAATCATTTATAAATTAACATGCCTATCATTTCTCATCTCTCAATTCTCGAATCAATAGGAAATTAATCAAGCATTGACAATCAACAATAATAAATTACCCTTTATATTATTTATGGATCCCCAAACCCTAGAATTAAACTACTCACATATATTTAAATCTAAATTAATCAAAGCATATAAAGAATGCATGATTAAAAACAATAATTGTAAACTAATATGAAAATAATTAAACAAAGAGAAAACAATGAAATAATATTAAAACTAAGTAATACAGAGAAATAATAAAACTAAGAATAAGGAAAAGAAAACAAAAGGAAGTAAAACTCTAATACTAGTTATACTACTAATCTACGTCAAGAGCTCCCCAAAAGCAACCTAAAAGTCAACATTTATAGGCACAGTAACCGCCTAACTGGGAGTCCTACCACCTCCCTTATACAGTTATACACTACTTGTCTACTACCGTTCCTCTTATAAAACGTAAGCAACAGCTAGTGGATTATAATTACAAAGCCCAAAAGACGAGACCTAATAATAAGAATAACTACAATGGCTACACCTCCTTGTAGCCATAACTACCTCCCCCACTCCCCCCTCCCCCCCACCAATTACAATAAAACCCTTACCCACACCCCACTAACCATATAATTACCACCCATTAACCACGGTAAATTCAAGTAAATGCCCATTCCTCACATTTATATACAAAAAGGGAAAAAAAAATCAAAACCTTCATTTCAAACCTATTTTCATGAAATTCTCTCACATCAAAACCAAAATTTTACATGAAACTCACTACAAATTGCTTCGAAATTACTGCAAATTACATCAAAACATCTAAAAATGTCTGACAGTAGAAATGAAGTTCGTCAATCGCAACTAAATTCCGAAAAAGAAAAGTAAGAATTTGTTCATTTAATTAGAATTTTGAGTGTAAACCCTATATTTTATATATAAATTTTTTTTTTGCGTTTTGATATTTTAAAACAAAATCTACTATAAATACACTTATTTTTGTGCAAAATAGACTAAAATCTACTATATTTGGTGGTATTTTTGTAGAAACGAAACAGAGAAGAACACTTTGAAGGTTCCGTCAGAGAAGACGGTTGCTGAACAAATGTTCATTTTCAGTAAATGTTCATTTTCATTTTGATATATGTTCATTATGATAGTAGTATAATATGATCATTTACATTCTCACCTTACATCTACTAGGGTTCATTCTTGAGAGAAGATTACCCTAATTTTGTTTATGATCTTTACATATTAATGAATGTTTACCGGTATTTAAACATATGTTTATTTAATGTAAATATGTACATGTTCATTCTAATATTGAAAATATCCACATAGACTATAATAATATATGTTTAACTTCATATTAAATTATATGCTCATGAGCGTCATTTGAATATTATATTACATACATTTTAGCTCTAATATTGATAGATGCTTATTCGAATTTGATACATAGATGTTCATTTGGATATGTGTATATTCACACATATATATTAATGTCGTTCATTCACATGTCAAAAAAGTTCAAAAATAAATCACATATTGTTCATTCATCATAAACCTTTGGTGATTCTATTTTGAAATATAATTTAATCTTATGGTATTTTATTCACATTTAATATCAATACATAATAAGTTGTACTTTGATATATTGGATTATTATTTTTAATGGTCATTTACATTTATAGATATTCTTTTGAATTAATGTTCATTTAGAATTTAATACATGTTCATTTAGATTTTATACGTTTTCATTTTCATGTTGAAATATTTTTATATATTTATAGTGTGTTCATTTCTAAATTTGTAATTATTATTAATGCGTTAAAGTTCAATTTTAAATCCTTATATTTAACGTACTTTTGTTTGGGATGTGTTGTTATAATTTTTTATTTATTTATTTTTTTAAATAAAACTTGATCGATCTCTTATTGTACAGGATAATCAAGTAAGGAAGTTGAAGGCGATAAATATACTGTGCTCATATTATATATTTCATGGAAAACACACATATATATGTTAGAGGTGCAACAAGGAGAATATACATATATACACTTTATTATATCAAATGTAACAAAAAATGTTCTTTTAACAAGACATATATGTACATTTGGTTCACTTTCATGTTTATGAAATAATTATTACATCTAATAGTATAGTTATATAAAAAAATGCGTTATTATTGTAATTAATTAAATTAAATTTATTTTATATTGGAAATTATTTTTTAACAACGTTTTATTTAAATAAGTAGAATTCTAAGACGTATGTATTTGTATACTATACGTCTTACTATGAATCTTACACATAGCTCTTGAAATGAACATTTGATGGTACAAAAATGCACATTTGATGATACAAAAATGAACATTTGTTGAACACGAATAAACAAAAATGAACATTAGATGATGCAATGCTTCTTACAATAAAATTGATTTGAACGCAGTAATCCTTATAAATAAATTTTCTCTCCTTTTTTTTTTTACAGAAAAATCTTAGAATTCAATTCAGAAAATATATTAATTTGAACAAAAACTCCTTGTTGTTAAAATGAATATCTAATGATACATAAATGAACAAAAATGAACATGTTATAAAAATTTGCAGGAAATTCATAAATGAAAAGGGGCGGGGGCGGAGCACGCGCAGGGGTGGGGGTGCAGGAAGTGTTCCCTGCTGTGGGATGTAGGTAAAAATTTGTACATATTGATGGCGTCTAAGGGGCCTCAATTTATCATCCTATCCCGAGCCTATAGATTGCTAGGAACGGGCCTGGAATCATTGAAGATAACTTTTACCTTTGTTTTTAAACCTAAGATTTGATTATAACTCATTTCAAGAAAGTAAGGTTGTGTAACCATATCAATAAAGCATATCAAACTTTGTAGCAATGAGATTTCTCAATATTATGCTTCTGAAATGGCAAATTTGTAAATAAAAATATTTTTTTTAATGTTATAAATTTTAACACTAAACAAATTTTTGGATGATTCCATAATGTCATTTAAGTAAAGGAAGAAGTATTGCACTAAATCTTAGAAAGCTAAAAAAAAGAAGTTTTAATCTTTTTTTTTTACTTGGTGAAATCTCAAATTGTTCATATTTAATTGCAGCGACAATCGAATAAATAAAAGGTTAGATATTAGCAAAAGGTCGACAAGCAAAATCATTATACGTGGGGTTCCCTCTAGGTTTTCCTTGGGAGGGTTTTGTTCTAGTTTCTACTAGGGTTTCCTTTTCTTGAGGATTTTTCTCGATTTTTCGAGTTTTAATCTTAGTTTTTGTGTCTTTCGTTGTGCTAATCATTGATTATGGAAAATCAAGAAAAAAATCTTTCATTAATTGGTTCTAATAATAACGATGAGGCGATTGCTTCTTTATCGAAGGAGGGAGATACTGAGGAGGCAATTGAGTGGGATGATAATGGAGAAGAGGATGAGGACGCTCGGATTGAACTTGCGTTGGTAGGGAAAACTGAACAAACCGCAACGTTAATGTTAACGCATTCATAACAACAATGAAAGATGTCTGGCAACCTAAGCATGGAGTCGAGATATCGAACATTGGTAAAAATATGTTCATGTTCCAATTTCACCATTGGAGGGATAAGTATAAGGTGTTAGAAGACCAACCTTGGCACTTTGATAGACATGCCTTGGTTCTTGGCGAGACGAATGATTCGACTAAGCCCTCTGATATACCCTTGCACGCTCTCCCTATGTGGGTAAGGGTTTATAATCTCCCATTGAAAGGGCGCTTAAACCTAAGCAACGTGGAGAAGATTGGGAATAAATTAGGAACCTTTGTGAAGATGGACAATGCAGCTCAAGTGGGAATTGATAAGTCAATTCGAATTCGTGTCCTTATTGATGTTAGCAAGCCCTTATTAAAGTCTGTCAGATTGAAGATGCGAGGAGGTCTTGAGGAATGCTTCGATGTGAGGTATGAAAAACCCCCTATCTTCTGCTTTTATTGTGGTAGAATGGGTCATGGTGTGAAGGACTGTAAGGAGTGTAGGGAGATAGATGAACTTGAGGTTTCTTATGGGTCTTGGTTGAAGGCCTCCCCATGGAAGTATAATGCTGCTTATAAGAAGAGTGATGGTGGGCAGGAGGGTGTTAGTTGTGCTAGACCATTGTTCATTACCAAACCTAAGCAACCTGTCAATAAAAATGCTCCAAGCACTCATGTTCATGAAGTTGTCAGCAGGCTTGAAGGGGTTGGATTAAATAGTGGAAATTAGGATAACGAAATTGTGCAACAAAAACCTGATGAATTTTTCACATTTACTAGTGGTGAAAAGAATGAAATTCTGCTGTCAAATGTGACTACTAAGGGCTCGAATAATAGTACAAAGAAATCTCAAGGCAAGGGATGGAAACGAAACACAAGAGAAGGTGATCATAGCATGTCTACTGACTTGAAAATTTCAGGAGAAAAAAGGAGGGAGAGGAGTGAGGAAATAAGCACGGATGAACTGTTGGAGGCTGATATTAATGATAGAAACAGCAAGAGAGCCCACGTTTCCAATGCTGACCAAGTGGCGAGCCCCACACAATGGGCTCTCGGTGACCAATGATTTACATTTTATCATGGAACTGTAGGGGCCTGGGGAGCACCTCTGCAGTCAATGCCTTGAAACGAGTTGTGTTTCTTGAAAGCCCCCAATTGCCTTTTTCTTTCGGAGACTAGATTGAAGAAGCATGAATTAGAAAAAATAAAGAACAAGCTTAATTTTAATGCTTCTCTTACCATGGAGTGTGTTGGTGAAGGGAGGAAAAGAAGTGGAGGCCTTGCTCTTTTGTGGAAAAATAAGCTTGATGTTACCACCCTTTCCTTTTCACAAAACCATATTGATGCTTGGGTTAACTCTCACATGCATGAAGGATGGAGATTCACAGGTATTTATGGCCACCCCGAGGACGAAAATAAACATAAGACGGGTATGTTGCTGAAGAATTTGATGGATTTCACTGATGCGCCGTGGTGTTGCGGTGGGGACTTCAATCTCATGCTACTTTCAAGTGAGAAGCAAGGTGGTCGTGCCTTTAATAATGAAGAAGCTGAAATTTTGAGAGATGTTATTCAGTTCTGCCAGTTGGAGGATATGGGGTACATGGGACATGATTTTACGTGGACCAACAATAGAGGAGGCAGTGAGAATGTTCAAGAGAGATTAGACCGGTTTTTTGCTAATCAAGCTTGGAAGAATAATTTCTCGGGCTCTTTTGTCACTCATCTCTCCAAGAGGCGCTCTGACCATCTTCCCATTTTACTCTGTGTGAAGGAAGCCCTTACTACTCCAAAGAAGAAGAAGAAGAAGGTTCGGCTTTACCGGTTTGAGGAGATGTGGTTGCGGGATGAGAATTGCGCCAAGATTGTTAGTCATGCGTGGGACAGGGGTGGTGATATATGCTCAAAAATTGCTTTTACCTCGGCAAATTTGTGTGCTTGGAGTAGGGAGAAATTTGGGGATTTTGTGAAGGAATTAAAAGACTGCCAAGCAAGGATGGAGAACCTTATGAGTGAGGTTCAAACTGATGAGGTTATAGCCCAAATGAGAGCGTTGGATGATCGTATGGATGAATTGGAACGCCGTGAGGAGTTGTATTGGAAGCAGAGGAGCCGTCAAGAGTGGCTCAAAAATGGGGACAAAAACACAACCTTTTTCCACACTAAGGTTAAGCAAAGAGCGGAGAAAAATAATATAAATGCAATTTCTGATGAGGCCGGTAATGTTTATAAAGATGAAGAGCAAATTTTGGTTGTTTTTGTTGATTACTTCACTGATCTTTTTGCCTCGAATAGTCACATTGAAGTTGAACCGGTCATTGCCAAAGTGGAGAAAAAGGTGACATATAGACAGTGTACTACTCTTGCGGCCCCGTTCACCGCTGATGAGGTCCGTGTTGCTCTCTTCCAGATGCACCCCACTAAAGCGCCTGGTCCCGATGGTATGTCAGCTATCTTTTTTCAGAAATTTTGGGAGATAGTTGGTGTTGATGTTGTTGGGAAAGTACTTGATATTCTTAATAATGGTGGCAATATAGGTTCGATTAATCAGACTCACATTGTGCTTATTCCGAAAAAGAAATTATGTGTGTCTCCTGTTGATTATAGGCCTATCAGTTTATGTAATGTGTTATACAAAATTGTCACTAAGGTGCTTGCAAATAGGTTGAAATTGGTTCTCCCTTCAATCATTCATGAATCACAGAGTGGATTTGTTCCGGGTCGACTAATCACAGATAATGTGTTGGTTGCTTATGAGTGTTTTCATTACCTCCGGAAGAAGAAAAAAGGGAAAAAAGGGTACTTGGGCTTGAAGCTTGATATGAGCAAAGCCTATGATCGGGATGAATGGAGTTTTTTGGAGAAAATAATGTTGAAATTGGGCTTTCCGGTTAACTATGTGGCCTTGGTTATGAATTGTGTTACGACTGCCTCTTTTGATGTCCTTGTGAATGGTCAACCTTCAAAATCTTTTAAGCCTAGCCGGGGGCTAAGGCAAGGTGACCCCTATCACCTTTCCTGTTTATTATGTGTGCGGAAGGTTTATCTGCTCTGATTAGGGATGCTGAAAATAGGAGACTTATTCATGGGGTTAAAATTGGTCGGAATGTCAATCCGATTTCTCATTTATTTTTTGCGGATGATAGTCTCTTGTTTGTGCGGGCAAATGAAGAAGAGGTGGAAAATGTGCTTGGAATTCTTTCAACCTACGAAGTTGCTTCTGGTCAGAAACTGAATATGGATAAATCTGAGGTGTCCTTTAGCCGAAACATTGAGCAAGAACGGAAAAATATTCTTCAGATGAAGTTATCTTTTAAGGCAGTCGAGGGTCACGATAAATATTTAGGGCTCCCAACATTTATTGGTAGCTCTAAAAAGCAGGTTTTCCAAAACATTCAGGATCGTATCTGGAAAAATTGAAGGGTTGGAAAGAAAATTTTTTATCTCAAGCTGGGAGGGAAGTTTTAATCAAGTCAATAGCTCAAGCGATCCCTACTTATTCTATGCAATGTTTTACCATCCCGGTGAGCATACTTAATGAAGTTGAGAGATTGTGCCGGAATTTCTTTTGGGGTCAAAAAGGGGAAGAACGAAAGATGAATTGGGTGGCGTGGGAAAAGTTGTATATTCCGAAAAGTCAAGGTGGTCTTGGGTTCCGCAATATGAGAGCTTTTAATAGAGCCCTTCTCGCAAAGCAAGCTTGGCGAATTCTTACTAAGGAGGACTCGTTGATGTCAAAGGTCCTCAAAAGGCAAGTACTTTCCTAACTCTTCCTTTATGGATGCGAAAATAGCCTCACATTCGAGCTATACTTGGCGATCGATTATGAGTGCAAGGGATGTGTTAAAAGGTATGAGGAAGAATGTGGGAAATGGTGCTACTATTGATGTTTGGAAGGATCCTTGGGTGCCTAGCCTTCTAAATTTTCGTGTGGTGAGCAATAGGAACTCAAATGATGATAATCCATTCACTGTCCGTGATCTGATGGTTGACAGAAGCTGGAACCTGGCTATTCTGAACTCTAATTTTTCAGCTCTTGAAGTGAAGGAAATTATCAACATCCCAATTCCCTTATTTGATAGCTCAGATTCGTGGTCTTGGCATTGGTCAAGAAATGGATGCTTTTCTGTAAAGTCTGCCTACAATCTGTTGAGTATGGAGCATGCTCAATCGAAAGCCTCCAATTCCAATCCCCCAATTGCTTTTGATTGGAAGTGCATCTGGAATTCTGACCTCCCCCCAAAAATTAAAAATTTTTTGCTGGCGCGCAATCAAGGGAGGCCTTGCTGCTCGTGTTTCTCTGATGCATAGAGGTATGACTGTTGATACTGTTTGTCCTATGTGTGGGGATGCTCAAGAGACTATCTTGCATATGTTGGTTTTTTGTGAGGAGGCAAAGCTTTTGTGGTAATTTCAATGACATTGAATACATTTGCAATATCCTCCTCCTTATACATTTTAAGCTCTGATGGTTGTGCCAATTCCGTCAATATAAACTGCACGATTGGGGTATTCTCTAGATCACAAGACGGAACCAGCAGCTTATCCCAACAAACATAGAGTAAGACGCATAAATAAATAATTCTATCATTCAGAATAAACGATAGGCAAAGTTCAAATAACTTTGCTTGTTCAGTATGTGAAGCCAGCAATTCGATAATGTCAAGAATTTTATCCTGGTACAACATAAGGAATCTTTGTCAAAAACTAGTAATTAAAGCACGTGTTTTGAAAACAATTAGCTATATAAAAATAAAAAATAAAAAATAAAAAAATCAAACAAACTAAGGGAAAATAATCATCACCAATTCCAACGATTCCAGTAATTTAATAAACTTGAAGAGTGAGTCTCCACGATCGGCCCAACGTCTGACACAGTCATAAGATGTAAGAGAGCTCAGTGCTTTCCAGAAAACATCGTTGTCGTTGACGAGAGCTCCGCGGGATAAAAGAAGGTGAGCAAAGCTATAAGATAACCTCCCAGCAGCTTGGACCAACGGTTGTCCATATTTTCTATCGTCATTTAAATCAACACAACTACCGAATTCAGAATCAAGGAATGCAGCAACACAAGCAGTAGCACGACTTATGCAAAGGCGCACGAACACTTTGCTTGCTGGGAAAGCCTTAATTTTGTCATGATTTCGAACGATGAAAGATGCAAACATATCCTTGTCATTGATTTTAATAAGTTTGGATATTTCTTTGGAGAGTGCGTAGTAATCAGCAAGGTAAGCAGTCTCTTCTGCTTCAAATAATTCAGTAAGACAACCAGTATCACTAGCCATTGTTAAACTAGAACTTGGATCCCAAAAGCGATGAAATTCTTTTATTTCAGATAACGTATCAGCCTTGGCTGATTCAGCATACATCTGTAACACACAAACAAACACCATACCATTAATAATCAAAATTGTTGATTCAAATCATAAAGTTTTATCTGGACTCTGGAACATACCTCCTCAAGGTATTCATAGTCTTCTGGCATTAATTACTGGGGATTTTAGGTATTAAGAACAGAGCAGACGACCTAGAAAACGGCGCTAACCTAAATTGATAAAGATAGGGGTTGAGTATTTCCTCTCAAAAAAAAATATATATATATATTAAGTATTTAATGCAAAGGGTAAATGGCTGAGCGGCTACAATAAAATTGTAGCTATTATTAGTATCAAATTAGATCTTAACCGTTTATTAAATTTGACCAAGTCGTTAAAAAAGATATTTACTTTTCAATTAAAAAACTAGTTATTGATCCGGCCGATGCCCCGGGTCATTATAAATATATTACTTTAATTGAAATTTGTTTGTTACCGAGAGCTTAAGTGGCGGGTTTTTTTTTCTTAAGATGATAGCTTAAGTAGTTTGTTGTTTATATGAACTGGTTTGACTATAAAAATAATTTTTTTTTTCATTAACATAAATTCTTAATAAATTTGATGTCAAAATATATACTACTCCATAATGCACAAAATCCTTTTGCTCTATAATTATTAAGGATTGAAGTTACATTCTAAGGGAAATTTAGATAGGGTGCTATGCATATGAAGAGGTTATCAATTAAATTAAACAATACATGGATTTTAATGTATGAAGTTTTTCAATTATAAATGGTTTGATATGATTTGGTGACACATCATATGCCAAATGGCAAAATTGGTGACACATGACAAAGTAGCATATCTTGCCATGAGTTTTAATAATATACTCCCTCCGTAACAATTTACTCGCAACAATTACTATTTTTAGCCGTAACACATTACTCGCAACAAAGAAAAATATTTCCTATTATGGTAAATTTTTAATGGTGAAATGACTATTTTACCCTTAGTTATTCCTGAATTTTTTTTTAAACTCCTAAACACTACTTATCTAACATTTAATCAAATACACTTAACCTAATCTAATCTAATCATTCCCACCAAAAATAACCCTCCCCTTTCTGATTTCATTAGAAATCATTCAACTTCCCAACTCCTCAACTACCAAAATTGAATGAAGAACATTCAATTTTCCTCGTTCATGGTGCCCAAACTCTCCTTAATCTGGAGAATTCTCCAGAAGCACATTATAAAAGAAACATCATGTACACAAATCTACTACAAGCAGGTGGCTCAAAGTAATTAAACAACACATGCAACTGGGAGAAGTTGTGGATGTGAGGACCAAAAAGTTAGGGAAAACTGGTCGCAAGCCATTTGAATACTCTGATGAGTGGCTTATGTCTGTCCCTCTTTACAAGAGAACCACGCACAAACAGAAGCTATGGTGCTGCTCTACATGTCCATCATATGGTGATACACAGTTTGAAGAAAAGGGGCAGACTTAGGGCAGTGTCAGCAAGTAATCACCCAACATTATCAGAAAATCACAAAGCTGCAAGGATTAAGTGGGTTTTGCAACACATTCATCCAATTCCAAGTGAGGGGGATCCTACAATTATGGATATGCAACATCACATACACATTGATGAGAAGTGGTTCTACCTAAACCCAGAGACAAGGACTTTCTATCTTACCCCAAATGAAGAGGTCCCATACAGAGCACAACAGTCTAAAAGGTTTAAGATAAAGGCAATGTTCATGGGAATGGTGGGCAAACCACTTTATGATGCAGATGGGACACTTATTCACTCAGGGAAGTATGGGTTGTTCCCTTTTGTGAAACATGAGAGGGCAAGTCAGAAGACCAAAGACTGCCACACATAACCATTAAGTTGAAAACTAAGTTTTTGTATGTTTTGTAATGGTTAGGTGTATTTTGTTAAAAATAGTAGGTAGGCAGTCTTAGTAGGTACTTATTATTGAAATGGAACTTTGTACAATCAACAATTTTTTTTGGCAAATGAAATCATAGCATTAACAAGTACACAATGTGTTTAAAGTATGGGTTGGTTATTGTCTGTTTTTTCCATCAGATGGGATTGGTTTAACCATATAAGCCACTATTAACAGGCACCTCAACAACACCCTCTGTTAGAAGATGTTGGAGCTCCCTTAAGTAATGGGCTCAAGTCATAAGAGTCCCTTCATCATATGGAAAACCTACATCTATGATGCAATGTGGGTAAAGGGACTCAATGCATCATCACAAAATACCAATGGCAGGGAGTGACTCAAACTGTGGGGACTCTTAGGCAACAGATATTCCACAGGTTATTCATCTCAACAATAACCAACCCACACATTCATCTCAACAATAACCAACCCACACAGTCATGTCAACAATAACCAACCAACATAGTCATATTAACAATAACCAACCCACACAGTCATATCAACAATAACCAACCCACACATTCATATCAACAATAACCAACTGAGAGGTAGTAACAAAACACCACACAAGCCAACCAACTGAGAGGCAGTATCAAAAAACCACACAAGCCAAGCAATTCATGCTCACAATATAACCATAACAACATGCAGCCAATGAATTCAAGTGAAATGCCCAATATAACTTTAGAACAACAAAGTTCCCTTACCCAAAGCAACAATTTCAACCAACATAAGCAGACGACCAAACACCCCCATTTTATAATCACAATCAATAACAATGCCAATTCGAAATCAACAAAATCAACTCAAAAACTACAACCAAACAACAACAGTTTTGCCCAACAATAACAAACAAGCAATGAATATCACAACCCAAAATCAGTCAAAGGGACTCATATTTAAGCAAAATTCATTAAATTAGGGTTTAGTAATAGTTACGCTGCAAACTCAGAGATCTGGGGGAAAGTCATGAGGGTACTTGTCCCTCAAATATGCCATGTAGCAGGGATCCCAGTCACTGTAGTCGTCCTTCCAGATAGATTGAGGCCGCTTCTGTCCCCGTGGAGACGCCCCTTCGCCTGAAACCTTCTCAAACGTCACCACGACGTCATGACCAGCATTTTTGGGGCTTTCATTCGTCGTTTTCTCAGCAGCGACAACTTCAACAGCAGGAGGAGGTAGTTCAGCCACCACCTCCGCCGGAACAGGGACGGCCTTAAGCGGATCTACTTCCAGAACTTCCTCCTCGTCGCTTGAAAAATATAATTTCGCCCCAATTTTGCCTCCAGAGTAACGAGAAAACGAAGAAGAACAGCGACGAACTGGTTTCATAACACCAGATCCTCTACGGGCGATGTACAGAGTGGATTCCTCACCCTTTTTTGGACGAATTTGGGACTCTTTCTTCGCTTTTTTGGAACTCATTCTCACAGAAATTAAACAGAGACAACAGAGAGAGAACTAGGGTTTCACTGAGGAGAGAGAACAGAGGACGAAAATGAGAGAGAAGCGAGAGAAATACAGTAGATCTAGGGTTTTCCCCAAATGCGGAAAATGGTCAATCGTTGCATACTTCTCGAGGCGTAGAGGTCGGCGATTGTGTCCAAAGGCGCGAACACTTAATGTTAATCCCGTAGTATGGAATTTCACTTGTGAGCTACTCGAGGCACAAAGGCGCGGAAACTATCGCACATCAATCTTCCCGAGGTGCGGAAGATCATCATTCAGTGGATTGCTCGAGGCGTAGGAATCTACGACTTGTTTCCTGAGGCACGCAAACTTGTCATCTTGCATCTAGTGGATTGCTCGAGAGGCAGTGATTCCCGATAGGGGTCTCGAGGCGCGGAAAACTATCATCTGGTGGATTTCTCGAGGCGCTGAAAACTACCAAACGTGTTTGCTGCTGACGCAAGGGTGTCAAATACGCATTCTATCCCTTTGCTCTTTTATTTGTAAAACTAACGCTTTTCTGCAGGTATCAGCATAGACAAAGTGGTTTAGGATCGTAGAACGTGTTAAATCATTCTCCGTCCCAATCGACTACTTTGACTATCGTTTTCGAAACTCACATTTCTACAAACTCAGTCAAAGTGGGGGCTTCTGTAGACATCTAAAAATGTCTCCCCAAAACCAAACCCGATGATGAACAACCTTTCACCGCCATTATTGGTCGGGTCGAGTATTTAATCTTGAGAGCGCTTAAAATCCATATTCAGTCAAACACATTTTACAAATCAGTCAATAGATCAGTCCAAGTATTTAGTCAAAGCATAGTCTAACCCTCATTTCAGCCCAAACCATTTTAATCCATTTCATTTCATTTACTAATTAAGCCCGATTAATAAATATTAAAACCCTAAACATGAAATAAGTCCGAAACAATGAAACGACGTCTAAATTATCCCGTACTTAATGATTAATAAAAAGATAAAAATGAGTTTAGACGGAATTCCAGACAAGGCATTTATCGTGTCACGACATAATTGTCGCGCAACGAAAGGCTTTGTCATGTCATGGCAACATGTACCGTGTCCATACTTTACCCGAACTTCTAAATTCAAACCAAGGCGTGAAAGGTAGAACTGTTTGAGGGTTTGGCCCAAAATCAACTTTACTTTCATTTGATTTAATTTCCATTATATTATTTATTTTCCTTGAAGTTACTACCGCGTTTATTGTATTATAATTGCAAGAAAACGCAATCAAAGTAAGGAATCGTGTTCTTTTGTTCCTCTTATATTTCTAACGGTTTTTGTTGTGTTTGTCATGTACTAATCATTATTATTATGGTTAAATTGCTTCCAATGTTGATGTTTATTCTATTATATTTATTGATCACCATATTGCATGTTAAAGGGAATATGTAATTGAATATAACGACTATTAAGATTATTTGGACGACCGACTTAGGTTCCTTTTTAATCTTGTTGTTTAATCAAGTGATCATGATATTTTATAATTATATGTTGCATTAACATTCAACCAATTTAGCCTATTTGTATGCCTTTGAGATCGCAGGAATTCCTTTCACAATAAGAATCAAGTAGAGGCCAATACGGGCGAATGTGACTCCATGACTCATTTCGTACCATCATCCCCGATCCTCCTTTCGTGGTTCTGAACCATATGGAATTAGTAATCTCATGGATTATGAATTGGGTGTAACCTTCACGAGTCAATCGTTGTTGCCTTCGTTGTCCCTTAATCACGGTTGCCTTATAATGATCCGTGAACGGTTTACAAGTTCCTTATAAAACTTGTTGGCGGCTCCCTACTTTGCTTTGCCCCTAATCGTATATGTTAATTCCCACTTCCTTTGAGTGTCAAGCATACTCACAACATGCTTAAGTAGGCGTGCTTCAAATGATGCCTACAGCGCCGTTCAGGGAAGGGGATGGGACACTGGTCGTGGCTGGTTGCTGGCTGGCTTGGTGGGGAAAGGGTAGTTGTTTTTTTCTAAAAAAAAATTATCTCTAAAATAATATAATTTAATTGTTAAAATAATATAAAAACTAACCATTGTTAAAGATTTTAATTAAAATTGTAATTATCTTTGGTAAACAATAATACGAGTTTACCAAAGATAATAAGTTTTTTTGCAATTCACCACTGATAAAATTAAAAATTTCAATGTTACCAAAGGGAATTAGCTTGTCATATAATGCCAAGGGTCTTCCTTTCTCATCTTATTTTAAATCATCCTAACTTAATAAAAACAAGTATGGAGTAGTTCATAACTTCACATAAGTTCAGACAAAATAGATTTAAATTATTTTTCTCAAACAATTTTATACAAAAGCACAAATAAAACAATTTCAGAATATATAAGTTCAAATAAAAACGTTAATACAATTATCACAATTGACAGCTTTTAGGAGATAGTATCAATTATCGTCACCCGCCCTTATAACTCTCTAAACACCAAAAGAAAAAAAAAAACAAATTGACGACCAATTTGGCAAAGGGATTTTCAGTTATATTTATACGATTATCAATTTGGTTGATTGGCCACAAAACTTCAAGCTCCATCACGGCCAGTCGATGCATAGCAGCATAAATAAAAGCCACACTAATCTCCATCCATCGATCCTTGTTAAATTCAATTTTAATCAACAGGATTAACCGTTTTACTGCAGAGCTTTGTTTCTATCTAGCCTCATTTATGGACCTTTGATGGCAACAAAATTACATACTCTATATATATATATATATATATATATATATATATATATATATATTTTTTTTTTTTTTAAGTGTCCCATAGTGACATACTAACCTGACATGCATGTCGATACAAAATTTTAATCAATTATTTCTTTAATTATCATTAAATATAATTTACAACAATTGAACATCTAACAAGTATCCACAAGGCTTTTTTTTTTTTTTTTTTACGTATAAATCACAAACATTAATCAAAGTAGATCAAATGAATAGTGCCAAAATTGCCAATGGGGCACTTAAAAAAAAAAACGGCGGAAGTTCTCCGTATCAAGGACTTCCTGCACTCCTCTCTCATATAAAAAATATAAAAAATAAAAAAAAGTTCCTGCAGTCCTGACTAGCAAGAGAAGTATGAAAACTGGCATTTACATCATCAAGCAACTCCGATATCATATACTATTAACAGAAGTCGATGATGATTAAAGGGAATAATACACATTTAATGAGAGCATAGTCGCATACGTTAGTAATAACAATACACACAGGCTTAATTAATACACCGTAGCTCTCACAAGGACGCACAAGTTTAAATCTGAGCTAGGCAGACGAGGCACAATGGCTGCATGATGACCAAATCAAGACAGGTCGCAGACATAAATTTTAAAATCCGTGGTTAAAGAATTGACTGCCACATAACTCCAAAAGGCATGGCTAGCCTGGTTATTGGGCATGGTATGATACTCGTATGTGGCCGGATGTGATGGTGCAGGGCATTGTAGGCCAGGCAATAACATAGAATTGAGCATCTTCAAGCTATAGTCCACTTCAGGCTTCAGCAACAGAATTGAGCATAGTCGAGTTATAGACTTATAGGCGGTTCGGCAACATGCAAATATTACAAGTAACAACAGCATGTAGCACATCAGTGAAAACTGAAACATATTCCCAGGGCATTCAGTAAATTGTAACCTCCACCAGAAACTGGTAATCCATGACATTTATATGCTTCAGCCACTCAAGCTTAGTGAGGTTAGCATCAAAGAGCACAGCAGATAATCTATCCATTGTAACTACAAACAAGCATTGAAGAAGCAAACTTTAAAATTTGCAACTGCTTTCAGATTTCAGCATCAGTCCAACTTCAACATTACAACACACCTCAACGTGTTTAAATTCAACTCATTTCTAGGACAACCATTCTTTCTATGTCACATGTATACTAATCCCAAACATAATCAGCAACAATATCGATGTCCTATTTTAGTCTATAATTTCGTTCTGCAACATCACACCACATTTTTTTACTTTTATTTTTCCAATACAGTCAAACAAACAGAACACAATTCATCAAAGACTCACTAACTATGCTAAACATAACATCATAACATAGTCACTAATCATCCAAACCTAAACACTACCTTACTATGCCAACATTATTAAGCACAAAACACAACAGAAACACAATAGCAACAACCAAATAACATTTTTTCCTTCCATAAACAATTAATTATATGCTATACTTATCTCCAATCAATTTTCTACTCTACCAATCAAACCCTGAGAATCTGAAGCTTATTAGAGAAAGCTATGGCAACCCAATCAGGCTGAGACGACGACCACTGAAGCTGCTCAATCTCGGCCCCAGCCGTGTACGCCAAAATGGGGTCCAACCCACCTTCCACAGGCTGCCCCATTGAAGACAAGTCCCAAATCAGAGCCTGCATATCATCACCAGCAGTACAAATATGACAAGAACTATGAGGTGCCCAAGCAATAGCATTAGCACTAGCTTGATGCCTCTGCAACTCCACCACCGGAAGCGTCGGAAACCGAATATCCAACACAACAACCTTAGGACTATTCATTATAATAGTAGCCATATATCTAGGGTCTTGCTTATTCCACCCTAGTCTAACCAAAGGAGTATCAGGCTCAGAACTTTCGTAAATGATAGTCGAATGTTCTTTATCCCTCAAATCAAAAACCCTAACAGACCCATCAGCCGAAACCGACGCAAAAACCCCAGCACCGCCCCAAGCAATATCATAAACCTCCTTATCATGCGCAATCAATTGAGTATCAACAGTTTCCCTCTCAATATCCCAAATCGTACACGTCGTATCAATCGAAGAAGTCCCAATACGACGCGGTTCAGCCTCATTCCAATCAAACGAGGTTAAAGGACCACAATACTCGGAATTTTTATTCCCATTAAGAAGAGATTTGAGCTCAACAGAGTTGGAATCTGAATTGATGTGCCAGATTCGAAGGTAATCGGAGGAAGTAGCGAGATAATCGGGTTTGGAGCAATCTTTGTCGGGTGTGAAGATTGCTTTGGTGGGTGGGTAAGGGTGGTCAAAGGAGAGAGAAGGGTCAGCTTTGATTTCGCCGGTGGAATCGTCGAGTTGAACGATTTCGACGCGGTTTTGGGAGTGTTCGAGGAGGGAGGCGATTGCGAGACGGTATTTTTTGTCGCGACGAACGCTCCAATTCATGGAGTAGATGTGCCATGGTGCTTCGTAAGTGTAGATTTCGGAGCGTTGTTTTTGTTGGTCGTCGGAGGAGAAGGGTTCTGGGTTCATTGATGATGGTTCACTGCTTGCTCCCATTGTTGTTAATGGAGGTTTTCAAGGTTCCCGCTTCTTTTAGGGGGGTGGAGTTGAAGTGGGTGTTAAGATTTTTTTTGTGGTGAAGTTTGGGGATTGTTTGAGAGGGGGGATGAAATGGAGGCCGGAGGATTGGGGGTTTTGGAACGCCGGGTTGCTCTCACTCTCTCAGTGTGATAGTAGAAGTGAAGATGTTTTGGTAAATAGAGTTTTGATAGATAAGTGGATTTGACTCATGGGTGTCCATTCGGGTCTATGGTTCGATTTCAAATTGTGTTTATCGATTTTGGGTTATAACAAATTTAAATAGCTAGGGGTTAGCTAGAGTCGATTTTGAAAATTATTTGGGTCAAATTGTAATCAGAGTGGGTTATAATCAATTTGGGTTAAACTAGGTCGGTTTGAAAATTGATTTAGTTAAATTAAAGCAGATTTCAATTCAAAACAGAGCGGGTCAATTCGAGTTGGATCATTTTCAATTCACGTCAAGTCAAATAGTTAGAGACAAGTTCTAAACAAGTTGGGTTAATCGAGTAGCGGGTAAGAACGAGTTGGGTCAAAATTGAAAGTCGGGCCCTAAACTAATTGAGTTAATCGGATTGCAGGTAGGAACAGAAGGTCATAATCGAGTTATGACTTTAACAAATTAGGTTGATCGAGTAACGAATTAGAACAAGCTGGGTTGTAAATGGTCTAATCATAAACACGTTAGGTTGATTGGGTAGCAAGTCATAATGGGTTTGGTCATAAACTCGTAATTAATACAGTAGTACTTAGTCTTTTATAAGTTTTATTATTCAATAGTAATTGGAAGTTACTCTATAGATTTAGCAATACATTTCTTCATTTCAACCTAGTAAACTGTGTAAAATAGTATAAAAAAAATATTTAAAAGTAAAATTATTTTTAATTATTAGTTGTTTATATGCGTATTCAAGTAGGTGTGAGAAAAGAATATTTTTTTTGTAATAAAATTGATTCATATATAAAGTCATATGACATATACAAAGAGATTTAAATATAACAAATATAGTACATGATAATTGAATCAAATAAAAACATCATGTCAACAAAGCTACGATCGTTGTTGCAAATCGTACATTCTTCATACCCTCTTTCATATCCCTGTGATTTACAACCTTCTTTGGCTAGGGGGTCTATCGATATGTTGTAACCGTAAAAAAAAATTTCGTCTGATTCGTTAGATTGTAATTGAAAGATTAACGTCGATCCCCACAAACTTTTACCAATGAAACAACTTTATAGCAATCCGTGAAACAAAAACGGAAATTTTCAATGGTAGCTCTCTACTATTACTTATTTCCAATATGGTAGCTAACTTTTTTTCGATTATCTTTGGTAGCCCTCTACTTTCACCGTTTTACAACTGTGACCTTAATAATGTTTTTTCCGTTAAATCTAACTTATTACTCGAATACGGTTAACTATTTAAAATAAAAAAATAAAAATTAAACACTTAATCATGGTTAGTTTTCTAATAATTAAATAATTCTGTTTGTAAAAATAAAAAACAACCCTCCACCATCAGCCCAACCTTCTCCCCTCCACTGTTGGCACCCATGCTTCCCCAGCGCCGATCTACATCATCACCCAAGCCCCCACCCTGAACCCTAAACCATCGACTTTCCCCCACCCCACCCTCACCCCTAAGTCGCCCCCTCCCCTTCCTCCTCCCGTTCCTCCCACCACGAGTTGCGCCCCCCCTAAAACCCCACCTGGTAACCACCCTAAACCCTAAAACACGAGTCAAGTGGGGGTTTAGGGTTTGGGGGCGGCTCGTAGTGGGGACGGAGAAGGGAGGTTTTTGGGGTTCGCTTGTGAGGGAAGCCTTTGCGTCGGTGGGCAAGGCAATTGGGTGTCGACAGTGAAAGGGGAGGGGGAGAGGGTGGCTGGCTGGCTGGTGGAGGAGTGGATTTTTTTTATATATTTTATTTTGTTTGAAAGTTAACCTTGGTTAAATTTTGATAATCAATTCCCATATGCTATGCAACTATGCAAGTAATCTGAAATAATGAATCCACCCAAATCTTAGCCCTCATAATTTGCACCTAATATTTCGGCTTGAGGCCGCCATTTGAGTACAAGTTTAATTTTACACCCGCCTATATTCTTCTCCCCTACATGTGAGAGTCAGTAAAATTGCACCCTTCCTCAACCTCTTGGCCTCTTCATAACTTGAATTCTAGGTGAATTGCCTACTTTTTTTTTTTTTTTTTTTTTTTTTTGAAATGTTGTTTGATCATTTGTTCAGATTAGCTTTGATTGTTAATTTCGTATTATATTTGTTATTTAGTACTACATATATCATTGTGCATAGTAAGGAAGGACTACATTTTGTAAGAATGTTCTCAAACCTGTCAAGAAAATTATATGTTCATATTGTTCATAAATACAAGTATACAACTATACATCCATTGTATAAAAAGGCTAAAGGCACATTAAGGCGCTATAAATAAAATTTTCTATGGCTTAGTGTCACGGTCCAAGTGTTCTGACACCGGATTAGAGGTGGATTCTAACACTTAGGCACGCCTCGTTGTGCCTCATTTCTCTATGACTTAGGCAAACCTCATTATGCCTACCTCATTGTGCCTGCTGCTTATAAAAAGCTTAATTGTCCTATCTACTTATCTGTCTATGCATCTGTAATGCGGTAATGTTGATACATTCAATCTTCCAAGAATCGTTGGCCATAACTGTTCAACTTAATCGAGAACCACAATCCTTTTACTTAATTATGACAATTAGATCTAAGGATGCTAAACAGTTATACTGAGAATCACGAAAAGTTGTAGTGTGAGTAGCTATATTAGCAGTTAGAACTGCACCTGGCCTTACTCGAGCCTAGGACTGCCTGCTAGACTGCTACGGCTGTTGTAATGTGATAAAGATCCTTGATAGTATTTCAAGGAATTTGAAGATCAAGTGACTGAATGTTCTGTGAAATGCAGATTAAGCAAGACAGCAGGAGCAAAGTCGTCCTCTAGAATGACAGTTGAAGCTCGCTTGCAAAAGGTACATTTCATATGATTTTATTTGATTGTTGGAATACAAATTACAGTAGTTTTCTTTAGAGGGCAAAGCCTTGATTTAAATGATGTCCCATTCCATGAAGAAATAATCGCATTCGTGGGAAAGATGTATTTAATTTTGTTGGACATAAATGGATGATAGAATTGACTAAGGTGGGTGGCACCTTAAGTTGTAATCTTAGAACAGCTTACAGTTGCCCTGTTTCAAGCAATAATTCCCACTAAGATGGTACTTTGTATAATAAAGATAGATAGAATTCGAGTCATATTCACTTAAAAATAGCAACCAAAGGGATATTTTGAAATTTACTTTCTTCAATAAGGGAAATTTAAAATCCCTCTTCAAGATATACTTTATAATGCAATAAGCCAAACATATCTCTTCACATGTAATTATGCCAAAATTGTTACAAGAGTTCGGATTATGAAGGGGAGAACTTGCTAATATTGAGACATTAGATTACCTTTAAGTTCACCTGGATGTATACTGTATACGTGGTAGATTATGTACATGCACTATTTCATGTCAAAATATGATAAAAGGGTCTTTGAAACTTGTGGAGGTGGAATTTTTGTTAGAAGACCCTGTAAAATTTTCTTTAGATACTTATTTTTTGTATGTCATATAAGTCTAGATTGTCTTACCACAGAGGTGAAAGCATTGGTTACATTATCTGATGAATTGGGGCTCAAGTTCGGCGTCAAAGAGTTTCTACCTGAATGGTTAAACTCAACAAAATTAGTATTTTCATTTATTGATGTTTGGATTTTAGGCTTATCTTCTAATACAAGTCCAGTATGATTTATACATCAAACTTGGAAGTTTGGAACCATATGTTTTACTCTATAAGCACCGGTCCTGCTCGAGTTCACCCTGCCCTTTAGCCACCTCTTTGTTTTCCTTCTCTTTTCCCCTTTGTTTCTTTACTTGCAATAGGTGGATGAAAAAACAAGAATATTGAATTAATTAGAAGAAAAAACAGGGGAAGGGTGTGCTTTTTTCAAAAAAAGACTAAATGAAATAGATGGGCCAGCCTAATATTATTTTTTTGTAAGACTCAAAAGTAAACACTATTGCTTAAAAAAATAGAGTGAAAGTGTAAAATTACAATACTCAACTCTTGACATAATGATATGCATACAAGCTTTAGGGTGTAAGGAAAGAAAAAAAAAGTCACTTTGTTGTCTGGATTGATATTAGTTAATTGCATATTGATGTAGATTTGCTATAAAGTTGGAGTTAAATAAAAGCATTTCATTATTAACAAACTATTCCATAAAGTTTTAATTTGTACAATTCTAGATCCACTGACTAAAAAGTATATGCAATGACTCAGATTAATATCAGCAAAAACTTTTTCTTTTATCATGAGTCAGATTGACACTGATGTTTGTTTAATGGTCTATGGCAGGAATTCTACGTCTCAGAAACCTGAATACATTTTACGAGCCAACCGATGGGCCAGCTGATCGCAGCAAGTGCTATGCATACGCACCATTGAACCCAATTCAACCTTTCAGTACCTGCAAATTTCTTGAGGAATTCTACCATTGCCACTTGAAGAAGAACAGTAATCCCAACTATTCCTAGAAACAATCTGTTTTTAAGAATACCTTGAAAAATGTTCTTTTTCTCCAGCTTTCTTGCATTAAACTCGTTAAACACTTGACATAGCACGAAACAGTTGAAGATGAGTGTGTCCTTCGCCTTTTCCCCTACTCCGAAGATTGACTGACCCTTGAACTGTAGGATCAGCAAAATGGTCATTTGATAAAAGGCTTGTGCAATGAGGTTTCGCCACATGACTTTGGTTATGAGTGGCTCAGTTCTTCCTACAGGAGTTTTTTCCATAAAAGATCATTAGTTGGTTCTTCGGTTGCCAAAGCTAATGCTCCTAAAGTATCCATGATCAAGTTCACCCACAGCAGTTGGACTGCTGTCAGAGGAACATTTCCTGATGAAACTGCAGCAACAAAGTTGATTACAAGCGCGGCAACATTTACTGTCAGTTGAAACTGGATGAATTTCTGGATGTTGTTGTAAACACATCTACCCCACCTTAAGACTGTGACAACTGAAGCAAAGTTGTCATCTAGGATAACTATATCGGAGCTCTCTTTTGCGACTTCAGTTCCTTGAATGCCCATTGATAACCCAATATCGGCTTCTTTAAGTGCAGGAGCATCATTTGTGCCATCACCTGTCACTGCCACTACATGGCCTTTTTCTTTTAAGCACTGGACCATGAGGAGCTTATCAAATGGGGATGATCTTGCCATTACTCGAATGTGTTCAACTTTATCCATTCTTTGTTCAGGAGAGTAATTTCTGAACTGAATACCTTCTATGACAGCTTCTTCATGTAATAATTGATCATCAAGGATTCCGCATTCTGAAGCAATAGCTTTTGCAGTGAAAATGTTGTCCCAGGTAATCATTTTCACACTAACCCCTGCTTTGCTGCATGATTCTACTGCTTCTCGGACACCAGGCCGACATGGATCCTTCAACCCAACTATACCCAACAAAGTTAGGCCACTTTCATCAAGCTGATGTGTGGCATCGCCTTCGTTTCCTTGTTTGTGAGCAAAAGCAATGCATCTTAGGCTTTTTGTTGCCATACTTTGAATTATTCCCCGAAAATATATATTATCTTCTTCCTCCAACCTCACAAGCATCCCTCCTTGATCATAATAACTCGAACACATATCTAAAATCATCTCTGCTGCTCCCTTCCAATGCACTTGTACTACTTTACTATCACTCATCATCCTAACCATAACCCCACTTCGCTTTTTCTCAGAGTTGAAGGCCTCAACTCTCAGAACTTCAAAATTTTTATTCAAATTTTCAATCTGCATCTTCAAATCACATATAGCCCATTTTAGGATTGCTTTCTCAGTCGGACTTCCCGATATCTCAGGAACTGTTGCAGAACCCAATTGACAGACACTTCCACTCGTGTTCAAGCCAACTGCTTGATGAAGTAACTCAAGTACATACTGATAAAGAGAAGGGGTTTTGAACCACTTCTCTGCCCTGCCAAAATTCAGTGACACTCATTTGGTTAAGAGTGAGTGTACCTGTTTTGTCAGTGCATACAGTAGTAGCCGAACCCATAGTTTCGCAAGCAGAGAGTTTCCTCACCATAGCATTATCTCCCATCATCTTCTTCATCGAATAAGCCAGAGTTAAAGTCACGGCTAAGGGGAGACCCTCTGGAATGGCTACAACAATAATGGTAACCGCTGCAGAAACAATGTTTATGACTGCATTCATTACATCACTAGTACTCGTTTTCGATCCATTAAATTCACTTTTTCCATGTTCATCTAAAGTGTGTCCTGTGAAATACCGAATCAACATTACAATAAGAACAAGTGATGCAACAAGTACCCCAACCTTACCAATATATGCAGTGAGTTTATTAAGCCGTTTTTGTAATGGAGTCTCTTCATCCATGTTTCGAGTAATCGAACTCATCATTTCACCCCATGTAGTGTTCATCCCTACTGAAGTAACCAACATCCTCCCATAACCATCTGTCACTTTTGTGCCAGAGAACAAAAAGGGGCTATTCCTCTCATCCACTTCGACATTATCACTTTCTCCGGTCATGCTTGATTCATCCACCTTTAAGGAGTATCCATCCAAGAATAACCCATCAGCCGGAATCTGATCTCCTATATTCAAATAAACAATATCTCC